>NC_134041.1:45244395-45563006 GCF_965140245.1 Athene noctua
TGATATAATTGTTTTTGAGGTAATTATGGATGCAAGTTACTATCTTAGTAGTAGGCAGAACCTTTGGAGTACCGAGCTATTAATTGCACAAGGGCCATCTCAGAGGCCTGTCTTCTCCCAGGTTCCTTCTTCACTAAGAGGGTCTGTGGACTTCACAAAAGAACAAAATTGTAGTAGGAAAAGTGTTATCATAAGCAGAAGGGGATTAGGTATATTAGTCCTCACTAGCAAAAAGTGAGACCAGGAGGTTGAAAAAGGGACTTTTTTTAAAATGCCATTGCTATAGGAGGCAACTGTGTGGATCTCAAGGCTGTTGCAGGTGATGCCTGCAGTGCCACAGTACTGCTACTTATAGCACATAATGACTAGCCTTTGTAATTCTTAAAGGTTTTTTTTTGGTTTTTTGTTCAGCTACTGAGTGTTGAACGTCTCAATCTATATGCAGCCTCCCTCAGGGTGTGCTTTCTTCTCTTTGAGAGCATGAGAGAGCATCTGAAATTCCAGCTGGAGGTGAGTTTCTTGAGTATCATTTGGTGCCTAGTAATAGTTTATTTGGCTCCAGTTAAATGCATATAGCTAGGCAGTAAAATACAGTTTAAATATCAATCTACCTTTGTATAAATGACACAGTGGGTTGCGGGTAGGCTGTGTAGGCCTTTTCTTGTGGGATAAAATGTATTTGAGACTTGTATACTGCACTGCCTTCATACTGGGTTTTTTTGAATGGTAGGTCCAGATGCACTGAATGGTGGAACTATTTGAAAACTTTTTACAATCTCCTTTAGAATAAGCCATTATTAAAGATGGAGTATCATATGGAAAGATGAAGCTTAAATATATTTCTGTAGTCCTCAAAGCTGTTCACTGTCCTGCTTTCTTTTTTCTTTCCTTAAACTGAGCTGCCCTGTGTTTCTGCCAGATGTATGTCAAAAAGCTGATGGAAATCATCACTGTGGAAAACCCAAAGATGCCCTATGAAATGAAGGAGATGGCTTTGGAAGCCATTGTTCAGCTGTGGAGGATTCCCAGTTTCGTGACTGAGCTCTACATTAACTACGACTGTGACTACTACTGCGCCAACCTCTTCGAGGAGCTCACGAAGCTGCTCTCCAAGGTGCTGAACCGCGCGCCGGGGGCTGCTGGCTGCAGCGGGCGGGGCGGGGAGAGGGAGCCGCGGGGTGCCGAAGGGGCAGCCAGTAACCCAGAACCAGGGTGAGAGCAGATGCAGAGCTGAAGGAGTGGTCAAAAGATTCGGACTGAGTAGTCTGTAGAGATGAAGAAGGCCATTTAATATTTGAAAGCAGAAGGGAAAAGAATAGTCTTAGATAGCTTTAATAGATGCTTTAATAATGTCAGAGCAGATAAACTGTTAAGTATGTGGTAGAAAGCTTTGTGTGAAAATTTACGGTGTTCTACTTTATGCTTTAGACTTCCCCAAGCTGTAGGGGAAACTTCCTTCCCCCACTATGGTGAGAGAGGCATGAAAGTTGACTAATACTTGCATTTTATTTTCTAGAATGCCTTCCCAGTTTCCGGACAGCTGTATACTGTCCATCTGCTCTCTCTGGAAGCATTGCTGACAGTGATAGATAGCACTGAGGCGCACTGCAAGGCCAAAGTGCTGAGTAATATACATCAGCAAGAGAAGGAAGTTGTCAAATCCAGACCAGAAACTATGAACAACACCAAAGAAACAAGCAATAGTAAGACTCCTTTCTTTGATGTTTTGATACTAACCTTAGTCTTGTGCTAAACTTGCAGATCTCATTTTGGTAGCTGACATAGTAAACTTCTTAAACATATGTTTTCAGTGTTCCTGTTGCATGTTTTATAACTACACACTGATGGTAATAACCTTGCTATTTGCAAAATTTACAGATAATTAACTGTGCCCCTCATGAAGCTTTATATAAAGGCCATGTCAAGACTGGCAGTCACTACAGAAAGATGGTATGCCATGGAATTCATATAGGCAAAATACTGAAGATACTGAGGAATCACAGTTACTGAGGCAAACTCCTTTGTATAAGCACATGTTCAGTTTAGAGTGGTCAGTTCGTTATTTGTCAGTTACTAGCTTTTTCCTTGGCTTATGGATTTGTTTGTGTGGGGTTTTTGTTTTTCACTTCTACAGATAATGAGCGAGTACTCAGTGAGGGAAAATCTTCCAGTGCAGCCTCAGAGCCAGCTGGGGCATGTCCTCCCACCAGTGGGTGCCTTATGGCTGACCATATGAAGGAGGGCTGCATGGGATTGGAAGGAGGAAGCGAGGCAGGTAATAGTCTCCATGGTACCCTGGCATTCTGAGAGTGTGTATGCTGAGAATGGTCCTGACATTTGCTGACTGGTCCTGCTATACTGTAGACCACTGTAGCTATTGTGTGTTCAGAATTAGAGGGAGGCATGTGCTGAATACTTGTTTATTGTATGTGTGATATATATGCCTACTAACTGTTGCATTTCTTCTGGGGAGGGGGTTAGATCTGGTGTGTCAGTTTGGGGCAAAAGTGTGAAATTCATACCAGTGCTTACTATTTTTAAGGTAGTCAGGGGCTCTCCAGGGAATCAGTAATGTAGGTAGTCAAAATAACCAGAAAATTAAATCTTGTGGGTGTGTGAAATCGTCCAGGAGAAGAAGCTACTATGCAATTACACTGAAGATGATGTGGCTGAGAGGAATGTATTAATCAAATAGTAGGAGTGTGACTGCCATTTGCAGGGCAGTACAACTGCAGCAAGACTCCATGACTGAAAGTTATGATAGAACGCTATAGTGAGCTGAGTGCTACTCTGAGAATAGGTTTGACTGTAATGATGCTTTGTCTTTCTAGCTGAGAAGAGTATCCCCAGGAAGCCTACTCGATTTTCTTGTATCCTTCCAAGCCCTCAGGAACTTATGCAGATAAAGAATAAAAAGAAGGTATGACTTGGAATATACTACAAATGGATCTTTGAGTGATATTCTTGTTTCCCATGCCATGTGGGCTTTGCATAACTGGTCATATCTCAGAAATCTTAAATTCTAGTCTCTGCTGGTAAGAATTAAATAGTCACTGAAAATCCTGCTGCACCGCAGAGACAGCAGTGATTATTCTCTGTTGTGGTTTAGTTGTGCTAAAAGTTGCAAGAGATGTCGGAGAAAATTTTGTGGCACAATTTGTAAGTTCCATCTGATTTCTGGGTGGGAAAGTTGCTGAATCTAGTTGCATTATATGGAGGTGATAGGGTACTTTCATTGAAAAGGGTGGGTTCCTTACTCTTATCAAAGCTGTAAATGGGGAGTATACCAAGAGGCCCATAGTAGAAATTAACTGTCTAGCCTGCTATTCTGATTTGTTTATTCCCGTGTTTGCCGAAGTATGACTGAAAAGATTGTCTTGATTGTTGCAAAGCCATTCTTTGTCTAGATGTCTGTTTCCTTGAATCTCATTAATCGAAGTTATAGTCTAAACTTCATACAGCTTTTCCATTCCCTGAGTAGTTCCAGTCTAGGTCTAGTGTTGACAAAGGATCCATGCTGATGGCTTTGTATTTATCTGCTGTCTGTGTCATCAAGTACTGGCCTGCCTGTTCACCTCTAGAGACAGTGGATGAATATGATAGCTAAAGTCCGTATGGGGTTACAGGACTCTATTTTTTGGTTGGGGGTTTGGGTTGTGGGTTTTTTTTCATTCACGGATGTTCTTTGTACAGATTTTGTTCTTTTTGCACAACATATACATGAATGAGGTAGTTAAGTTATTTAGGAAGTGGGAGATTACTAGATTTCAATATGGAAATGACATTTATTCTGGATGAAACATGAATGGCCATAGTAGTTGTGGGATAAGGAGCCAGATAATATAGTTGAAAAATAAGTTAACGTCTGAACGATTTGTTGGTGATACAGAGGAAGGGTTTTGATTAGTACCTGACTAAAAGTCTTCTGACTTCTATATCCAGCATAGATGGGTTTATTTCACATTATTGTAAGGGGCTGGTAGTTATATTTGTTTAAACTTACCTAAGCAAAAATACTGAAGGAAGTACAACAGGTCTCTTTCTACTGCCATAGTAATCTGTGCTTTGTGATCCACTCTGGCAGTCTCTGGATCTGAATGTAATTTAAGGCATTGCTTTTTCTCTAGAAAGTCTGCTACAGTGCTTAGGAACTCAGTTATTTACCTACAACAGAGTGGGATAATGCTAACCAGCTTCCTGAGCCACAAGAACAGTGCGGGGGAAGTGACTGTCAGCAGAGTCTTCAAAGGAATCACCAAATTTTGACATTAGCTAATTTCTAAGAAATTAATATTGATTTAGTTACTGTTTCATTTGTAACCATTTGCTTTGCATCAAATCCAGATTTCATGGCAGCTTTGCTGATAGACTTTGTGTGAAAGTCCGTTGTTGAGAAGAGAGCTTGCATAGTGCTTCCACTGTTGTAATGGAAAACTTGTAATAATGCTCCATCTTTACTGTGCTGGAAAGCAAGGTTAGAAGAAATCAAGGTCATTGCCAGTGGCTGAGAGTTCCTTAAAGAAAGTTCCAGGTGGTCCTAGAAGAAGGAGAGTGCCTTACACTACAGCAGAGGTCAGAAGGATGTTCATAAATCTGTTAGCTTGCCCAGGGAAAATCCCTTCCTGACCCTAAATCTGCTAATGGTTTTGTTCTGTGCATGTAAACAGAGCACATAAAGCATTCAGCTTGAGTAATGTTGATGCTGACATGACACCAGTGTGTTCTGCTTCCTTTAACCTCCGAAGTACTAAGCATTATCACAGCTGGAAGGAGGGAAAAGCTAAATAAAGGCAGAAAACAAATTATGCATCAAATGGAAAGTTTTCATTGATGTTTCCAAAGTCAATGACCAGAAGCTCAGAAGCATAGGACTGACATGATTATAAATGCAGTGCAAACTGCCAGCAGTCTGGTCTCCTTTCAGGTGGTCTTAAGAAGTGTAACCAGTCCATAAAATACCCTAGGGCTTGGGTTACAGGATTTAGATCTGAACAGAAAGCTGCTAGCATCATACAGTCTCTTCAGGCCTGTTATACTGGGGCAGCACATGATTATTATTTTGTTGTACTCTCACTGGTTCCTTCTGTGCTCCATGCTATTTCAGGGTATGTGTTTCATTGCAATTTGAGAACAGAGGGCTGGTGGCTTCTGAGGTACTGAGAAACACAGGGGAGCTAGTAATCATGATGGTCACGAATTTAGTTCACTAGGTCATTGCTAGCAGTTTGATCGTGATAGGAGCTAACAGGGAACTTGACATTTATTCTGGTGCCTTAGTAAAGTTCATACAGTTGTTTGTGCTTTTGGTTTTTCTGAACACCACCAAGAACATTCAGTTAACCCTTTCTTAGTAAGGTGCTTTATTACACTGTGGCTGTGGTACAGTCTAGTTTCCTAAAATAAGAATCAAGCAGGGCAGAGTAGTTGACTTCCCTTCAGAAATGCACTTGCTCTTCCCAGCCTACAGATAGCCTTGTCATGCTGGAATACCAGATGTTTCTGGGATCATGTCTCACTAGCAGTATGTTTTCTTGTTCTTAGTTTAAGCTTTTGCAGCATTCCTTCCCTGCACCTGCTGAATAAGTGCCAAGGATTCTTGCTGCATGTCTCTGGCAGTGAGGTGGAGTACAATAACCTGGTGCCAGAGAGGACAGAAGAGGGCATGGAGCAGGGCTGCTGTTGTAACTGTGTAGAGCTGATCTTGACACATGTCTGGGGATCATCAGAGACCTTCCTCTGCTCTGTTTACGTATTAGAGCAGGTGAAGCATTTGGGGTAGCAGGGCTGATTGCTCAGTGAAATGTCAAAGCTTTTCAAAGACAGCAACTCATGCTTGCTCTGTTCAGTATTTGATAGCCAATCCTTGTGCGGAATGTAGGTTTTCTGGCCTTGGTTAGCCTTCTTGCTGGATTTCACAGTACAGTAAACTTGATTATGCTGAGGTTGATCTATTTTCTTCTTTGCTTTTTATTCAAATGCCAAGAACAATCTAAAGTAAGGAGTGTACTTCAAGCTTGTAATTATCAGAATGTCTCCTTCAGCTCCTGATAACTGGCACAGAGCAGTTCAACCAAAAGCCAAAGAAAGGGATACAGTTTCTGCAGGAAAAGAACCTTCTTGCCACCCCCATTGACAACAACGAGGTGGCCAGGTGGCTACGGGAAAATCCTCGCCTGGACAAAAAAATGATTGGGGAATTTGTGAGTGACCGTAAGAACATAGACTTACTGGAAAGCTTTGTTGGGTGAGTATGTTTCTGTATCTCTTTAATCAGAAAGGGGTGGAAGTTAAGAGTTCAGTGATTTTAAAAAAAGCAGTAGAACAGTATTTCCTGGAGGAACACTGTATCCATCCCTTGGTTCTCTGTGTACCACCATGCCTTAATTCTGTGCATCTCTTGATTATGGTAACATCTTAGTTGTGTTATACTATGATATTTGAGCTTCTTTCAGTAGGGCCAGTCTCTGTGAAGACTGGAGAGATGATTACGTACATAATCACCTGTAGGACTGTTGACTCGCTTTTACTGGGTTTTGCCTATTCATGGTATATTTATTCTCTCCTCACCCTCCCCTCTTTATTGTCTGTTCTCTGTGAAATCTGGTATTCTGATGCTGAAACAAACAAGATTGTAGTCACTAAGATTATCCTACCTTTCCCATCCTGTTTCAGTTTCTCATTGCATTTCATTCTTCTTGCAGAACTTTCAGCTTCCAAGGTTTAAGGCTAGATGAAGCTTTACGACTTTATCTGGAGGCCTTCAGGTTACCAGGAGAGGCACCTGTAATCCAGAGACTGTTGGAAGCCTTCACAGAACATTGGAGGGTGTGTACTTGGTGGGCAGAAAGCTCAAAACTGCATTCTTTCTTTGCATTGGCTTGCCGTGATGGACTTGTCAGATCAAACTGCCTATATAAGCTTACTGTGCCCTACAGGCAGCAGCTGTTGTTTTGAAGGAGATGGCAGTGGCACATAGATATCCAGGGTGCTGTTCAGAAGCTGGAGCCACAGCCTGGGGTTTTTGTTTGTCCTGGAGGTGATTCAGTACTGTGGGTAGGGAAATGCCTGTCTTTGGTCACTGATATTGCTGTTTCTGTAGGACTAATTTGCGCATTCATTTGCCTTTCAGAAATCAAATGGGTCCCCATTTGCTAATAGTGATGCCTGCTTTGCCCTGGCCTATGCAGTTATTATGCTGAACACTGACCAGCACAACCATAATGTCCGCAAGCAGAATGTCCCAATGACTCTGGAGGTGGGTGTTATCATTGTAGGCACTAGTCTTCTCTGATTTTGATATCAATGTAGTACCTGTTTTTATCTCAGTGGCGTTCACTTTTTTCCCCGGCATTCACCACTCATGTATCTAACAAGGTGCTGCACAGCACAGAAGTTGAGTACAGTTGGAGAGGGGAGCTGTGGGCAAAGGGCAAGTCTACAGAAATACTAGCTTAGCAGACAACTTGCAAAGTTTGTCAAGATGCTTGTGTGCGTGAGCAAACTCTATTCTAAGACATAGTAAGAATGGGAAGGTCGTTGAACCACAGTGGGCTTCTAGAAAGTTCAAGTCCTTTGAGTGTCAATGTAGTGATACAGACCTATTATTCTGATGTCCAGCCTCAGCTAAGCGTGTTATGTTGTGTCTCCATTATTGTGTTGTGTGAGCAGAGACAGGGGTTACTGCACAATACTGCCACTAAGAATAGCATTTAGTTTTTGAACTTTGAGGCTACATGTTGAAGAATGCAGAAAAGTCTCCAGATCCCATGAAAAACAAGTGGAACACTGATCCTAGCCAAGCAGTTAAAGCTGGAAATATTAGGAATTAATATTGGTGTAACTTTTTACAGGAGTTTCGGAAGAACCTGAAAGGTGTGAACGGAGGCAAAGACTTCGAACAGGACATACTGGAAGACATGTACCATGCCATCAAGTAAGAATCAACCTGACATGTCTTTGTATACAGAGAGCAAACTAGAGTTGTTTGGTGTGTGAGACCTCTAGAGAGTACAGAGAGACTCACTGATCATGTGCCCATTTCCCTCAGACTAACTTCTAACTCCATGTGGGGCTGCGGTAACAAGCCTGTCACAATGATTGCACTGGATTTGTATCTTTGCATTCTTGCTCTGATATTTTAATCCACAGATCTTAAGCTAAAGTTAAAAAATACATTACTTCTATCCACATGCAGATTTTACTCAGCCATTCTTTTGCATATGTGAAATGCAGTACCTAAGAAGGCTCTGTTCTCCAGATCAGGTCTTTAGACTTCCCCAAAACTTTTTATGTAGTGCTAGAGATAGTATCTCATCCCCAGGACAGCACTGGTGCCTGACATAACATATCTAGGTCTCAGTTTCATATATTCTCCTTTTGAGCTCTTCATATGAGGCTGCTGTCAGCACCAATCTCGTCTGCTGTCCCTGAAGATCTTGGCACACTGACCAGTATTTGAGGAGAATTCCTGGTGGCTGAGACCCTTTTGTGCACAGACTAGCTCTGGGTGGGGATCTTTAATAATAGCTCAGAAATTTAGCCTACCAGTAAATCCAGGCCCAGCCAATTTGAAGCTGAGAGGATTACATCTCTGAGGAGACAGGATGTGACTGATTCTCAGCTGGTTTCAATCTGCAGTGGCTCAGGCTGGAAGCAGGGCAGTGTGATTAGGCTGACCATCCCTTTTGAGCCTTCTCTGGGAAGGTGGGAATGCTGCCTGTACTGAGTATCTAGAAATTCTTCAAGAGGTAGCTCTAGCTTTCAAATAGAGCTCTAGTTTTGATTGGTCTCTCTTCCCTGATGGTGTTCTTAGTGTTTCAAGTAGTAGCCTGAGAATATCCTCATATCTCTGTTATCTAGTGCCTCTGTCCCAGTTTATCCCCCTTTATCCTCCCTTCACCAGATACTTCAGCTTTTTCAGTACGTTCTGTAGCTAAAACAACTGTTGTATCATTTCAGTATTGCTCCATCTCGGATAGATTGCCTCAGTGTCATAGTTGAGATTTGGTGACTGTTTGTTTTCTTTGTATTATTAGGGGGGAAAAAATCGGACTGTAATCTGTACAGAGTAGCACATGATCTCTTCAGGATCTCAGCATTTCACTTTTGAGCACAGTTTCATTTCCTGAGACTTAACAAGTAAACCCATTCACTTGCTTCCGTTAATGTTAATCAAATATGGGTTCTCATAAAAAATAAGCTATTGACTGCAAACACATTTTCCTATATAATTTCAGTAATGATTGCTCTTGTCAAAATATGCAGGCACCGGAAACTGAGAAGAGCTTATTTTGTATGCATAAATCAAGAGGGGTTTTTATAGTTGTTGTTAGCATATGAAAATTGCTTCTTTGGCAACTGAAGCACAGGGTTTTTTTGATTGTTGCTGAAAGACCTCTACTTTTCGGATTGGCTGCAATCTGCTATTAGTACATTTGAGACTCATGTTCAATTAGTTGGTTATTTGCAGAGGCTTATACCTTGTGCAATGTTACTGAAGTCTAGGGAGTACATATTTATGCTTGATATATTTTAACCTGGGATTGGAAGTACTACTTAGCATTAATCATAATTGTTTTATTATTATATAGCCTTATCCCGTTAGAGTAAGGAGCTGTGCTACCGTGGTTAGGAATCACCCATCATACATTTGGTTTCTTGTTTTATCTTGGCATAATGCAAATATTTACATTATTCGTATACAGAGGTACTCATGCCTGCTGTTGACTGCAGTGGTATAACAATTTTTTTTTCTGTGAGTAATGAGATATGTAGAACACTCTTAACAGGGTGAGAGTTGGGATGGGGGGATGAAGCTATGCCAGTGTGCTGTCCAAAACTTCCCGTCATGTAACTGCAGTATGTGTTGCATTTTGCACTTGTACTGTTAGGTAGCTGCTTCTTCAATACTCTCCTTACGCGGTTGCTGCTGGGTGCTGCTGAGAACCACCAGACTTTATATCCAAGATACCAAAGAGGGGCAGGGGAAGCAGGCAGGCCTAGGAAAATAGAATGTTTCAGGAGCTGGCAAAATCACACCAGAGTAGATATCGCTTAGCTTTGGGACCATGTAATGAAAGGCACTTTGTAAATGTTAGGTTTGGCTCAGAGTGAAAAATTCAACCTTTCTGCCTTCCTCCCTTGTAGAAATGATGAGATAGTGATGCCAGAAGAACAGACGGGCTTGGTGAAGGAAAACTATATCTGGAATGTCCTGCTACATCGCGGTGCCACTGATGAGGGAATATTCCTCCATGTGCCTCCCGGAAGCTATGACCATGATCTCTTCACCATGACGTGGGGGCCAACCATTGCAGCACTTTCTTATGTTTTTGACAAGAGCTTAGAAGAAACAATCATCCAGAAGGCTATTTCTGGTTTCAGGTAACTGTTGCATTCATGAAGACCCAGAAGAGTTAGGGTGGCCATTGTCTCCTGTTGACCTGCTAGACACATCACAGTGAATATCAACTGCTACTTTTTCTAGCAATTGAAAAGCATTTTATTGTGACCTGTGGTCCTCTAGTTTTGTTTTGTCATTGGTATTGATTCATTCCAACTTGGCTTCTCCTGGTTGCCACTCACTGTTTGGCCTGACTGCTGTGTGGTAATAAATCAAAGTCCCTGGGGTATGTATTTCATTTAAAAGACTTGCTGACATAGCTGTGCTGCTTAGAAGTAAGGGGAAGAAGTCACTCTTAATGTGCACAGTGATGCTGGCAAAATCCCTGTATATGAACAAAACCTCTTGTGTATGAGGCCATAGCTGTGGCTGATTGGGATGCGGGATTTTTTTTTCTCTTTTTCTTTTCCAGATGATCAGTATTCAAAAAACTTGCTATCTGTGATAAATTGTATTGGAACAATCTTTGGTCATGCTTAGATCCAGACCAAATGATTCCGTAAGCATAGTTTTAAAGCTCTGTTAGTATAGTGCTGTAGCCATGATCTCTTGGAAGCTAGACCTTCAACACTACCACCTGTCTCAGCAAGTCTCTCTTCTGTCATGTCAGGAGATGAGGTATATTGGCTCAGATGCAAGCGGTCTGTCTGTTTAGACTCAGTTCTTGAAAGTGATCCTTGCATCAGCACAGACAAATATCAGGATCTATGGATGGGGATTGAGATTGAGGGATAATAGTAAACTTCTATACATCAGCATTCATTATGAGTGGGTGGAGAGGAAGGTCTAAAATGTCCACAAAGAGGCTCTCTGATTTGCTCTCCTGTAGACAGAATTGTCTGTGCTGACTTATTACATTATTTCCTGTTTTCTTCTTTCCTCAGGAAATGTGCAATGATTTCTGCTCACTATGGTCTTAGTGATGTGTTTGACAATCTCATAATTTCTCTCTGCAAGTTTACAGCCCTTAGCAGTGAGGTAAGTTTGCAAGGAGGGCAAAGAAGCATGGCTTTTAGTATATAGGAGTTCTCTTCCTCTGTTAAGCAATACTTTTAGTTATCACAGTATCTGTAGATTATCTGTCAGGCCCTGCTCAGAGTTTTATGGAGGAGGCAATGAAAAGCATGTAGTGCAGCAGGATTTCCGTAGGACAGGTTGAAATATGGAAATTTCCTTCTATTCACTCACAAGTGGTATTTTGTGCAGAGCAGAATGCCATGATGTAGAAGTGTTTATTCCACATACTTGATTGGAGGAGACTTAGATCTCCCTGTGATCAAGACAGTAATCATCCATGATCCCAAGCAAGTTTATTCAATAGCTGAAATGCATATTTAGTTATAGGGCTTGTGCAGTGCCAGGAGGGACTGTTTTGTGAGCTGTTCTTCCAAAGTGTGAGGACTCTGCATCCACCCAAGCATAAAGGACTTAGAAAAGCAAATGCTCTGAATTGTCAGTTGGTGAGTGGAGTCTGGTAATAAGATTGGCTGTTAGCCCCACTTTTGAAGACTGTTTCCATGGATTGTACTGTGAGAATAAATTCATGGTAGTGGTTGGTGTAATCTTTTCTTTTTTCCCAAATCTGTCTGTTACAGCATCAGCCTGTTTTTACCCCAAGGTGTTTGATAGACAGTGTGTCCATGCTTTGTGCCAAGGAGGGGACACGAGCAACTATTTTAAAGAGTCAGAACTCACAAAGAATCACACAGCGTTGCTCTGAGAAGCAGTGCAAGACCCACAGTGGGCAGAATAGAATTGCCACACATACAAAAAAGCAAAACAAGGTCATTCAAGACTGAAAGCATGGGAGTAAAAAAGCCAAGACAGGTGATTTTTTTTTTTTTAAATCCCTTAAAGGGATAGTAGAAAGGGAACAGTCCTGCAGATTAATCTAGTTAATGGAATTAGGCTGCAGGGAAATGGAATTGTTTGGACTGGGTGTTTTGTGTGACTTGCATTCTGGTGTTGGTAGCAGTGAAAAAATCCCAGGTTGACTATTAAAAGACAAAGAAATTCCAAGTGGTGGGGTTGCTTTAGATTCCTTCTTTCTCCACAGCTCACAACAGTAAAGATGAAATACTTGCTCCTCTCCAGGCATACCAGACCTCCAGACTACCAATAGATAACACAAGCAGAGGAATGTCTTCCATGAAACAACCGTTTGACACAGATTTACACAGTAGAAGCAACTAGACTAAGCCCTCAGAGGCACGAGCTATTGCCAGCTGCATCCTATCTAATTGTGAGACTGAAATCTGGAGCAGTCTGAGGTCTGTAAATTAGGCAAGCATGTCCTGGTGATGACATAGAATCAAGGAGTTCTGGATTTGAAGAAGGCTGTGAGTTCTTATCTTTGGCCAGATTCCAAGTACAGCGATTACTTTCTGCTGTCCTAAATTCCTGTAAGGCTTGGGAGACAGTAGTGGAATATGACAACTGAACAAATATTTGAGAGACAGTCTGGTGGAAGGGGAGAAGGAGGGACTGTCTTCAGGGGCTGAGGAGACAAAACAAAGAGCAACTTTTAGAAAGTGAGGGAAGAACATCAAAGTGTCACTTAGCAGCCAGTCACTTCACAGGTTGGATCATGTGGTGATCAGGCATCCTCACCAAGCACTGCAATTGCTATGCATGGCCACTTTGGTTGAAGGAGGAGGAATGGAAGGGAATGTGGAAGGGGATTAAGTGATTTAAGAAGTGTGAGTGCCCCACTTCTTGATCCACAGTTAAGACTCATACTGACTCAGCGTATAAGTAGTAGCAAAATCCCTCCCTCTGTTTAATTCAGTGGTTGTGGCTTGTTGCCACAGTGAAAAACCAAACATGTTGCTGTTTGCACTCTTGAGACTTCAATGATGTGTTGTATGCATGTGGTTTCCCCATAGCAACAATGGGAAAAACAAATTGGTTGTCACATTTCTGCCACTTCCAGATTGGCACTTCTAATGGAGTTCAGCTTTAGATGAAAAACCCATTTTGATAAGTTTTGCCAGCAGTCTGGCTGAAGCAAGAGCTCGATTTTTTTTGAACTTCAGGTCTGAGATTGGAAGAGCCACATTTTCAATCCATCTTATCTCCTGTCTTCTCTTTCTTTTCTGGATGGTGGAAGTAAGTTTTTTATCCACATAAGCAAGAGAATGGCAAAGCTCATCTCTAACTGCAGAAATGGAGCATGTTACAGTGTCTGATACTAGCTCACATGGTTGCTGGGTTTTTTCTTGTTTTGGCAGCATATACTTGGTTGGTTTAAATGATTTAAAACTATTTTTGTATTTTGAAAAGCTGTGAGTGTATTGAACATTATGAGGAATGGTGATCCAGCAATTATTGGCAGAGACTGTATGTCAGGGTTCATCACTCTTACTTTGAATCTTGCTGTTAAGTAGTGGTAGGAGTAGCTTTGCAAGCCAGTAATGCTTTTGGCTATAGTTTCCTTCTCTAACAGTAGAGCGGAGTAATTGCTGCTTCCAGAGGAGATGTGGTACTTATTGTAGAAGGCTTTGATCCCGGAATAAGTTCCCATAGCAGACTAAATTAGTGTTTAGTGATTTTTCAGCAAGCACTTTCAAAATGGTTCGCTATAGTTGTCATTCTTGGAGAGCTTATGTCTAGGTGGTTCAGTGATTCAGCTTGTATCAGGTAAGCCATCTTGTCCTTGTTTTTGTGCAAAGTGAATACGGGCTGAGGAGTTATCCAAGCATCGTACACAGAATTGTTGTCTTTCCCGTAACCAGCTCTGAACAGTCTGCCCTAATTTGTGTTGAAAAGAAAACATCTCTTGCTGACTGCCACCCCCTCTTCTTTCCTGCAGTCTATTGAGAACCTGCCTGCTGTTTTTGGAAGTAATCCCAAGGCCCATATTGCAGCAAAGACAGTGTTTCACTTGGCCCATCACCATGGTGACATTCTGCGGGAGGGCTGGAAAAACATCATGGAGGCCATGCTACAGCTTTTCCGAGCAGAACTGCTGCCCAAGGCCATGGTGGAGGTAATAATAGCCAGCCCATGGGTAGTTGAAGCGTAGAAGAGTGGGAAGCTGGCTTTTCATAGAACCAGTTCAAAGAGGAGGAGAGCTCTCTTGCAGTGACCTGGCTTTGGTAAAGACATACAGAGCTACAAAGCTTGGAAAGGGTGTAATTCTCAAGTTATATGCAGGCTTCAGCTTCTTTCGCAGGGTTTCGTTTTTTTCTCACTTTGCTCTTTGTTGGCTTTGAGAAATTCCGGCATTCATCTTACTTGAACAGATTTTGAATATTGTGCATAAGAGGGACATGTTTATGGGCATGAAGTATTAGAGTACAGCATTGGCATTACCAGATGGGGATGATCTTTTACTGAAGGGGTGAGGGGGTGAAGAGCCAAGGTTGACTGCCTGCACATGGATGGTTGGGTGTAGCGTTTCAATACTATGTGAAGCATTACAGAGTAGGTGGCAGGGAAACAAACAAACAAACAAAAAACCCAACAGGCTACAAAGTAGTAGGCAATTGATCATATACATGTTCTGGTTTGTCTTCCAGGTTGAAGACTTCGTGGATCCTAATGGCAAAATCTATCTACAACGTGAGGAGACACCATCTAACCGGTGAGTGGTTCAGATGGTCCAGACAGTCCTTTTTTTACCAATGCTGGAGAATAATGTATTATGATTTCTTGTTCTCTTGCTGATGCTGGTGTCTTTTGATTTGTAGTGGTGAATCTACAGTGCTGAGTTTTGTTAGTTGGCTCACCCTCAGTGGGACAGAGCAGTCTGGTATGAGGGGGCCATCTACAGAGACACAGGAGGCAAAGCGAACAGCTCTGGAATGCATAAAGGTAACATACAAGCTATAAAAAGACTTGCTTTTGATGGTGGTGACAGTACTATGTAGATAACAGGAAACAGGAACATAAATATGCATGTTTCTAGGCAGTTTTGCAGGTTCCAGAGGACTTGGGAATTGTAGGGAACTGCAGTGGAGCGTATCTGCATTGCCAGTTGAAGGGTCTTATGTGCTGTTATGCACAAATGTAGTAAGTAACACAAGAAAACAGGAATGATTACACACAAGAAGCTGGGATCTGCCTTTCACATCACAATCCTATAATTGAACTCAAATTAATAAATTCTCAAATGACTTCTTTTCCAAGACAGTCCTAAGCTGTATGGTGTCCACAGAATCTGAACCTCAGGTTTGAGCAGTGTGTGGACAGAGGCCCCTTTTTAAGGAGTAAGGAGCTATCTGTTAAAATCTGTCTAGCACAGATCAAGTCTTTCAGGGGTAATTGATATTAAGGGAGTGAACTATCTGGCAGGAGTTCTCCAGCTAATTGTGTTGCAGCTATTCACATCTTCCCTCGGAACAAGCTGTGTTTCTGGAGGATCTTTTTGTCTGCCTTTGTCCCCCAGATACACAGTCCTCTTTTCTGTCTTTTGCAGCAGTGTGATCCTGAGAAGCTGATCACAGAAAGCAAATTCCTCCAACTTGAATCCCTCCAGGAACTCATGAAGGTGAGAGAGATGCTGGTCTGGGGACTAAACTGGGAGTGCGACAAGTGCATGATCGTAGATATGTGCTGTGTGCTCACGTAGCTCCTCTGTCCCCAGAGGAGATCGTGGACCTGTTAGGGCTGTGAAACCAGTCAGTAGTTCAGCTGTTACATGTAACTTCTATGAAGGCAGCCACAATTGCTTTAGTAGTAGAGGAATATGTTGAATTGTGGAATGGGTTCCAAAAGCCTTGAGGAGGTCACAGTAAATGTTGGAAGTAGCTCAACTTAGGAGCTTAAGTTATAGGTTGTGCTTTTTCAACTTTTCTGGTGTGCCATGTGCCTAATGAGAACATTCTAAAAGGCCACTTCAGAGGCAAGAGCTGTGCAGAAATATTTGGCTGTGTGCCCCTAGGTAGTGTGGTACCTGGCTGCTGTGGAAGACATAATAACGCTGGATGCACTAGCCTTTGGGCTAGAGAAGCTCTTCTCCCTGGGGGAGAGTAGTTACCTGGTTCTGGTAGTAGTTACCTGGCTTCTGAAGCTACTGTGAAGTTTGAGACCACTCCGGGGTGTGGAACGAATCTGGCCACTGCTCACCATTTCCAAAAGCAAATAGTGCAGTCAACCATTGCAAGGATGCTGTCTGGGCTGGCAGTGGGTGTTGCCTAATTCCGTGGCTGCTTAAAGTGCAAATGCCTTTCCCTTCAGGCTGCTGTAATTGCAATTCACTGACTTCATAGTAGGGCCCATGACACTATTGAGACTTGAGCTAAAACAAAGGAAAGGTTTATTTATCAAAGCTTGCTGCAGAAGTTCAGAAGAAAAGGTATTGAGTTTCAAAATGAAGATGGTAAGTGAGTAAACCTCAAAGAACAATACTTAAAACAGCTAAAGCAGAACCTGCTGCTTGGTTCACACAAAGACCACTGGCGCTTGGAGAAGTGGTGACTCAGTTTTTGTGTGCCATCTCCGTTCCGGGGCACATTCTGCTCTTACCCTTATTATGTCAGGAATTCTCCTTCATATGCAAGCAGGTGGCTCAAGAGGGTAGTTACAATATTTGTAGTCATTCCTAGATATGTCTGCCTTTTCTGTGCTTCACATATTCTTAGCTCTAAGCTGCTGGCTCTCAGAATTCCTCTTCATCTGAGATATTTTGTCAGAGTTTAACATCTTTTAAGTTCATATTCTATAATTAAAAAAATAGCACGACCTCTATCTGATGCATTTTTGCTAGACTATGCGTGACCTCACCAGGTGGTAGAATGCAATTCTGCCCAGACTCAAAGCATTCTGTTGGACCTCACTTGTTGGTCCCCTAGTTTTGAGGGCTTGTGATTCACAATCGTTTACTGGCTTTTCTAGGCTTTAATCTCTGTGACTCCTGATGAGGAGACATATGATGAAGAGGATGCTGCCTTCTGCTTGGAGATGCTTCTGAGGATTGTGCTAGAGAATAGGTATGACTTTGAAATACATGCAGATTCCTTGTAAATGTCCCTGCTTTACTGCAGCTGCTGCCTGGGTCCAGGGCATGAGTTCCTTATGTGTTTGATTTGCCAGCTGAAGCAGCATGTGGCTCTAATTTCAGGGTTTAGCAATTCCACTCTGTGCAAACAGAGGGGCTATTGGCCCATGAATTATTGCTTGATATCATGAGATTTGGACAATACAAACGAAATTCTGGAGGGAGAATTCTCCCACCTGATTGCTTTGCAAGTAATGAAGTAAATAAAAAATTTGACAGCTTTGATGTTTCTATGTGTCTGTTCTTATATCTCCCGGCTGGAGTTTTGCATTGAAATTAAGAAATACGGGGTTGTTGGGAGTTGTGGGGGAGGTAGCTGAATTCCTCTTGTCTCATTTCCTTTCATCCTACCCCTTCCCTTCTCCTTGTTGTGGCTAGGGACCGTGTGACTTGTGTTTGGCAAACTGTTCGAGACCACCTCTATCATCTCTGTGTCCATGCGATGGAGTTCTGCTTCTTGGTGGAGAGGGCAGTGGTGGGGCTGCTGAGACTGGCAATTCGTCTCCTTCGTCGGGAGGAAATCAGTGCACAGGTAAGGGATTTTTGAAAGTCAGTCACTGGGATTTTGTGGCTATGCCTGGCAACACAGGAAACCAATTGCTGTTGGATTGACACACATTTAACCTGTCTGTGCTGCAGGTAACAACAAACAGCAGTTGTAAGTAGCTCTAAACAAATAAAGAGGGACTTTGGAGTGTAAATAATAGGGTTTGTATTCTTGTCTCCTTCTCTGGCCAGGTTCTTCTCTCATTGCGTATCCTGCTCATGATGAAGCCAAATGTGCTGTCCAGAGTTAGCCATGAGGTTGCCTACGGCCTCCATGAACTCCTGAAGACCAATGCTGCCAACATTCACTCTGGGGATGACTGGTACACGCTCTTCACCCTTCTGGAGTGCATTGGGTCTGGGGTGAAGCCGCCTGCAGCCCTGCAGGTTACAGCAAGGGCAGATAATGACACAGGTAAGACAGGCCAGGTTTTGCTAGGAAATCTGATGCCTGCCTGCCAGATAAGCAGCTGCTTCCTCAAGCTTTTCAATTAGCAAAGGGGACTGCAAGAAAACAAAGCTGATATTAAACTACATTAGCAAGATTAAAGACCAGCACCTGCTGTTCACTCCCATCCCATGGTCTGTCCCTGTCTCTACTGTGCCATCTCTTCCTGTTCTGTGAGCAGCAGTCCAGGTGCTAGTCCCTGGGGGAGCAGTAGGAGGAAAACTGATATCAGTTGTAGCAGCTGTAGAAGGTCTTTGCTCTACCCAAGGAGCATTTTCTCCTGGTTGTGGTCTGGTGCCTTGGGTAATACAGCCTTAATCTCTCATCTGGGTGTATAATGTAAACCCAGCTGTTGTTCCTATATCATACCTGCTGCTTTTGTGGGACTGACTCCTTTCTGTCCCCATTTTAAGGATCTCGTAAAGGGAGTTGTACTTTATAATTCTGTTTCCAAATCCACTGGTGTTCAAAGCACCTGAACCATTCCCACAAGACTAACCCACTATTTGCTACTTCTTTTGACTCTGTTAGAAAGACTGTCTTTTCAGCAAACTGTTCCTGTTTTGCTTTAGCTAGCTGGCAGTGTATTTGAGGCTGACAGCTTCAGGCTTTTAAAGCAAACAACAAGAAAAGACTTTTCCAGAAGCCTTCAATTTCCTACTTGCTTTTCTAGAACTTCCTTGCTAGGTCCTGATGCTTTGTCCTAGACAGATGCGAGAAACCTGATTTTGCAGCACACCTATGGCCTTTGCCTTCTGGGCTAATTCTGGGGCTGTCTTCTCCCCCCCTTTTTTTTTTTACTGCTTCTCTCTTTGCTGACTGAGCAAACTACTTGACTGTGACACCTTCTACACCAGAACATTAGTTCTCTTTGTCTCCTTCTGAAAATGTTTGGTGCACTGTGTTCACAGCAAGTCTGTCTCTGCTGGTGAGTTTCTAGATAATGTTGAATGATAGAGAGAATTTTTGCTTCTAAATAACATTATGACAGTAGCTTAAATTTGGCCCTTGCAAAGATTTCTGTGCTTGGGATGTGAAATTTAAAGTTATCCTAAATGTCAAAGAAGGTAGATCTGACAGCTGTGGAACATGTTAATGTAGATTGCTGTTCATGAGAAAGAATTTACCGGTATTAGTGTGGAGCTGAGTGACCCCAGAGGCCCTATGTGAGTCATGTCATTCCATGTTGTGCTTTTGGAGGTGTCTTGGCTGAACCTAGTACCTCCAGTAGTTCTTAAAGTGTGTGGTACATCTGATTCTTACCACAGAGTCAAAGCACTGGACTTCCTGCCCTTTTTAAATCCATGGTCAGGCTGACAAGTGACATATCAGAGGATGGAAAGCCCCTTCCTTCTGAAGGGGAAAGCCAAATGTAATAGGGGAGAAACAGTGTCAAACAACTGTTCCCTCTGTATCCTGTGCACGCTTCTGTCGTAGTTGTTCTTCCTCTTGCGGGAGGAGAGACCTGGCCCAGTTTCTTCCAGGGCCCACTGGTGGTTCCTAGCTGATGCGGATCTGACTAATCTGGATTGCTTCTCCCTTATCCATAGTTACTCTTCCAACTTCTTGATTTGGCTTTGATCTAAAACCTATGCCTTTTGTATTGAAGGTGCTCAGTCAGACAGCGAAGTCTCCTCCTCCTGTCATCCCAGCGACATGGGCCTGGACCGAGGCTACACCTCTGATTCGGAGGTGTACACAGACCATGGGAAGCCAGGCAAGATGCATCGCTCGGTCACAGATGTGGATGTCATGAACAGTGGCTGGCTAGTGGTGAGTAGCCAGTGGGCTTCTGGTGCCTGAAGAAGACTACTCTTAGCATGGTTGTGGACATAGGGTGTGGTAGGGAGAGAAAGAATAAGACAATAGAAAAGAGAGCTAAGATGAGCTGACAATGTAAAGGGAGAATGGGGAGGAGGTGCAGATGGAGAGGAGAAAGCTTGGAGGCCAGTGAGGAAGAAAGGGAAATAGATCCTACAGAAATGTTTCCTGTTGGCTTCAGAAGAAAGGCATTTTCGGCATGTGCATGAGGTGCTGCTTGTTATGCTGCCCTCTCCTGCTACCTTCTTGCTGTGCCCTGCAGGTGGGGAAAGATGACATCGACACCTCTAGACCCACTGCTGGGCTTAGCAGGCTGGGGCCATCTCCTCTTGTCAACCAGTACAGCCTGACTGTGGGGCTGGATTTGGGCCCACATGACACAAAGTCTCTCATGAAGTGCGTAGAGTCCCTGTCCTTCATCGTGCGAGATGCTGCCCACGTTACACCCGAGAACTTCGAACTCTGTGTCAAAACCATCCGCATCTTTGTGGAGGCGAGCTTGAATGGGGGTAAGGTGGCCCTTGATTTGACAATCAGGATTGGGCTTGGGATGGCCAGTCAGCAAGAATTGTGAAGTATACTGTCAGGGAATGAGTCCCCAACCCCAAGAAGATGGTCTGCTGTGAGAAAAGTGTCCTGGCTGCTGCTGCTGGCAGCAGGGACCTTATTCTTGGCTCTCTCTGGGATAGGGGGAGGTCTGGAGCTGATGTGGAGGCAGCAGTATCAGCTGTTGCTGAAGGCTTTTCCTGAGGGGTGTGGGGGGTACCTCTTCAAGCAAGTAGTAATCTCACAGGACAGGGGGGATATTAAAAGGTGGCTGCTGTATGTGTTGAAGGGCAGCAAATTTTGTGGGTGGAGTGTGTATATGGTATGTTGCTGCCTTTCACTTTCTAGGCTACAAGTCCCAGGAGAAGAGAGGGAAAAGCCACAGGTATGACAGTAAATCCAGTCGGTTAAAAAAAAAGCCAAAGGAGAGCTCCACACGGCGGTCACGAGCCTTGAGCCAGCACCAGGTGCACACACACAGTGATGAGGATGAGGATGAGAGCATCCCTGCCAGCTACCACACTGTGTCTTTACAGGTTAGTCAGGACGTAAGTATAGCAAGGATTTCCTCCTCTCCTTTCCCATACTCAGGCCTTGCTAGGGAGTCACTGGGGTTCTTCATGGGGTGAGGTGGGGGCTGCATCCTGTGTTAGTGGGCACTGGATGGCAGAGGGTAGCTCTCGTGGCAGTGCGTGTCTCTGCAGTGAAAAAGGAAGATGCAGTTTGGACAGGTAAAAACAGCATAGCTGTGGAAAGAGAAGTCCTGTGAGAAGCAAGGAGGGTGGGGTCTGGATCTCTGAGCTGCTATGGTAGGTAAGGTGGATGTGGCTCAAGGGCATTTGGAGGCATGAGGTGTAGGGTTAGTGGGCATCTGACAGGGCATCTGAGCTTGTGGAGAGAGGAAAACCCT
Source organism: Athene noctua (assembly GCF_965140245.1). Taxonomy (NCBI): domain Eukaryota; kingdom Metazoa; phylum Chordata; class Aves; order Strigiformes; family Strigidae; genus Athene; species Athene noctua. The sequence goes on from NC_134041.1 coordinate 45,266,069, forward strand.
GTGGGCTGAGGCACTGAGGTTTCAAGTAGAAAGGGCTGAGACGAGGGAGTCATTTCTCTCTCCAGCTGGTACTTCAAAGGTATGAAGGCACAGGCCTGCTGACTGCCAGGCTGTTGGGTCTCAGTTCAGCAGTAGAGTGACAAGTATGCTGTCATTTGCTCATACAGAGCTGTTCTGAGAGACCTTCCTTCATAGTTTTTTTGTCTAATTTTTAAAAACAAAGTTACAGAGAGTTATTCCTGGGCAGCATAGCTGGATCACTGGGTTTCTCCCTCTGCCTGGAAGAGTCCATGCTTTGTGTCAGGAAAGCTCCATTCTTTCTCCTGGCAGGATTGGCATGCTGTTCCTCGAAGATGGGATTGACATGGCTACTGAACTCACACAAATCTTGCTGAAGATACCTGGCACTTGACCACTTAGGGAGGGCACAGACAGCAGGGCCTGCCACCATCTCCAGAGCTATACATGGTTGTGTACATACAGGAGGCAGGCTTGAGTAGCTGTGAGCCTTTTGGCATCGGTTTGGGGAAGAGCAGAGATGAGGGTTGCTTCAAAAATTTAAGCCCTGTGTGTTGCTTAATATGATGCTTGACTTGCAGCTCCTGGACCTCATGCACACCTTGCACACACGAGCGGCCACCATCTACAGCTCCTGGGCAGAGGAGCAACGCCATCTAGAGACAGGAGGGAGGAAAATCGAAGCAGATTCCCGAACGCTGTGGTCCAACTGCTGGTGTCCTTTGCTACAGGGTAAAGCCATCCCCTTGTGGTGACAGTGGGCAGAGATGCTTCCAAAATAATGGCAGCACTTAAGAAAGTTGAGCCAAGAACTGCAGAAGGCAGGCGGAGGTTGTTTTTAGGGTCTGCTGTAATTGAAAAAGAACTTGGATCAGATCTGGAAAGGTATCTTTAGCTTGAGTTAGCTGCCAGCTTGCTTCTGGACCTGACAGTAGATTCCCAGTCTGTGACCTGGAACAAGTATAAACCTTTTTCTTGTTTTTTTCTGCAGAGTGTTTGATCCTCATTAGACTTTTCACCCTAGACTGGGGAAGTAGGGATGTGGCAATTTCCCTGAAGGCTTTGCCCTGAATCCCTCTCTTGCAGGTATTGCCTGGCTGTGCTGTGATGCCCGACGCCAGGTACGGATGCAGGCACTCACTTACTTGCAGCGGGCCCTCCTGGTACATGACCTGCAGGCCCTGGATGCCCTGGAATGGGAGTCCTGCTTCAACAAGGTAACCTTCTGGGTGGGCTGGGCATGTAGGCAGGACAGCATTGTTAAGAGGAGCAGAGTTGTGTGCAGGAGTAGCAGAATGGTGTGCTACTTCAGCACTGTCTTCCTGAGCAGCTTGTTTACCACAACAGACAAGGTGTTCCCTACCCTGATCCTGTAGGAAGTTCCTCTCTGCTTAGGCTTCTGACAGAGCCTCTAGGAGTACTGAAGTGCATCTGCTCATTTCTCCTTCCCATTGCTTCTCCGATGCTCTCTGCTTAGAAGCCACCAGTGCCAAAAGTCAGCTCCTTCCTGTAAGGCTGTCTATGCATATCCCGTCAATTATTTTTCAGCTCTGAAATATCAGTGTGTCCAATCCAACAGGTGCTGTTTCCTCTGCTAACGAAGCTGCTTGAGAACATCAGTCCAGCTGATGTTGGTGGGATGGAAGAAACTAGGATGAGAGCCTCAACACTACTCTCTAAGGTGAGCATGCTTCTGTTGCCTGAAACCTCAGGGGAAAATATTTGCCTCAAGAAAACCAAGCTGTTTGCTGTGTTAGTGTCTCAGCACCTCTGACATGGACAGGTCTCGGTTTGCTAGTTTGACTGTCTTTGCTGCTGGGCTTCTGCACCACCTTCTGCTGGTGGGACATGCCTTCTTTCCAGAACTGTCTCCATGATCCTGGCCTTTGGAAAAGTTGCCAGGAAGGAGTTTGTAACTTTATGAAGGATGGAGAGAGAAGTATTTCAGCCAACTTTAGTTGAAGACAGTCTGTTCTAGTGGTGAAATAATGCACATCACAAGCTGATAGTACTGACCTAAAGCAGAGAGTCTGGATGGGCTGGAAGATGTGGTGGTGCAGACTGCAGTGGCCTCATGCAAAAGAGACAAGGCTCACTCTTATATATGCAGCTCAGAAGAGTGGAGGCCTCTGGCATTCTCAGGCTGGGCCTGTGCATGCTCCTAGCCTGCCACAAGGAGGAGGAGTTCCACATTTGCAAGACTGACTTGTCAAGCTATGAGCAGCAGCCCTCATACTACTTGTTGACAGTAGTTGTATTTTTTCCTAGGTGTTCCTACAGCATCTCTCCCCGCTGCTCTCTCTGACCACCTTTGCTGCCCTGTGGCTGACAATCCTGGACTTTATGGACAAATACATGCATGCTGGCTCCAGTGACTTACTGGTAAGGTGATAAAAGTGATGCTGCAGTTCTGTGAAAAAACACTCATTGATTTTAACCTTCTAAACTTGAAATGTGGTTTGTTGGGGGCTTTTTTAACCTTTTAATCCTTCCAAAACAATTTTTTTCTATGGTCTCTCCCCTTGGCCTCTGTGTCCAAAACAGCCCATCAGCTGTTTTGAGCTTTTGTTCATTGCTATATATCCATTCTCTGTGTCCTGAGGAGTCTCTCTCATCACAGCTGGAGGCCATTCCAGAGTCTCTGAAGAATATGCTGCTTGTAATGGATACGGCTGGGATATTCCACAGTGCTGACTCACGGACAGGATACTCAGATCTCTGGGAGATCACCTGGGAGCGGATTGACTGTTTCTTACCTAGGCTGCGGGATGAGCTCTTCAAACAGACAGTCATCCAAGGTACAACGGGCTGAGAAACCTTATGAAACCAGTTCTTGGACCCAGTGCTTGCACCTTGTCCAGTACCCAGCTGCCATAGTGCCTGAGTGCTGAATAAATGATAGGTGCCAGGAGGCTGTGGGAGCTTGGCACGAGGAGGACAAACTGAGGGTGAGCAAACTGGTGCGTGGCCTCACTGCTTGTTTTGTTTTCCTAGATCCTATCCCCAGCATACCAGTGGAGCAGCATCAGAAATCAATAGCGTCTGCCCTGCCCCCTTCTCCTGTGGGAGATGTGAGGCCAGCCACCCACCTGGCTCCTTTGGAGAAGCCCTGTGAACTGGGTGCCAGTGGTGAGTCCCATTTTTTTTCTTTCCAGAATTGTCTTCCCAGCATGGGTGGTGTGCATCTGCTTTTCCTTGGTTTAGCATGACCTACAGTACCAGGCCTCTGGTGTTGTGGAACTGTTGTGCTTCCAAACGGGTAGTTTGTGGCCTTCTTGCTGAGGTTATGGGGGTGGGCAGAGGTTGGGCAGAATGCCTGTCATCGGCACCTGCTCCTTAGGGCCTCATATGAAGGTATGTGGAAGGGGCAAGTCTGAAAAGGCCCCTGAGCTGATCTTCAGCCCTGCTTAGCTTTGAGCTGAAAGGTGACTTTGTCAGAGCCTGTATAAGGATGTGTTTTGTCTTTTCCTTTTTCCAGAGTCTGAGAGAGTCATTGCACCTGCCTCACCCACCATCAGCACCTCTGCCTCTCCTTCTTTCCCAGCATCAGCTCCAACAAAGACAAGCCCCGTTACAGACATACCTCCTACGACAGCACAGCCACCACTCATCCTGCAGCCTCTTGCCTCTCCCCTGCAGGTTGGGGTGCCACCTATGACTCTGCCAATCATTCTCAACCCAGCCCTAATTGAGGCCACCTCTCCTGTTCCCCTCTTAGCTACTCCACGGCCCTCTGACCCCATGACAACCTCTGAAGTCAATTAGTTTGAGGGTGTCTGAGAACTGTCTGCTGAGGAAGCTTTGTGGGTGGAGGATGCTGGCCAAATGTTCTCTGGTAGTGGGCATGTTTGTTTTGGAAGATGATGCTAATCTGAGCAGAAGGGCTGCTGCCACAGTCCCCTGAAGCACATCTCATTCTGCTCCCTTCTTGGGGCAACCGCCTAGAAATCCACCTAGAAATCCCTGTCATCTTGGAGGGGCACCTGGTTCCACTCACCAGTCTTGTCTTGCCTTCACAAGCTCAGGGGCCAGGCAACGCCTGCACCCAGCAGCCTGGGACCAAGCTGCCACTAGTTCATCTGGTGGAGAGGGAAAACTCTTTGATGTCACACCAGAGAGGGGCTGCAGTACAGGACTGCCTGTACTGACTGGTTATTGAGCCCAGTCCCTGGATAATTACCCAGCCATTCCCTAGCTTTCTTGCCCATGCTTCTGGTCGCACTGCTTTGTTTGGGCTCTGGGCATGCTTGGGTTCAGCAGGTTGAGAATTTTGTGTAGAAATGTGGATTGCTTGCAGTGCAGCTCCCAGCTTGCTACATAGGGCTTCTTGTCTGCTGTGGCCACATGCTTTCCTTCTGCCACATGGATCACACCAATCCCCATGCTAGACAGGGAGCAGGGCAGCCTGCTAGGGGCAGCACTGCTCTCCTCCCTTCTCCTCCTGTAAATGTAATCAGGCTTTCTAGCTGGAGGGAACAAATTCAGAAGGCTCTGCCTAGTTGAGCAGATGAGAAGGAAATGCAGAGTCTCGTGAGCTGAGAGCAGAGCACCATGGCCGTCTCTCAAACAGCACCTGGGGAGCCACTTCCCTGGGGTGCACAGCAGTGCTCTGTGGTCCCCCACTAGCTACATTGGCCTCTTGGTGTCCAGCCCCATTCCTCAGGAGAACATCCTCTTCAGCTAGAGAAGATGTGGGGATCTGGGGCACCTCCTGATGGATGCCCAGTAAGTCTCCTGTGCTTTCTCTTGGAAGCTCTGCAGAGACTGCACTCTTCTGCATCTTCTAGTTGTTGTGAGCCCACCTGCTTCACCTAGAGCGCCCCTGCAGCTGGCACCATGGTAGTCATTCTTGTGCTTCTGCCTTGCAGCAAGGATGTCCCGCTCTTCCACCCCCTTGTGCCCCAGACAGAGCTGGCTGCCTGGCAAGTGCTGCATCTCTGTTCTTCCCCTCTCTTAATTAGCTGGCTAAATTCTCAATAATATCAGTCTCAGAAAACCCACTGGTGACTGGGAGGGGCATGAGCGGGACTCCAAGCCAGTGTATACTGTACTGAGAGGAACCTACGGTTGGGGTGGGAGTACAACCAGTGTACATACAGAGTAAATGGCTACAAATCCAATGGACTTTTTACAGTGTAATAAACACATCCTGTAAATGAATGCTCAAGTGTTGCACTCCTTTTCTGTCGTGGTTCTGCAGCTCAGAGCTTTGGGAAGAGAGGAGTTTAGTTGTCAAGGTGCTGTGCCCAACTGCCAGCCCCCTGGCTTGACACAGCAGGATCCTCCAACAGTGTGCTCTGTGTGCAGGGAGCATGGAGGGACTTGTGCTAACGAGTAGTCAGCTCATGGGGGGCTGCAGTGGACTAAGCAGAAATACTTCCCATCATGGGAGCCAGATTGCTTTTGCATCTGGCAACAGTTCAGTGTTGGCTGTAAAGTTTCCGGTGTTATGTTGGTGTGTGCTCACACACCGCCAGGACTGAGGAAGGAGACTAGGGCTGAGGAGCAGGTGCCCTGTGACATCTCGGCACACAGCCAGGACAGAGACCTCAGTGACAATCTGGCTGATTTCAGAGAAGGGAGCATTTTCTGTCTGATGAGGAGGAAACACTTGTTTCCACTGATGGGGCATGAGAGATCCTGGGCTCTTCCAGGGCTAATGCTTGCCACCGAAATGGATAACTAGACATAGTTCCCTCCTGATATTTTCTACTTTGTCTTGTGGCAAGATCCACACAGTGCCACAGTGTCCATAGAGCTGCATGAGGCACCAATGCCTTCCCTATCACAAGGATTCCAAGAGACTCCTGTGGGCTTGATAAGGGGTTTAAAAACTTGGAGTTTGTTTGAATTGTATGAGCAAAGGTCTAACTATTGTGTAATGGAAGAGTAATGCACATACTAGGAAAGTCCTAATTCAGGTTACATCCTGATTCCCTTAACCCATTTCCACCATTCCTGGAATATTTTCACTGCAGCAGCCTTCTCCACCCTTCACTGTTTCGAGATTGTATCCTTCCAGCCCTTAGATGTTTTCTTTCATGTATTTGAATCCTTGCGCTGCCCATGGCCCTTCCGTATCCAGCCTACCACTCTGTCTTGTATTTCCAAGCCTTCACTTCTATTTACAGCTCTGTTTTTCTGAACTGTCTCTAAAATGCTCACTGAAACTTTTAGATTATTAACTCTTTGTAAACCATTGCTCAGTTGTCAAGTGCCTTGATGTTAGCACTGCTGCCCTCTGATCCCCAGACAGTCCTTTGACTTCTCAGAGTGGTGTGAGCTAATGGCAGAGCCCAGTTTTTCTGCTGCCTTCAGATAGCTGTTTGGGAGATGCAGTGTTTAAACTGTGTTTGCAAACCTAGTTTCTACTGAGAACGTTATATCTTAATTCACACAATTGCGGTGCAAAGTAAAAGCCACCCAAGGAAAATGCAGGAAGTGGGACTGGAATGGAAAGAATGTCAACTGGAAAGACAGACAGAACTGCACTTTAAACAGTTTTCACTAGACTGTAAATAAGAATGGACTGGAAAACCAGAAAAAAACTTACTTGAATGTTGTTTGGGTTTTGCAATAATAAGGTTTCATGTGTTACAAAGAAAAAATAACAGGGAAAGTGAAGTGAAAGGAGATCAGAATCAACTGACAGGTAGCATGTATGTATTTTTATCAATAAAACCCTTGAACTCTATTCTAACTTCTACTGCTGAAACAGAATAAAATAAGTATTGGTATTTAGCTTGTGTCAGTAGGACGTGTTACTGTGGAGGTGATGTTTTCCTGATTGTGTGAATCTTCGTAGAGGGAGAAAACCCTATTGAAAGCTAAGCCCTGGCTGTAAAACATAAATTTGGCACTGAAACTTGTGAAATGGAAGCAATACCACTTTTAGATTCAATTTTTAAATTGAATCTGTGCATACTCAGAAAACCTGGTCTGTAGGAAGGATTTCCATGAAGTTTCTTCAAACAGTTAAGTTGGCTTTTTTAGAAGTTACCCTCATTCCTAGAAACGCCAGCTGTTGAACTCCTCTGGAAAAATCTGCGTCTGTTACAGAGCCTAATGCATCCTGAAACCATCGTGCCCTGCTCCTTCGCCCCACCAGCACGGAAGGCAGCCCAGCAGGGCTTGTACTGCTCGCCCCGTGGCCCGGGAGCACTCTGAGCCCTGCCAAGGCTGCTGGAGGCAGCAGCAGCTGTGGCCCTGGCAGTGCCCGCTGCTCTGGCCAGCGTTGTACCCACTGCGGCCAGGCCAGGCGGCTGCAGGGCCCAGCAGGAGAGGGAGGGCCAGGCCTGCTGTGCCCCACCAGACAGCAATGGAGGGGGCAGCTTTAGGAGCACAACTGCCTCGGGAGCAAAGTGCTGGAGAGCGAAAGGTCGGAGAGCTGATGTACTGAACTGCAAGGAGAGACCCTGGGCCTGTGCAGAGGCTCGCAGCACCCAGGGAGATGACATCCCCCCCAGACTACAGGTTCCAGTCCGCAATACTACCCCTCCAGTTGCATAACCTGCACCCTCGCCCGGGGCGGGAGGAGAGGAGCAGCCAGAGCTCCTCTGCCCCACAGGGCAGCTCCTCACCACAGAAGGCTGCGGGAAGGTGCAGGTTTCATGAGCACCAGCTGCTCCAGGGCCCAAGGGCTGCATGTGCCCTTTGGCTACACCAGATGTTTAGGGATGTGTAAAGACACACCTGAAAGCAGCCACGGGGTGGGAGGGGGGTTATGGCCGAGTTACCAATATGTGGCTGCTGGGTCTTGCTGCAGCCTGGTTGCTCTGCCAGGGGAAGTCGTGCTTCCTCTTTTCAAGTTTTCCACATAAGAAAAGTGGAAATTTCTTTGGGCACCAGGGTTGGTGGGTGGCTGCTAAACTGAGATCGGGCGAGGTGGGCTTAAACAGAGCCTTGCCCTCGGGGGGGAAGGCCGAGCCCACGTTAACCCAGGGAAGAGGGGACTGAGCAATGTCTCCTGTGCCCGGCTGTTACCTGGCGCTGGATCTCCTACCTCGCCCCTGCAGTGAGACAGTGAGAGCCCTTTGGGCCACACTTGCTGGAGGAGCCCGCGGACACGGGGATGGTGTCCGGGGCTGACGCAGCATCATTCGGCGGGGGGCGAGTTCCCCAGCGCCCTGCGGCCCGCTGCTGCCGTCCGATGGAGCTTTGGCAAAGGCAAAGCTCCCTCCAAGGAGGGGGGGGTGCTGCTGGGCGGTGCCCCGCCGTCCCCTCCGCGCCGTTTTTGCCGATCAGGAGCGTGTCCCGCCGGCCCGGCTGCGCCCTGCAGGGACAAGCACAGCAGACGGCGCTCCCGGCTTTGGTCTCCGTCCGACCCCAGCTCTGCCGGGCCGGGGGTGCCGGGACGTCCCCCCCGGGCCGGCAGCGCGGCCGCCACGTGGCGCCCGCGGCCGGGCCCGCCGCGCTGCCACCGCCCGCCCCCCGCTCCCCGCCGGACGGGGCGGGCCCTGCCCGCCGAGCGGGACCCCCGCGGGGCGGGGCTGGGCTGCGCGGGGCTGGCCCGGCTCGGCGCGGCGCGGCTCGGCTCGGCCGGACTTCGCTCTGCCCGACCGGCCCCGGCCCCGGCCGCCCATGGGGAGCGCGGCCCGGCGGCGGCCCGGCAGCAGGAGGCAGCGGAGAGGCTCCCCCGGCGGCCCCGCTCGCCCGTAGCCCGGCGGGGCATGCCAGGCCCCAGGATGCCGGCCTGGGGGATCCTGCCCGTCACGCTGCCAGCCTTCACCATCACCGGCATGTGGATCGTGTGAGTGCCGCGGGACGGCCCGGAGCCGCCGCCAGCTCCCCACCCCCCCGGCGGCGGGGACGGGGCCGCCCGGGCTGCGGGGCGGGATATTGCGGGGTGGGATGCTGCGGGATGCTTCAGCTTGGGACGCTGCGGGGCAGGGGCTTGCAGGACACCACTGGCCTCACATCATGTTGGGACGCTTCTTCATGTTCAGTCGCTCCCACACCCCCCTGCCCCCCCCAGTCACCCAGCGTGGTCACTTCGTCCCCTGCAGTGGTGCTGGCACGTGCCTCCCTCGCCTCGCACCCCTGACAACCCCTGGGATCGCATGTCCCTGCCCTGGTGACAGCGTGGCTGATGCTTACGCAGCGCAAGAATGGCCTTGGGAGCGATGCCACCAGCCCAGGTCCTGCAGCGCTAGGACTGTAACCACCACATGGGCACCCATCCCGTGTGGTCGATGGGTGGGAGGGCCAGGGGACATTTGTCCCTTGTGGTGGGGGCAGAGGATGTGTCACCTGGGTGAGCAGTACTAGCCCACCCTGCTGGTCCCTTCCCCAGGCCTTGGCTGTGGGACCTCAGCTGGTCACACAGGGCTGTCCTGCCCCAGCCCGTTGGCACCCCTGTGCCTCTACCACAGCAGTGGTGAGCACTGGATGAAGGTCTTTTCCCAAAGGCGCAGAGAGCCCCAGGATAGGTGATGGGACTTTTAGGGGTGTGGGATGGAGCAAATGTACCTATTATCATGCAGGTCGCTCTGAGAGCTTTCCCCCTGTGGTATCCCCTGTCTTTCTTCATGACGAAGCCAAATGCTGACCTTGGTGCAGGGAAGTTATGCTCCAAGTTTTTTCCATGGATACCTCACAAAGCCCTGGCTGCCTCCTGTAGGTGACCCTGTGGGGCAGATGCCCCTCCAGCCCAGAGCAGCACAGGAGGGAGGTGCTGCTCGTGGTCCTCACAGCCAGAGCTGCCCTGGGAGGGGCGTCTCGGGCCCTTTTTCTGGCCCCAAACATGTCCTGTAGCTGTCCGTTGGACACCGTGTCCCTCATCGATACGGTGGCAAGGTGAGGCGGGGCAGTTGGGTGCCCTGCTGGCCATGCCTGGGATGTAGAGCCGTGAGGGCGTACCGGGTGGGTGGGGGCACATCCTGCTGGGGGAGGGCAGTGCCGTTTGTGCTTCTTTTGGCTTATTGGCCCCTCCCAGGAGGGCACGGAGGGCTGGGACAGGGGCTGCATGCTTGGGGGAGACCTGTGCTGGGAAGCGGCTGGGTGAGGGGTCGGGGGGGGGGGGGGGGGCGATGCTCTTGGTGAATAGCCCTTGCGGTGGTCAGTGCTGCCCCTTGGTTCCCCCCAGCTGTCCTGCTCTTTGCCCCGGCACCTCTCTGCCGGGATCATCCTTTTTGCATGCTTGCTGTTAAGTGGCCTGCTCAGGCAGGAGAGGAGTTTCCTTACCAGTGTCAGGGCCTATTTTTAACCTGAGCCGTTTATGGCCGCTGGTGGCAGTGATTTGAACAGTGTAGTGCTGTCTGCTGCTGTGGCTGCCAGACAGGAGGGCTCCTTGCTGGCTGGGGGGGCATGGAACTGAGACCCCCATGGAGTTGAGCAGGATGCATGTCATGAACCCCTTGTTACACTGACCAAGGTGCAGGGCTGACTCCACAGTGAAATGGTCGATGGAGCTGATCTGCCCAAAATGCCCTGACAAAACACTGGCTACTTTTCCAGACTTTTTAGCTCCAGGCACTGGCTGGCCAGGGGCCAGAGGAAGCACGGCAGAGCCCAGCGGCCATCGGGTGACACCCAGCACAGCTGTGGGCTGGTGGAGAGCCCTGATGCCAGGGTGGGGGGGCTCTGTGTCAAAGCAGACTCCCAGAGCCTGAGGAGCATGGCAGCACGATGGGGAAGAGGCCTCGCAAGGAGCAGCCACAGCTGCAGCCACACTGAGCTGGATCAGGAGGCGACTCTCAGCGGGGATGGGGGTACCAGGCAGGGGGACCTGGTCCCAGCAAGCAGGACCTCCCTGGAGTGTGGGCTGCGCTCGTGCACTTGCTTTTCTTTTTGCTGCTTTGTAAAGCCAGGAGGTACTGCAGGGTGAGCGCTGGCCCCTGGCAGGCAGAGAGGGCTTGGACCCCCCACTCCTGCCACTGGTCCCTGGGGCAGGCCTAGGTGCTGGCTGGGAGGGGGGATGCAGGGAGGCACGTGGTTGCAGTAACCCCGGTTGTTGTCTCTCCCCCAGGTACGCCATGGCACTTTCCAACAACCACATCTGCCCTGTCCACAACTGGTAAGGCCTGGGGAGGTGGCAGGGGCCCTTTACCATAGACCACCTCTGTTAAAAGCCCTGCATGACCCACTTGAACTATGCCATACTGTGCTGGACCACTGGGGAGCAGAGGTCCCCCCTGCACCATCACCAAGCTGAAAGCAGGGTCGGGGGCCAGGCTGGCTCTGGCAGGGGGCTGGGAATGACAGGAGATGTGGAAGCATTATGGAAGGCAGAGCCACCTTCTTCCCCAGCAGGTATGGTGGTGACAGTGATAGGGCACTGTCACCCCAGGGCATGTGTCTCCTGTCCAACCTGCAAGTGGCTTTTGGGAGCAGAGCTGCTTGGGGACTAGCTGCTGGCAGGTTTGGGCCCTGTATTTGCAAAGCAGTGAGGATGCCAGGGCCAAGAAGAGCTATCAAAAGCCACCCTCCCTCCCCCGCCCAGGCTTGCCTGCGGTTACAGCTGCTCCGGTGAACAGTCCAGCCCTGCTGCAAACCAAAGCAGGCAGGGAGAAGGAGGCCATTGAAAAAACACAGCATGGAGAAAGTATGAAAATAAATGGTCAGGGAATTACAGACAGCCATGTGTCTCCATGGAAAAGGTTGAGGCTTACTTGTTGGAGGCTAAATCTGGCAGTGCCAGGGGGACAGGAACAGTCCTGCGACACCCGGCCACCCCGCAGGCAGAGCTGCCTGCAACACCCTGGGATAGGGGAAGAGTCACAGGAGAGGCAAAAGCTGGGAAAAAAACCCTGTTTGCTCTCTTGGCAACTTCTTCTACAGGGTTTTTGGCTTGTTGTGTCTCAGATATCTGCCCAGAAAAAAGTTGTTAGTTTAATTTTTGCCGGAGTGTTTGAAGGAGAAGGAGGAAAAAAAAAAAACCCACTGCCATTTCCTGCCTGATGGCTGATTCTGCCCTGGGAAGAATGTGTGTGTTGGGTTGTCTCTGCCGCACAGCCAACCCTTAATGATGAATAATGCTTCCCGGCCTCGGGCTGCTCACTTTAAACAAAATAATAATAAAAAAAAATCCCAAACCAAACACGGCCCCAAGAGCAGCCCTTGAGGAGGCCGTGGGGCTCCACGCTTGGCGGTTGGAAAACAAAGCCACCAGTAAAGGAGGAGACTGAAAAAACACCAGAGCCCAGCCCAGCCCTTTCCAAAAACGCTTTTTTAACCATGCACTTGCTGAGTGGCTGGAGGCGGCTGGTGGACAGCCTGGGCCAGGGGCAGGGCAGCCCTGGCCCCACCACAGCTCCTGTCCGTGCTATGGAGCTGGGGGTATCTGAGGGGGCCCCTTGGGTCACAGGGCTTTGGTCTCCCTGCTTGCAGGGTGGGGAGGGGGCCCCGCTTAGCTGTGCCAGGCAGAGGTCCCAGGTGCCTGAGTGGTGCTGCAGCAAAGGGGCACCCAAAAACCTCCCACAAGTGTGTGCCAGCTCCCGGCAGAGCCAGGAGGGTGATGGGTCATGTACTGCAGGGGGAAATTTGGTTACCATTGCAGGCAGCAGCTGTGGTACCCGAAGGTGTCTCAGGCTGATAACAGCTCTGGATCCCCAGGCTTGCAGGATCCGTGGCCGCAGGAGGCACTTCCAGGGCTGTGTGGTGGTTGTGGGCAGCAGATCCCTGCCCAGCCCAGCGGCGCTGGGGGCTGCTAACAGGCCCCAGAGGGATGCCCTGACACTGTATTGGGCTCCCCAAGGCAGCCTGGGGGCTTGCTCCTGTCACGTCCTCCCCTCAGGCAGCTCCCTCCCTCCCAGGCAGGCTGGCACTGTCCTGCAGTGCTTATGGCCATGGGGGCTGTTTCCCGTTCAGCTCGGCATCCCCGCCTTGCCCGTGCAAGCCCAGAGCTGTCAGCGGCTGCATGCCCGGCTGCACCCGTGCACCCACCCCGGGGATTTGTGGCTGGGCTGGCACACGGGTGCTCCTGCTCTTGCCTGGGGCTTGGGGCTGCAAGAACCCCTGAGCGCAGTCCCCTGGCCCATGCACCCAGTGGGTGCGTGCAGTCCCCACCCCGCCATGGCCTCTCCCTCGCAGGCAGGGACTCCGGGTGGGCAGCAGAGCCAGCAGGCAGGGGACAGGCTGTGGAAACCCAGCCGTGATGCTCCCAGAGGACCCTGTTGGGCACTGGGTCACTCCCTGGAGGGGCTTGTCACCAGAGAGCAGGCACATCCCTGGGGTTGGGCTGTGCTTGCTGGGGAGCAACTCTGCTGCCCTTGCAGGGCCTGTGGGCAGGAGGCAGGAGGGTCCCAGGCAGCAGCTCGGCTCTCCTAGCCTGTCCCTTTTCTCCTGGCAGGAATTACAATCAATCGTGCGGTGTGGACGGCCCTGTCTCCTGCTGCACGCTGGACCATATCCCCCTTGTCAGGTGAGCAGCTGCAGGGTGGGATGTGGGGCCAGCCAGGCGTCAGAGCCCCCCTGGGGCAACCCAGGAGTGTGTCCTGGGGAGGGGGCAAGCGCTGCACCCCAGTGCCCCCCGGCTGAAGGCTCCCCGGGCCTTGCCTTGTCCCTGCAGCAAGTGTGGCACCCTGCCTCCCGAGAGCTGCTTCTTCAGCCTCATCTGCAGCCTGGGCTCCTTCATGGGTAAGTGCCCGCTGCCAGGGGAGCAGGAGCTGGGCGCCCTGCAGTGCTCGCCCCTCAGCGGGGGGTAGGGGTGGGTGGGGGAGGGCACATGTGGCAGTAGCATGTGACGGGGCTATGTCTTCCCTCCCACAGTCATACTGGTGGGGCTACTGCGGTACGCCCACCTCCTGGAACGCCTTGGGCCATCTCTCCTCAACACTCTGGGGCTGGCCACTGGCTGGGTCTGTGCTGCTGGTCTCACCATGGTCGGCAACTTCCAGGTAAGGCATCTCCTCTGGGTGTCCCCAGGTGTAGGGGAGGCAGGAGGGGGCCTTGGCTGGAGCGGGGCAGTGGCAGCGCTCAGCAGTGTAGGATTTGGAGTGGTTGTTTTGGTCCAGCACCCCTATCCATGCACTCCTTCACCTCCACCGGGTGCTGTGCTTCCCCAGGTGCTGGGACACATCTTGGCTTATGCACTTATAGTTTTGGGTCCTGATTAAGCTGCTGGGTTTGGTTTAACCCTAATGAGAGACCCTATGTACGGTCTGTACCCTCCATGGGTGCATGACCCCACACAGGCTGGGACATGCCAGCGGGGCAGAGGAGCCCCAGCCAAGCTGCTGATGCTCCCGCTGCCCGGCTGTCCCGATGTGGGTGTTTGCTGCCCCGGGGGCGATGCCAGGAAACCCGGCAGAGCCAGTGCTCACAGGGTGTGGAGCAGCCCGGGGCTTGGCGGCACTCACCCCCACGCCTGCACTGCCAGGCACCGGCCTCCCGGCAGCTGCCTGCCCTCTGCCTGCAGCAGCCGGTCCCTTCTGCTTGGCAGGAGGCCGCTGCCGGCGCCACCCCCCTGGGAGAAGCTTCGCTGGCCCTGATCCCCTTGTCCCCCTGCCATGGCTCAGCGGCTCTGCTGAAGGCAGGGCTGTGACCCCTGGGAGGGGGTGCAGGCAGCCCCAGAGGCTGCTCAGGGCGGAGGGCAGCCCCTGCTCCATGCCCCTGGGCATGGCAGGGCTGTCGGCCCAAGGGGCTCAGGAACTACCACCCCACAGATGAAAGAAACAGAAGCACTTTGAGATCCCAGTAGCAGACGATGCGTCCAAATCTGCTCTTCAGCCAGGAGTCGGGCACAGGGCGAGCTGCGTGGACCCACTCCTGGCACTGCTTGCACCCCTGCCTGGCACAAACCCACCCCCTGGCGCAGAGCTGTGCTGGGGGAGCGTCCCAGGGTGCTGGCACCGATGGTTTCTCCCCTGCAGGTGGATCACGCCAAGGTGTTGCACTACATCGGGGCAGGGGTGGCCTTTCCTACCAGCATGCTCTTCCTGCTCCTGCAGTCCATCCTCACCTACCGCATGGCCAAAACCCGTGGGCAGTACTGGACCGGCCACTTACGTAGCATCCTCACCGCTGTGGCCTTTCTCACCCTTGTCTTCAGTATCCTTCTGAAGGGTGTGGGAGGAGATGTGGGCTGAGCTGGTGAAAGGTGGTCCTTGTGGGAGGTATGCGCCCCACATCCTCCATCTTTTGGTCTGGCAGTGAGGCATGGTGCCAGCAGAGGGGTTGGGTAGGGGCCTAAGGACAGGCAGCTCGATGCAGGTGTAGGCTGGAGGAGTAGCAGTATTGGGCCGAGGAGGGCAAGGGACACTGGTGGGCATCTCCTGAGGCGCTGGGGTGCCCCAAACGAGCCCTGCCCTGGCTGCTGCGGCCCAGTTCTGCCACTACTGCAGGTTCCAGCCCCACACCTTGCAGAGTGGAAGGGCTGTTTAATTGTTTTGGGTTTTTTTTTAATAAGACAAAGGTATGTCAAGCCCTTGGCAATGCAAAGACCATCTGAGTTACTTGTATGGTGAAAACTGAGTACAAAAGTGCTCTGTGCAGGTGCCAGGTGGGCATGTGGCAGCTCCTCTGCCAGCTGGGGCTCAACAACACCCGCCAGCCAACCTCCCTGTGGGACTTAGGAGGGCTTGGTGAACAGGCGCTGGGGTCTGCAAACACCATGCTGGGGAGAAAGGGCACGGCAGCAGGCGGAGCGGGGCTGGAAGAATGGTCCCGAGTGTGTGGCTGGAGAGACAGGGGCTTATTTGGGACTGAGGTTAGGGATAAATTAGGAAACAAGGTGGTTATTGGGCAAGAACGGGAAAAAGCATGCAGAGTCCATGGGTCCCAAAGAGGCTGGCTGGGGTCTGGCCAAAGTGAACAGCACAGGAGGAGCCTGGAGGTTGCTGGCAGGCCTGGGACGGGCCAGAGGGTCCCACTGTGTCACTGCAGCAGGCAGGCAGGCCAGTCAAGGAGCTGGGAAGGGCAGGAGTGCTGGGGGGCTGTGCCAGCTGGGAGGGACGGGCAGGGCATGTAAGGACAAGGGAGATGGGACTGGTGCCTGTCTGCCCATGGCCAAGCTGCCCTGTAAGCACTGGGTATTGGAAGTGGGAAGGCAGAGAACTGTGGTGGAAATGGTGTGGAGAAAGGGCTGGGACCCCTCCTGGTGGGATGTGGGGAGTGAGCAGAGGGCTCTACTCTTCACAGGTCTGGTCCCTGCCTCTCTGGCTTTCTCAGGTCTTGCTTTCGCTGGCAGAAAGCAGAGCAGTGCTAAAGGCTTCACCTGGAGGTCTGGGGGATGTACCTGCCTTCTCCCCTCACCCTTGGTGGCTCTGGCAGTAGGTTTCCCTAGAGATCCCCAGTGGGGATGAGAGGAGTATAAAGAAGCAGCAACAGGACCTGGAGGAGAGGGAGTGGGCCCCCCCTGGTGTGAGCCAGCCAGCAGCGCAGATGGACGGGGGGTTGCTGTGAAGCTGAGGAGGAGGCAAAGGGTGTGGACAGGGTGAGGCAGCTGGGCACCCAGCTTGCCCTGAGGGCTGCAGCCTGAGCTTCCCCTGCCCCAGCCTCTTCAGAAAATCCCGGCCTGGCATCAGTCCCATGATTTATCGAGGCTGGTTTGGGTACACGTACCACTACCTCACCTGTGCTGAGGCCCTCCTGGTGCTGGGAGAAGCATGTGGGCTTTCTTAGTTTTAGGGCTTGTGGTGTGTTTCCTGCCGAGGGGGGCTGCTCAAGGCCACCCCAGCATAGTGGCAGTGGGATGTGGTCCTCCGTGGGGTGGTGGGGTCCACCTGTGCTTTCCTTGACGGGAATGCCCTCAGGCGGTGTGTTCTTCATCCAGGAGAGCTTTGTGCTGCAGCACGTGGCTGCCCTGTGCGAGTGGATGTTCATCATCGATGTTCTGGTCTTCTATGGCACCTTCACCTTTGAGTTTGGGGCCATCTCCACAGATACCTTCCTGGTCCTGCTGAAAGCCAGCCGAGCCCCCAAAAGTTACAAGGGCGAGAGCAGCGTGTCCAGCGCAGCCCACATCCACAGCCATGCGGAGGGCCTGGCTATGGCCTGACCCCCACGGGAGGCAGGCTCATGGTGGGGACTCCCAAATCAGGCTCTGTCAGTGACTCCCCTGCCTTGAATGTCTCTGAGACCCCAGCTGCCTCGGGGTGCGTGTGGGCATGTGTGTGCACGCGTGGGTGTGCAGCGCCCTCTCCTCCTGGTGGGAGCTGCAGCTAAGGCTCCTTGAGCAAATGATGTCCACTGCAGGAGCTGCCCCTTCCCTGCCCGCAAGGTTTGGGGTCACTACTGGGGTGCAGAGATGCCAGCTGGGTGCTGCTATTGGCAGAGCTGGGATCTGCCCCTGAGCCTCAAGGGTTCCCCATCTAAGTTGGGGGCTGTCACAGGCAATCATATAGAGGCCCCCTTCTGTAAGGGATGTGGGGGAACAGGGGGCTCACCCTCCCCTCACCACACAAGCCTGGTGTGCTGGGGAGGGGGGGTTGCCACTTCTCCCTCCTCCACAGCCACAGAGATAGGGTTCAGCAGAGCAAGACTTGCAGCTGGCCTCTGTGACTGTGAGAGGAGTCAAAAACCCAAAGTGCCTTTTCCCTTCCTTGGGAGGTGATAACAGTGCCAGTCTGCACCCCCAGTGAGGGTGGCAGCAGGGGGTCTCTCCCTGCCAGCCCAGGGAGGGGTGGTGCCTTGCACTGCTGCAGGATGACACCAGCAGTGCCGGTTGGAGTGCACTGGCCCTCGCTGCTCAGGGCCTTCCATGCCTCCAGCCAATGACTTTCCCACATTTTTTCAACTCGGAGGAGAATTGCTGATGCATTTCCACGCTCCCCAGTGGTCAGCTAGGTTAGGAAATGGGTCTCTGTGTTTACTGTCCCACTGGGGATGTCCTGCAAACACAGCGCCCGCAGAGCAGCGGATTTCCCCTCCATAGCGCTGCCAACCCAAGCTGTCCCAGTGGGGAGCCTGTGTGCCCCAGCCCCAGTCTCCCAGCCCGGGGGTGGGTTACTGCCAGCCCTCTACCTGGGGAGCGCAGGCACAGAGAGGGGAAGCATTTCTGTAGGAACAGGGGAAGCCCGTGCCCCCTTCTGCTGGAACTCCCAAATCCGTCCTCTGGTGCCTTCCCCAGGGCTCAGCCCCGCCAGCGCCGGCCTGCTGAGAGCCCGTCCCGCTCAGCCCCAGCCTCCCCGGGCTGAGCCCCAGCCTGGGGCGGCCTGGGCAGGGTGCTGGGGTGGAGGGGGTGGGATGTAGAGGGGGATGAATGCATCTGTATGTGTGTGTGTCTGTGTATATAGATCTACATATATATACATCTATATATAAATTTCCCTTGTCCCTGGAGAGGGGCAGGTGCTGCTGCTATGTGCATTGATCAGGTTGGGCTTCCTGACTTGCCCACCTTTTCAAAATCCGCCTATAAATCCACCAGTATATGTAGTTCGAAGAGGAGCATTTCTGACTTTCATATCTAATATATGTTTAAAAATATATATATATAAAGAGAGAACAGTGAATTTACAATAATAAAAGTGAAAATCAGACGAGGGTGAGGCAGACCATCCTTCCCCGCAGCACAGGACTGGGGTAGCAACAGACTTTGGGGCCAGGGTCCAAAGGGACGGGGGACGCGGGGTCCTGCGGGTCTCGGGGGACAGCGGCGACCCCGGGGCTCTGTTCCCTGCTCCGAGCGTCAGGCAGGTGGAGGAGAAGCGCTTTCACCCGGGACGCAGCAGCTGGAGCCGCACGTCCCGTCCCACGCGGGGGTCCCCCGGCCCCCCCTGCCGTTGTCCCCGCCGGGGCGGAGCCGGGCCCGGGAAGCCCCGGGAGGCGGAGCCGGGCCGGGACTTTCCCGGGGCCGGGGCCGGGGCGAGGCGGCCGGGCCGGGGCCGGGGCCGGGGCCGGGGCTGGAGGTAAGCGGCCGGGGTGGGCCGGGCGCCGAGCCGGCCGCCCCGGAGGCAGGCGGGGGGGGCAGCCCAGGGGGGCAGCCCAGGGGTGGCCGGGCCCCCGGGGCCGGGGTGAGCGCGGCTGTGCCCGGCCCGGGGGGTCGCTGGGCCCGGGGCGTCGCTGCCGGCTCCCGCGCTCCGCCCCGGCTGAGCCCCGCAGCCCTCGCGCGGGGCTGGCGGCTGCCGGTGTGTGCGGACCCCCGAGGGGAGGCAGCTGGGCGAGAGGTTTAAAGTCCCGGTGCCGTCCCTGCTGAGGGGTCTGCAGCGGGCGGCCCTCGGCAGGTCCTGGCCTCCCGCTCGCCACGGCAGCCACGCCGGTCCCGGGCTGCCTCTCTCTCGGGCGGCTCGGGGGCTACCCGCAGGCAGAGTGAAACCAGGGAGAGAGAAACAGCAAGCGCCTGGCTGGCGCTGAGAGGGGTTTTTGAGGGTGCACAGCTCTACAAGTGGGGCCGATCGTTCATAACACAACTGCACAGCAGCTGGTTTAAAGGCCCTAGAGGAGGAAACCAGATCAGTGGGTGGCTGGGGTTTGCCAAAACCGACTTGATAGCCACGATGAGAGTAAAGGGATTTTGTGCACAGATACAAAAGGCTTCAATGCTCAAGGGCAGGCTGGTAGGGAGGGGAAGGCTTGGACAGCTTTCAGGGAGAGGGGATTTGTCTCTGCCATGGTTGCAGGTCAAGGACTCGGTTTCCAGGAAGGACCTCAGAACAAAGTCCCTGTGAATGCTGCACGAGAGGGACTCAGCAGCCTCTTGCCAGACCCTTGCCAGTAGCTGTTGGGACTCCTGGGATGAAGCAGAGTGCAGAAACCGAAGTCAAGCATTAAGGGCCATCATTTGCAGGCATTAGCAGGCCCCAGGGGAAAGAAAACTTTAGAGAACAGTATGTTGGAGGAGCAGCCAGCTGGGTGGCTGCAACACGACTGCTGTACACAAGGGCAGCTCCGAGCAGAGCTGTGCCGCTTCCGTTTCTGGAGTGCCTTTTCCTATGGCTGCTAAACACTCCCGCCACAGACAGATGAACAGACGTTTCCCTCCTGCCTGCAGGGCATTGGCTCTGCAAGTCAGCCAGTTGTCACGGGAGGAAAGAAAATAGCACCTGCATTACTAGGTCACGTTCAAGGAGCTGCAGACATGGAAGAACGGCTTTAGCTTGTACTGCCTGGCAGCGGCTGGCCCTTAATTGAAGCAGTCTGGCTGGCACAGGGAGGCTGCGCCACATAGCAAGGGTGCCGTGGCAATGCTGCGTTCCGGGGCAGGGAGCTGGTGCTGCTCTGGGCAGTGCATCAGAGTTGGGTTGCTGCTCTTTACCCCATTCCCAACAATGCCCAGAGGATCCTTCCTGAGCCCTAGGAAGACTTGAAGACAGGGAGGAATTAGCCCAGCAAAGGGCAACTGAAGTGTGTTTGCAAGCCCAGGGCCTTGGCCAGGCACACTGGGTGCCACAGAGCAGGATGCTAGTGATGGCAGGAGGGGGAGAGATGGTCCCCTTCTGGGATGTGTGGCGGATAAAAGCCAAATGTGCTACACTCCCAAGGGAAGCCTAGGGGCCTAAAGGGTACAGCTGCTCAGCATAGGAGGCAGGACTTAGCTCTAGAGCAGGTCTAAGGTTGCCTGAGGTTGCTCTTCCAGGAACAAGGAAGCAGGTGACAATGCTCCAGCTCTGCTCAATGAACAAGGTGGGTTTCCTCTAAAGCACACTGCACAAGTGTGCAGGCATACAGCCAGCAACCTCCCAAGTGAGCCAGAGCTGCGCGGGCTGGGGAGACACAGGCACAACCCCGTGATATTCCTTAGTCATGCTGTTTGCTGCAACGAGTGGAAGTGTCTGGGGCAGCAATGAGTGAGCTGTAAAAAGCTCTCTAGAGGGGATGGAGCTGATGGCACTGGAGAAGGGGAGCTGTTCTGTTCAAGGGACACAATCTGTTCTTCTCCAGCATCTTTGGGCCTGGGCTCCCCAGACAGGCTCAGCAGTTAGGGTTTGAGGTGGCTGTTCTCAGCACACTGAGGAGGATGTTTGTCCCCTCCTTCACCTCTCTGGGAAATCTGTGCCAGCAGATGAGGTGGCTGGCTGGTTGTGGCAGGCTGAGGCTGCCCAGGCAGGATGTCCAGTGGGATCCTGACAGCAGGCAGTGCGTGCTGCTTCCCACAGGCCAGGGAGTTGTGTCCATGCTCCCAGACTTTCAGAAGCCCCTGCAGAACGCAGGAGAGAGGTCACGCCTCAATCTGCAGTGCTAGATCTCTACCTTCACCCTCCTTGCACTCCCCGCTGCACCTGCAGGTCCCTCGGAGCCCACATCCTGGGCTGCACCACTGTCTGGGCTGCATTCCTCGAGCAGGCTGGGCAGGGGCTGCCAGAGCTCAGCTGGGCTCAGGTGGCAGGCCAGCCGGGGAAAACCTCAGGCCTGGGGCCACAGGGCAGCCCCTTTGGAGGACTTGAGTGGCTGGAAAATCTACTTGAAAAGGCTCTTCTCAGCTTCTGAAGAATATGAGTCACGCACGGGTTGAACAATCCCCTTCCTTCCCCTCTTCTCCCACACACCCAAAATCCCCTGAGTGAGACCTGCAGCAACCACTGATTCAGAAATTCATGGTATGAGGGCACTGTGGAGTCAGATACTTTTTTTTTTTCTTCTTCTTTTTTTTCTTTCCATTGCTTAGCGAGAAGAAATGTGGAGCAGGAGAGGGTGCCTGGAGGCTCTGCTCTGATCCTGCCTATTTGCTAGAAGTCTCCAGTGGTTTCCTGCAGTCAGGCAGACCTTGACCCCAGCGGGACACCTGTCTGTGGCAGCCAGCAGTCTCAGTGGCGATGCTGGGTCTGGACGGGTTGCTGAGACCAGCCTCTTCCTCCCCGGTGAGTAGGAGGCTGCGAGCGCTGCGGGTGGCAGGGAAGGGGCCCTGCTGCCGCAGTGCCTCGCTGGGGTCGGCGGGGAGCATGCAGCATCAGGCACTGGGGAGGCGGAGGATGCTCCCACAGGGGGCTCTGGAGCTCCTGCTCCTGCTTTGAAATCAGATGCTTCCTAGTGGGAAAAAGGGAATGCGAACGTGGACAGCAAATGCCTCCTTGGGCCGCCTCCATGGGAAGGATGCAGGGGCTGCTGTGTGAGTGGAAACTGGGGGAGTGGGAAAGCACCCCTTTGGGTACCTGGCAAGGGGTTACCACACGCTGGCTTCGGTCTGCAGAGTCCTGGAAAGCTTCCCCCGGACAGGAGGGAGACAGCAGGCTTTGGGGCAGCTGCTCCTCTTTGGGTCCAGGGGGGCTTGGAGCAGACATCCCTGTGCCAGAAGTGCCTCGTCAAGGTAACATGGTGCGGGGTGGAGACCTGGAAGGCCCCAGAGGCTGCTGCCGAGCTTTGTGGCACGGTCGGGGTGGTTTCAGCCACGCTGTGCTGCAGGTCTTGGTGGGAAAGGGTGAGATGGTTGGACTGGCGCCCGAAGCGGGGCAGGCGGCCGGGGAGGGCGGGGGGCAAACCCCTCCGTGCTCCCGGGGGGAAACTCGGGACCTTGGGGCGCTCCCGCGGTGCCAGGAAGCGCCCAAGCGAGAGCAGTCGGGGGAGGCGGGCGGGCGGGCGCCGGGATTTCCAGCCCGCCCGGAGCCCGAAGCCCAAAACTCCCAGGCGGGGAGGAGACGGCCCGTCCCACCGCCCCGGCCCGGGCCGGGGGAGCCACCGGCGAGGGCAGGAGCGGCCGGTCCCCGGGCCTTGCCGAGCGGAGCCGCGCCGGTGCCCGGGCCGTGCCGCGGCGGGGCGGGGCGGGGCGGTGACGCGCGGGCCCGTCATTTCCCGGCTCGGCGGGGTTTCTAGGGACTTTCCGGAGCGGCGGTGCCTTCCTGCCGCCGCCGGTCCCCGCTCACCCCGCGCTCTCCCCGCAGGCCGGCGGCCGGCCCCGCGCAGACATGGACGAGCAGTTCCAGCCCGTGAGTGCGGCAGGGCTCGGCCCGGCCCCGGGGGGGGCGTCTGTGGGAGGGGAGAGGCGCCTGAGCCCAGGGGGGGGGTGGGAGATGGGGGTCTGCGCCTGCCCCCGGGCTGGGCAGTAGGGGGTCTGCAGGTGCCACTGGGGTGGGAGGTGGGGGGTCTGTGTCCGCCCCCAGGGTGAGCAATAGAGTTCTGCAGCTGCCGTTAGGGTGGGAGATGGTGGGGGGTCTGTGCCTGTCTCCGGGGTGTGAGATGGGGGGGGTCTGTGTCTGCCCCCAAGGTGGGAAAAGGGGGTCTGCTGCTGCCCCCAGTGGTGAGCAATGAGAGTCCACACCTGCCCACCCCTCTTCCCCGGGAGGGACAGGGGATCTCTGCCTGCCCTCCTCTGCCCCAAGGTGGGCAGTGGGGGTCTGTGCCAGACTGGCCTCCGCCCAGGGTGGGAGATGGGGGTCTGTACCTGCCCCTCAGGGCAGTCGGGGGTTCCAGCCCCAACACACATCACACTCATCATTTCTCCCATCACCCAGTGCCTGGATGGGATTGACTACGACGACTTCAATTTCGGCTCCCACATGATGGAGCAGAAGGAGCCCGTGATAGAGACCGGTAAGGGCCCCTCTGGCTGTGCCCTCACGGGGGTCCCCGGCTGCAGCGGGGTTTCCCGGCAGGCTGACTCACACCTTGTAGTTCCCAGCAGCACCATGGGCTGTGTCCCCACTGTGGGTTGGCTGGGAATCCCTGCCCCGTGGCATCAGGATGGAGACTGTTCGGTCTGGCCCCACTGCTCAGTCTACCAGGGACTTGAGGCTGGGCTGTGATGGGTCCCCAGGTGCTCCCTGAGTGCCAGAGCATCCTCTGGCCCTTCCCTCCTCTTGCTGCTGCTTTGACCACTGCTCCTGGCTGGGCTCTGACAGCACAGAGGCTGGGGGCCCTGAGGACCCCCATGGGACAGACAGGGGTCACCTCACCTTCAGCACCATCCCCAGCATCCTTACTGGGAGCACTCACCTTGGTTATCTTGTGTTTCTCACCGGTGTCTTTCCTCTCTGTCCTGCAGTGGAAGGTCCCTACCTTGTCATCATCGAGCAGCCAAAACAGGTAAGGATATCGCCCAGGTCAGGGCAGGTGTAGGTGTCACCCCCTGGTCTCATGGCGTCAGGATTGGGCCACCCTTGGCTGACCCCCTCTTTGCCTCTGCAGCGGGGGTTCCGGTTTCGGTACGGCTGTGAGGGCCCTTCACATGGGGGGCTGCCAGGAGCATCCAGTGAGAAGGGGCGCAAGACCTATCCTACCGTCAAGGTGAGCGCTGCTCTGGGGAGGGGAATGGGCAGCGTCTTCAGCTGGTGTGCACCTGGGAGGGTGCCTTGAAGAAAGGACAGGAAATGTATATTAAGCTCTGTGTGTCTTGTGGCACTGGAGGGATGGGAGAGCTGCAGCAGGAGGGGGAGGGATAGCAGGGATTTGCAAGCTCTGGGGGTCTTGTACCTGACTCTCATCTCCTTTCGGTGCACAGATCTGCAACTACACAGGGATGGCCCGGATTGAAGTGGACCTGGTGACGCACAGTGACCCTCCCCGCGTGCATGCCCACAGCCTGGTGGGCAAGCAATGCAACGAGGCTGGCAATTGTGTCGCGATTGTGGGACCCAAGGACATGACGGCTCAGTACGTGTGAGGGACACCTGGGGTGGCCTCTTGCCTATGCAGGGCGTCTAGGGGTCTGGCTGCATCTTATGAGGTGGGGAGAAGAGGGGGGTCAGTGTATCCAGGAGCTGGGTTTGCTGGATGGGGCCGGGAGTGGGTTTAGACAAGGTGATCAGCACAGATCTGTCCCCTGAGCATTTTGCCCAGCTCTGGGTCTAGCATGTGCAGTTTGTTTTGGGCTTTTGTTCTCACGTTGCAGCTCCTCAGCTTTGCAGATGACTTCTGTAGCCAGCCTAAGTTGCGGGGTTATTCAGCAACTGCTGCAGTTGCTCTTACAAATCCAGCCCTGGCTGCTGACTCAGGCTGGTCCCATTTGCATCCCTCTGGCCTCCAGCCCTCCTGGTCCTCCCTTTTGGACTTGTCACCTCTGGGAGCCTGGAGTCTCCCAGCCACCTCTGAGTTTTTCTCCCTCTGTGGTTACTCTTTTTATGTTGACCACCCGCTACCCTAGCAGTACCACTCTGTGCTTTGCTCAGCTCCTTCCTGGTCACAGGAGCCCATGTGCCCGCCTGGTCAGCTGCTCCCAGACTTGGTGCTCCCAGATCTTAGCGGGATCCCTCTTCTCCTCCAGGTTCAGCAATCTGGGTGTACTCCATGTCACCAAGAAGAATATGATGGAGATCATGAAGGAAAAGCTGAAGCAGCAGAAGATGCGTAACAGGAGCCATCTGCTGACCGGTGAGGACAGCCTGGAGGCTCAGTGGGACACGGCACCCCAGGATGACAGTTGGGGGGCTGGGATTAGCATGGGGCTGGGGGGGCGGGTGGGGGGACCTGGAACCCCATCCCCTCACCTAGTCTAACAGTATCTCCCCCTGCCCTGGCAGATGCAGAGCTGCGTGAGATCGAGCTAGAGGCCAAGGAGCTGAAGAAAGTGATGGACCTGAGCATTGTGCGGTTGCGCTTCACCGCCTACCTCCGTGACAGCAGCGGGAATTTCACGCTGGCCCTCCAGCCCGTCATCTCGGACCCCATCCATGACAGCAGTGAGCATGGGGCCAGGCTGGAGAGGGGATGGGGCAGGACAGGGTAAGGAGGTGGGGGGTGCTCTGTCTGCCACAGTGGCTCCCAATGCCTTCTCTCTCTGCAGAGTCCCCAGGAGCTTCCAACCTGAAGATCTCACGTATGGATAAGACAGCAGGCTCTGTGCGGGGAGGGGATGAGGTCTACTTGCTGTGTGATAAAGTTCAGAAAGGTAAATGCTATTCCCTCCAGCCGAAACCTTCCAGAGAGGCTGTGGCAGGAGAGATCCAGGGCCCCTGGGTGGCTGGGGGTCGGTGTCCCTGGAGCCTGGCTGAGGCAGGGAGACAGGTGATGCCAGCGCCCTTTCTCTCCCCAGATGACATCGAGGTGCGTTTCTATGAGGATGACGAGAACGGCTGGCAGGCCTTTGGGGACTTCTCCCCCACTGATGTGCACAAGCAGGTATGGGGGAGATGGGGGGTGTTCTGCCCTACCCGGAGGCAAGTAAGTGCCCTGTGGGGTGGGGGAACCCTGTCCCCAGCTCTGAGCAGGAGCAGGACCCATGTGCATCTGTCCTGCCCACAGTACGCCATTGTCTTCCGCACGCCCCCCTACCACAAGCCCAAGATCGACCGTCCCGTCACCGTCTTCCTGCAGCTGAAGCGGAAGCGGGGGGGTGACGTGAGTGACTCCAAGCAGTTCACCTACTACCCCGTGGTGGAAGGTGAGCACACCCCAGGCAGGTCGGCGTGCACCCCGCCGCCGGGGCTGCCCCTCACCCCACTGCCCCTCTCTCCCTGCAGATAAGGAAGAAGTGGAGAGGAAGCGCAAGAAAGTCCTGCCTCAGTTTCCCCAGCACTTTGGTGGGGGTTCACACATGGGGGGTGCCGGCGGGGGTGCCGGGGGCTTCGGCTCTGGAGGAGGTGAGTGGGGATGCCTCTTCCCCCTCCCTGCTTGGGTGGCCGCGGTCTGGTCCTGGGAGCTCCCTGCTCCCCTCTGGCCTCACCTGCCCTCTCCCTTGCTCTGTAGGCGGGAACCTCAGCTTCCCCTACTCCACCGGGCTGGCCTACAACAGCATCTACTCACCCGGCCCTCACCCCGTGGGGGGCTACCAGGGGGGTGTGCAGATGAAGGGCCCTGAGGCAGTGGGGCCTGGGAGCGACAGGCAGGCGCCTGCGGAAAGCACATACTGCAAGGAGCTTCAGAAGCACGGTAGGTGGGAGCTGGGCTGGAGCGAGGGCTGGGGGACATTGCTCGGGAGAAGTGGCTCAGGTTGGGGACCTTTTGGGGCCGGGTGCTGTTTACCTCCACTCCTGGGGGAGGTGCAGGAGGGTGGATCGAGCTGCTGCTTCTGTCAGTGATGTCCTGCTTTGTCCCCCAGCCCAGCTCTGCCACCTGTGGATGCTGGCGCTGGCCCGTCGCAATGCCCATGCCCTGCTCGACTACTCGGTCACTGCCGACCCCCGCATGCTGCTGGCGGTCCAGAGGCACCTGGCCGCATCGCAGGATGAGAATGGAGACACGTGAGCGTAGGAGGGGTTGGGGGGGAGAGGGTGGGAGCCTTGTTGGCTGTCAGAGCCATTAGGGGGCTCTGGGGGGTGGGAGGTGGCAGGGAGGACCTAGAGAAGCATGGAGCTGAGCCAGGGACCATCCGATTCTCTCTGCAGGCCTTTGCACCTTGCTATTATCCATGAGCAGACAGCTGTGATCAAGCAGCTGATCGAGGTCATTGTTAGCATCCCCAGCCAGCAGATCATCAACATCTCCAACAACCTGCAGCAGGTACATGTTTCCCAGGGCAGCTGGTTCTCTGCTACCTGGGGCTTGCTCCCATTTCCTGACCCCAGAGGTTCCTGTTGCTGCTCCTGCTGAGGGGAGGCTGCAGGGCTGTGCATGGTACAGCCATGCTGGCAAAGACTGGTGCAGGACTCTGCTCCTCTTGCGAGTGCTGCAGAGGGGGTGCTGCTGTCCCGCAGACACCACTGCATCTGGCAGTCATCACCAAGCAGCCCCAAGTGGTCCAGCTCCTGCTGCAAGCCCGTGCCGACCCCACCTTGCTGGACCGCTACGGCAATTCCCTGCTGCACCTAGCACTCCAGGCTGGCGATGAAGAGATGCTCAGGACGCTGCTGGCTCACCTGGGCTCAGCTGCCCCTTACCTGCTTCGCTTGCCCAATTTTCATGGTGAGTGGGGCTGGGAGACAATGGGCAGGAACCCAGCCATGTTGTCGTGGGCTCGGCTGGAGACCTGCTGAGCCTCTACCCCTGTTGCAGGCCTCCTGCCTGTGCACTTGGCTGTGAAGGCAAAGAGTTTGGCCTGCTTGGACTTGCTGGTCAGGAAGGGAGCGGATGTGAACGCGATGGAAAGGCAGGGCGGGAGGAACCCTCTGCACCTGGCCGTGGAGATGGAGAACCTGAACATGGCCACCCACCTGGTGAAGAAGGTATGAGGGGAGGCTGGTGGGTTGGTGGCTGTAGGATGGAGTGCAGCCTCCTACAGGGCCCTGGCAGAAGCAGGGGGTTCCCCTATGGTCTTGGGGTGACAGGGGCAGGGAGGTCAGCACCCAGGCAGCACATCCTCAGTCTTGTGCCTTTCTCCGTAGCTGGGAGCAGATGTTAACAGCCGGACTTTCGCTGGGAACACCCCGCTGCACCTGGCTGCTGGCCTGGGCTCGCCCACCCTCACCAAACTGCTCCTCAAAGCTGGTAAGGCACTGTCCTCCCTCCTCTCCCTTCACTTCCCCACAGCCTCGGCTGCCCGTGCTGGGGCATGCCTGGGCACAGGGCAGACCTCTGGGCCACTTTCCTCTTCGGGGCTCAGTCCACTCTTCCCTGACAGGGGCAGATGTGCTGTGTGAGAATGACGAGCCCATGAGCCCGTCTTCATCAGAGGCCAGCAGTGACACAGACGCCGACCCTGAGGAGCAGGAGCTGGCCATGGAGCTGGGGGAGCCGGCCCCAGCCATGGAGCACAGCACCAACTCTGAGCCTGCCGCGCAGGGACATGGGCAGACAGGGCACAGGCAGCGCCACTGCCACACGCCCCTGGACCTGACCCGCAGCCAGAAGGTGCATGCTGTGGTAGGACAAACCCCCCGAGAGTGTTTCTGTGGGGGCCGCAGCATAAATGGGGCAGAGCTCCAGGAGATGCTCCTGAGAGGATGCCCGTGCCCTTCCCTGCCCTGGGGAGAGCTGTGGCAGGGGAAGGCAAGGAGGAGTTGGCTGGTGCTTTGGGGGATGCTGACATCTGTGTATGTCTGCAGGTGCGGGAGATCCTGCTGCAGGCCTCCCAGCAGGGCACCGAGGCAGAGCTGCCCACTGCCCCCCGGCCAGGTGAGGAGCCCCTCTTCCCCCGAAAGCACTGCACCCGGGCAGGGGAGCACCCTCATGCAGCGAGGACGGGCGGTGTGTGATGGGGGCACCTCTTCCACACAGGGAAGGTCTTGTCGCTGGACAGTGAGGCGCTGCAGGGGTTGGAGCGGCTGCTGAACCAGGACTGCAGTGGGTCAGACTGGATCGAGCTGGCCAAGCGCCTGGGGCTCTGCAGCCTGGTGGAGACCTACAAGGACACCCCCTCGCCCAGTGTCAGCCTCCTGCGCAGTTATGAGGTCAGTGCGTGGCCAGGGTGCCCCCATCCCCACTGCCTGTCCCGCCACCAGCCCCACTCAGTGCCCTCTCTCCACAGCTGGCAGGGGGCAGCCTGGGGGGGCTGCTGGAGGCGCTGGACTCCATGGGGCTCCACAAGGCTGTGAGGATGCTCCACAAAACCGAGGCGCTGGATAAGCTGCAAAGCACAGGTATGGGGAGTGAGGGGCTGGGGTGTGGGAGGGGTGTCCCTGCTGGCCCCCCTATTGCTGACCACCCAGAGCTTGCTTTGCAGAGCTGAAGGAAGACAGCGCCTATGGCAGTGAGTCGGTGGAGGAGGAGCAGGCACCCACGCTGGCCCTGAAGCCGGGGCCAGGGAGTGAGTTACCCCACAGCCAGCAACCGCAGGTGCACTGAGGGGCCAGCAGCACCCTCACCCTGCCCTACCCTGCCCACACAAGTGCCTTCTGGACTTGGGGTCTGACTGCCTGGACTCAGGGGGATAGGATGCAGCCAGCTCCTGCCCTTCTCTGCTCGTATTTAATGGTCCCTTTTCTGAATAAAGGGACAGTTTCCATTAGCCTTTGCCCTCCCTCTCTCCAGCCCCAGCCCTGAATGGGAAGGCACTAACTCCCCTGAACCCTGTATGGGGCTGGGAGCCTGGCAGCAAGGAGGCAGCCGCCAGCCCCCTCAGCATCCCTCTATGCCAGGGCTGTCCCCAACTGTGGGGGAGAAACCACAGCGCACACAAGAAGTGAAGAGCAAGTTTTACTTCAGTAACTGAGAGAAGCTGTACAAAGGTTTTTCTCCACCCCCCCCACCCCACCTCCCCTGCGAGCTGCCTGGGGCAAGGGTGGATTTTTTTTTTTTATTTTTTTTTTTTTTCAATAGACTCAAAAGAGCAGAATAAAAAGTTTGTCACATTCGCAAAGTCAGTGCTGAAACCAGCCAGGTCCTGGGGGGCCGAGAACACGAGAACAGCGTGCGTGCTAGCCCCCCCCCCACAGCCCTTCCAGTCCCCAGACCCCTCCCTCCCTGGGCATCCTGGGCACTCCTGTGGCCACGCTTCACCACTGGCACCCTGCTTCAGACGAGCATCCTCCAGCCCCCCGGGGTGGTGGGGGGCTGCCCCAGCTGGCCCCTCACCCAGGCAAGGAGGGAGCCTGTGGCCAAGGAAGGTGCTGTACGACGGCTGCTGAGCACCAGGACCTCACAGTGTTGCGGACCAGGCTTTGCTGACAGGCTCCAATGCCCCAGCTATACACTGGTGAAGTGGCATGGGAAGGAAAGCTGGCTCCGGCCCGCACCAGCGCCCTGGCTTCAGGGGCACGTCCCCCACCTCGAAGTACTTACATGCTGCTGCCCAACATGTCCTGGGTACGATGCTCATGCCCAGGCGGTGCAAATGGAGCCAGTCCAGACCACAGGGGGGGTCATGAAGCACCAATGCATCAGCCCCCAGTGCAGCCACCAGTTCAGAAATGGGTGCTGCTATCCCAGGGCTGCCTCCTCGGTGCCAGCAGCCACAGGGCTGTCTCTCTCTGCAGGCCTGCTGGTGCCAGAGCCGGGCTGGGTCACAGGCAGCAGCACAGGCAGGAACCCATGCTCAGTTTGCTGGGGGGGCACTGGGTCACCCCGTAAGTCCATGTAAAAACCTCCTCCCCACAGAGTGCAGTGCCTACAGGACACGGCTGGGTTTCTGGTTTTGTTTTTTTTAAACAGTCCCCAAAAAGCATCAAAAGTAGCCCCAAAAAATCCTCCCTGGTGGTCAGCTCGATCTGGTACTAAAAAGTGCAAAACTGTATCACAAAAACCGTTCAAAAGTTGTAAGAAAGCAGGGAGGGTGCAGAGGTGGCTGGGGTGGCAGGGAGGGGGCCAGGTGCCATTGCATTGGCTCCCCTGGCCACCAACCCCAGGAGAGGGGACAGGCCAGGGCTGGCCCCCTCCTGTCTGCCCCCCATGGCACAAAGGAGCTGGAGGAGAGGTGGCCACTGGCTTTGTTTTGCTGTGTTTTTGTAGGTTTTTTTGGTTTGGTTTGGTTTTTTAACCACTGAAGAATTGAGCCCAGTGGGTGGGTTTCAATTATCCCCCTTCCCAGGGCTGGGGAAGGGGTCCTGCAGCCAAGCACAGGACAGAGGGGCAGGAACGGATCTGATGGGGCCGACAGTGTGGGCAGCTCCCATGGGCAAGGACCAGGGACTGTCCTGCTCCGCCACCGTCTCTGGTGGAGGGGCCACAACCCTGCATGGCTGGTGCTGGCAGCCGGGGAAGGGCTGTCACACCCCCATCTTGTGCCGCAGACAGACAGACTCATGCAGGGTCTCAGTGGGCACATGGCCTCCACCCCAGCACCAGGGTGGGCAGGAACAGAGCTGCAGCACGGGTGGCTGATGCCCCTCGCTTACGACTTCTGGGGGTGGCCAGGGGGCTGGCGGCCGGTGCGTTCTGAGACGTTGCGCTTCACCTTGGTGGCTGTGCCGGAGGGCTCTGCATTGAGTGAGGAGCTGGAGTGGGATTTTTTCAGGCCATCGTCCTCCCCACTTGCTGCATCAAAGAGGGTGGACTCGAAGGCTGCCAGGTCCTCAGAGCCAGCCTTCAGTTTGGCCCGCAGCAGCATGGCGTAGGTGCCATAGCGGGATTTCTGGGGGCACAGTGCAGCAGAGAACAGGGTTGGCAAGCTGGGCACTGCCCCTCAGCCAGCATCCCAGGGTAGGAGGGGGGATGCATGTGGTCCCTCCACCCCAGCCAGAATCCCAGGGAAGGGCGGATGCTTGTGGTTCCAGGCCATGGCAGTGGCACAGTGCAATTAAGCTGATGGGGATGGGGCAGGTCCCATCATTCTGGATGGCCAAGCAGGCAGGGGGGCTGGGGGCAGGGAGGGGGGACTCGCAGCTCACCTCAAACTCCAGGTACTCTTCTTTCTGCTTCAGCTCCTCGTACTCCTTGCCCTTCACCTTTTTCTCAGGCAGCGAGGAGCGATGCTCCAGCAGCTCTGCTGACATTGTCTTGAACTTGGTCTCGTGACTCTTCACCTGCTCTTCCTGGGAAAGGGAGGCACCATGTCAGTGCCCCATTCTGCCCTCTGCTCTGCCCCCCGGCAGTGTGAGCCCACCAGGGTGAGAACAGGTTTTTCCCCTCCTAGGTACAGCCAGGATCTCAGCTTCTGTTCCTTTCTTTTAAATGGCAGGCAAAATCACAGGCCCTTGGGGGCAATCTGCTCCTGCCTCATGGGGGGCTGGCTGCAGTCTTAAAGCAGAATTTAATCCCCTCTAAAACTAGGTTGGTGGTTTTTTTTAATCCTTTCTGCTCTATGAATAACTGCCCTGGCATGTACGAGTGCCAGCTAATCCCCCTGTCCGGTCGCCTTTCAAGGTCCTGGCCCTGGCAGGACCCTGCAAGCTGTGATGGGGGACCACGTTCTCCATGGTCTGACTCCATGGCCTGTCTCCTGTCCCCGCTGCCAGGAACAAGTCCTCACTGTCTACCCACAACCTCATCACCCCCTTGTTCCATGTCTCCCTGGCCATGCTCCCTCGGCCATGCACCCCACTGGGAGGCAGCTGGGTGTGTGGCATCACATAGTTCCCGCCACAGGGAATAGTGCCACCAGCAGATGCAGGGGGTCTGTCCCATGCTCCTGGCCCACCTGGGACAGCCTGGTGCAGGAGCTGGGCAGCAGCGGGCGGCTGAACTTCTTCTGGGAGCCGATGGCTGCAGGGAAAGGGGGCGCAGAGAACATGGCTGCCACCACATTGATGCGCGTGATCCACGAGTGCATCTGTTCAGGGTTCCTGGAGAGAAAGGCCAAACCACAAATGGGCTCTAAGTAGCACTGTCTGTATCACAGGCAGAGGGACCTGCCCTGCAGACAAGACCCGGGTCCCCCAGGCCTGGTCCTGGCCAGCCATGGCACCTGGGGCTCTGCCTCCAGCAACTCAGGCCATCATGAGCCCACCAGGGTGGGAAGAAGAGGAGCTGGGCAAAGCACAGAGCTGACATTGGGTCCTCTTCCTTCCAGGAAGGGTCAGGACAGGAGAGAGCAGTGTGGCCCTAAGTCCTGTCCCACTCTCCGCCCCAGTCACATGAGCCGCTGGACCCCAGTGTGGGGCGCAGCCAGGGATCCTGGGGGACTCACTGTGCTTGGAAGAGGAAGACCCTCCAGTCAGCTGTCCTGAGGTAGAAGACATTGGGTCGCTTGCTGTAGTCAGATGCCCGTGTGGCAAGTGAATGATGGATGCTAATAGCGTTCTTCAGCTCCTCTTCTGCCAGTGCCTTCCCTGGCTTATACTCCTCCTGCGAATCACAGGGTGTTTCAGAGCCAGCTTAGGGATGCACCCCCCCATGAGTCAGCTCTATGAGACCGCAGGAACTGCAGGCAAGCACTGACAGTGGTGGGGCTTGAAGATCACCCTCCACCAGGCTGTTGTGGGCTCTGCCTCCAGCTCATGCTACACCCATGGGGGGAGGCTGCACAATCCCCGTGCATAGGCTTGGCAACAACATCGTGGCTGTTCCCCACAGCTGGGCAGCACATGTGCCTGCAGGAAACTGGACATGCGGCCCAACCCGCCCCTGCCAGGGCAAAGGCCTTGGTGTCTCCTCTCTCTCCAGCCAAGCCCCCCCCACCCCCAACCAGGGCCCTCAGTCGGCAGCCACTTTCACCGCTCAGGCTCAGCCTAAGCACCCCGGGAACAGGGATGCCACCAGGTCGCCAAGCAATGTCTCAAGCAGGCATGATGCTGAGTCTGCTTAGGCCAGGCTTTGCAGTGCTGTGCACTAGAGCTCCTCTCACCACTGTGGGTACTGCTGTGACTTCCCCTGTAGGTTGGAGACAATTCCTCTCCCTAGCACAGACACGGGTGGCCCCACTGCTGCCTACCTTCTGCAGGTACAGAATCATCCCCTTCAGAATGGCGTGGAAGGGCTTCCAGCTGCGCTTCCCTCGGGGTGCTGCCAGGGAGGAGAGAGCAGCCCAGACATAAGGTCCAGCACCAAGCTGGGGGAAGGCATAGCCCGCCCCCCACCATTCTCCTCCAGCCAGCCCTGCCACAACGCACGTCACCCCACCCCAGGGACGGGAGGCACGCCAGGACTGTCCTCGTGCACCTGAGCCCGTGCCGGCTTCGTGGCTGGCAGATGGTGCTGCTGGCAGGGGGGCCGCCTGCTGCCTCCCGGGGCCAGCGCCGCTGTGCTCTGCCTCGCCGCCTGCCTCGCCGCTCGGCTTCACTGCTGCCTCCCCGCGTGGGGATGGGGACGAGGCGGTGCTGCCTGCCAGGTAATGCTGGCTTTGGAGGGCGGCTGCATCTAAGCAGATCAAGGCAGCATTAGATGGCCAGGGCTTAGAGGGGATTTTATGGTTGAAATGGTGAACGTGCCTGGCAGTGCCCAACCAGCGGCAGCCCACTGTGCGGCTTGTTTCTTCTTTTGTCCCTGCCAACCTGTGGCAAGGGTGCATCCCCCGGGGAGACCACCCCATCTCCCTGTCTGCCCCCTTCCCAGTGCCGTGAGCAGGGGCTGTGCTGCCTGCTGCCATCTCAGCCTCTGCCCAGCCCTGATGGTGGGGGTGGATGGGCAGGGAGCATCTTTCAGGCTCTCCAGCCCGGGGGCTGAGTTATGCCTGGCACAGCCAGGGCACAGGGAGCTAATGCTGGAGGCTGGCATGATGCTACAGTCAGACGTCACATAGTGACTCTTGCCCTGCTCCCTGCTGGGTTTCTGGAGCTCACTGGTGCCCTCTCATACCAAGCCCCTTCCATGGACTCCCTAGACACCTACTTTTCTTGCAGTCGGGATCAGCGTGGATCTTGCGCACTAATAGTCCATGCTTGTAGGTGGCAATGCTGGAGTCTTGGGAGAAGTCCAGAAAGGGGTTACTGCAGCTGCTGATGCGCTTGATGGACTTCGGGTTGGCGTCTGCCAGCTCTGAGAGGGACTTTCTCAGCTCCTCCTCATCTCTGTCAGGCACAGATTTGGGTGGGGAAAAGGTTTGTTACCTTGCTGGGGACAGCAGATACCAAGCCTTCCACTTGCCAGTGCCACTTTTAGACCAGGCTTCTGAAAGGGAGGCCAGGAGCAGCAGACCAGGCTGAGCAGTCTCCCATCAGCATTGGCAAGCATCCCAAACCCAGCCATGCCTCTATGCCCCTTCCCCTCTAGGCAGCTGTGGTGCTGCCTGGCCCCTCCAAAGACAAGGCATGGGGGTGTCTGCTGCTGGTTCAGGGTGGGGTGCCTGCCTGCCACAGGGAGTGAGAAACCTTTTTGGACAGGGCAGGGACTGATGCCAGGGACCACAGAGAAGCAGCACCCCGGGGCTTGGCATTACTGTGCCCCCCCCGGCACATGGTGCACAGGCTCACAGGTTGCCAGATGGCAGGAAAGAGGGTCTAGAAGTGAAACCCCACCAAAGAGAGACACAGGCTGTGGTCCCCATGCCTCCAGGGCAGGGGGCAAAGCCACCAGAAAAGGGGCACGGAGAACTTGCGGTGGGGAAGCTTTGGGCAGCATCAGGCTAGGGCAAGAGCACGTGTGGGCAGGGTGTAGGCATCCCTGGCAGCAGGAAGTGGCAGGCCTCTGCTCACACTCTCCCTCCAGGTCATGGCCCCTCGTGCTGCGGGCAGGCTGCATTGGTGCAGCTCCCCTCGCCCAGCAGGAAGATGTGGGAGCCCAGAGTGGCTGCCTCCCCCCTCCCTCAGACCTGCTCGCTGCTAATTAAACCCCTCAGCATCTGCTGGCGTCTCCATGGCAGCAGCCCGAGCGCATTGGCTCAGCGCTGGTGGTACCGCCGGGCTGATTAATCCCTGCATCGCGGGCGATGCCACCCCTGCTGCTGGAGATGGCAGCTGTGGGCGAGGGTGCAGGCACCCTGCAGGGCCCTGGCACAGCCACGGCCCCCCCGCCCCGAGCCTGCCTGTTCCCACCCCAGGCATGGCCACCAAGGCACAAAGAAACACCAAAGCCACAGGTCTGGACTCAGACAGTCTTCCCCCAGCATGCCAGGGAAGGGGTCCCCATGGAGGTGCTGAGGGACACTGGGGGGATGTTACCTGCACCCCCATCCCATACCAGCCCATCCCAAGCTCCCTTTCCCTCCCACATCCTCACAGGAGCACCTGCCCTGCAGCATCATGGCTGATGCGGTGTCTGGGGCAGAGCGATGCTCTGGTGGAGAGGGGGTAGGGGTGAGAGCCCCCTGCACTAGCAGGGTGACCCTGCTGCCTGCCCAGTGCCGGGCCGCAGCATCCGCGGGGAGGGATACTCACATGGCCCACTGCAGCTTCTCATTCTTGATGGAGCCATACAGTGCCTGCAGAGAGAAGAGTTGGGGGTCAGCAGGAGAGTGGTATCGCGTCAGAGGGGCTGCTCTGGGAGAGGGAGGGGGCATGCCAGGCTGGCTTAGGGGCACTTGAGGTTAAGGCAACACCAGGTGGGTTTATCCTGGTCCTGCCCTGTCCTGACTGGGCCAGACAGCTGACCTTGTTTCAGGGCTACAGAAACCTTCTGAGCATCACAAGACCTGCAACCCCATGCACACCCCAGGTGCATACACACAGTGCTGGGGATAGTACTGGCTGTCTCCCCTCTCCTCCTTTCCCCCTTTACCTCCCTGCGATGGCGAGGTGTATCAAACATTTCCAAGTCCATGGGAGAGCTGCTTCTCCCCACTGCAAGGTGTCCAAGGCTGGCCAAACAGACAACCTTCAGGAGGCCTGCGCCCCAGGAGAGCAAGCCTTCGGGCTGGACTTCAATGGTGCATGCCTGCACCCTGCTCAGTGGGACCTCAGCCTGCTCCGGGGCCTCCAGCAACAACACACCACAGACAGCAACCTTCCTGCTGTCAGCCCCATCCTGGGCTGGCTCACAGCAGCACCCTGCACTCTGTAGCAATGTGATACTCCTGTGGGAGCACACTCAGACTTCAGGAGAGACTTCAGCACAGTGCTGGCCCTGCACGTGCAGACACACCAACACACTGTCATTCATGAGGACCTCGTGGCTGGTCGAGGCAGGATGGGTGTTTGCCTACTGCTGGGCTGCTACTGCTTGGGGTGGCTATGGCCTGTCCCTATGCACTCCCCAGCACACACCCCCCCCCCCCCCCCCCCGAAGCACCCTGCCCGTTCTGGGGACCTGAACACCACTGAGTTGAGCAAGGCAGGACCCACCACCTGCATCTCAGCAGAGGAACAAGCTAAGTCTGCCTGCAGCGGGGTGCTCCAGGGCTCTGCTCCCAAGCATTTGTCCAGTCTGAGCTGGGTGCAAGCCAGAAGTGCTCAGCACAGCTCCACAGCTGGGGAGGCTCTGGAGAGGGTTTCAACACAGTGCTCGCAGAGAACTTCAGAGCAAGATCTGGAAGGCATCATCCTTGGAGGAAAATAATCAAGTCTCACACAGGCTGTTCAGGCAGCTGTCAACATCCATCACTGGGCCAGAGACTGCTGCTGAGAGAGCTTGCTGGTGGCTGAGAAAGTACAACTGGAGGCGTGCAGGGGCCTGGGAAAGCCAGCCAGCAGACAGGCACCAGTGGTGTCTGGGGAAGGGACATCCATCACTCCCCCGAGAGATGCAGTGGCCAGGACGGAGGAGGGAACCGGCTCCTTCTGCACTTCCCCATTGGGGAAACGCTGGTATAGCACCAGTTTGTTTCTCAGAGGAGAAAAAGGATCACCCCAATCTAGCTGGCAGAAAACAGGGTTCAGTTGTCTCCTGGGAAGACAGGAGGCTCATGGAGGGGGTATGACCTCAGCACCTGAGAGGAGATTAGACCCCAGCCCCATTCATGCAGCCCCAGCACTGGAGGGGCCAGTTGCTGAGGTGTGAGCAGTAGGTACCTGCCAGTGGGCTGACAGCAAGGCAGCCAGAGGAGCACAGGTTGCAAAGAGACCTAGAGAGGAGCCTGGGGGAAAAAAAAAACAATCCAAAGTCTTGCAGAACATAACCTGGGAGCAGAGCAGGGGGAGAAGCAGGTGTGTCACAGTAATGTAGATGATATCGAGTCACCACGGGAAACAGAAGGGAAGGGATCTTACTCACTGCTGAGGATGCAGTTGAAAGATGCTGAGAATGAAAGACAAAAAGAAGAGATTGAAAAACCGGCACAGAGAAGCGGGGACTGAAACTGCAGAAAAGCTCCTCAGAAAGAGCAGGCAGAGTGGGACGTGTGGCTTGGCTTCCACCCAGCTCAGTGGCGATACAGAGGGGTCAGCTCCCTGTCCCCAGGGAAGGGAGATATGAGCCAGCTGAGCAGGTATTTTGGAGGGCAGGGCGAAGCACTGCACCAGAGGGGACCGCAGCCCCCAGGCCCCCAGCCCCATGCAGGGCTTGCAGGAGGATTGCTTCTAAATGCCGAATGAATGAGCTTATGTCAGAAGATGCTTGAGGAGTAATTCTGGATGGCACAGTGCCAGAGAACAGCCTGGCAGAGCACTGTGCTACAAAAGAACTAGCTCTGGGACTGTCAGCGAACACTTCAAAGTGTGGCTTCAAAAGGCTCCAGCCATGCTGCTAAAAGCCCCAACAGCATCCCACAAGCCTGTTGCAGGCAGGAGCTGCTAAGTAGCCCCATCTCAGAGACAGGGAGCAGGGGCTGCTCAGCACTCCTGTAGGGGGGACAGTGAGAGGCAAACAGGAGGATTGGGGGGATTGAGAGGGCAATGCAAAACTTTATGTCTACACTTATATCCTGCCAAGACTCTGCTTGGCTAAATGCCACCCCAGACAACACTGATCTCAAGAGCAAAGCCGATGGATTCAGCCCAAGTCCTAGCTAGAGAAGACACACTCCAGCCCTAAAGCCCATCCCACTTTTCTTGGTCCCGTGGCAATACCACTGCCCATCAATCCACTAAACTCTGGGCTCTTTGGTGCATGGACCATTTCTGCCAGGGAAGCACAGACAGTCCAGGGCTCCTGAAGCCTAACTCACAACCACATCAGCAGAGATCAGACACCAGTTTCATTGCTCAGCAGGTCCCTCTCTCCAGGCTGTCTTTGCTCTGTGGATTCATTCCCCCTGGGCAGAAAGGATGGTACCTCTTGGCACTTCTGAACTCTCAAGCACTGCCCAAGAGAAAGCAGAGTGCTGGCCCCATGCCACTGCAGCTGACCCCAGGCATGGTTGGGGTTTTTTGTCAACCCTAGGTTATGAGCTCACTGCTGCAGCATGCTGGGCCAGCCAGCCAGCCCTGCCCTAGACATGCGCAACGCCAAAGAGACCTAGGAATATACTGTCCCAGTGGGATTTCTAACTGAATCAACATCTTTCTTTGTGCCCTCCCTCCCGAAAGCAGGCTGAGAGGACGTCCCTGAGTCCTGCTCTAGCAAATGGGGGCTGCACTGGGAAAGAGGCAAGTGACTCTGATGCTCCAGCCCAGCCTTAGCACCAGCACCGCTGAGGACAGCTCTACACAAACAGGGCAGGGAGAAGACATCCCCCCTTCAGCTCATCAGCTCAGAGCAAACCAGAGGGGAGAGCCAGTGCTAGTTTGGGGAACTGGGCAGCAAGCTGGCCTGGACACAGCTTTGGCACAGATGGGACTGTACGGAGGGCTGTAGCACAGCCCTCAAGTAACAAGAGGGTTAAGGCAGGAATTTAGGCATCCAGCACAGGGTTTTAACCCTTCTTGGGTTGAAAGAGATCATAACTCTTACAGACACGTCCCCTTTCCAGTCTGCCGGTTCCTGTACTAAGCAACAGTGCTCAGCTCTCAGTGCTGCAAGATGCCCTAGGCAGGTCAAGGCTCCCCTTCCTCCTGCTGGCCCTGTGACCAGCCACGGCTGTGTGACATTCTGCAAGACAGACTTCACAGCCACCAAGCAGTCATCCTCCAGTCATTCTCTCTCTCTCCTTGCCTGGTAGCATTTCAATATGAGAGCTCAACTGATGGCTTTCCCCAACTTTCCCCTACTCCATCAGTGCACCTCAAAGCAGACAAAGTATCCTTAGAAAATATCTTTCTCTACACCCAGACACAAAGCTCTGTCAGGTCCTCAGGCACCCAGACCCCCTAGCTGCGCAGATACAAACAACATGGTCAGATTACGGCTGTATGTCAGATAGAACTGTACCTATGTCAGGTCCCTTATTCACCTTGGCAGCTTCCCCACACCTCTGCTGCCTGCCCAGCACACACAACCCATGCTCAAGAATAACTCATCACCTGGCATGCACCAACCTTGCAGCGCACACCCCGTGTTTTCCCTCCCCTTTACTGCAGAGGGGTTCCTGTGAGCAGAGTGATACGGGGACAGACTTTTTTCCCTGTAGGATGGGCTGCCACGGGGACAGCGTCCTGTGCGTCACCTTCCACCCTGCTGCAGGCAGCAATAGCAGGCAGCGGAGGACAGCTACCAATCCCTGCCTCACACTTTTGAATCAGCAGCATCATAAGCTGCATCAATCTCTTCTAAAACATTTCTTTCCCAGCCAACTACCACCCCCAGGACGGCAGACCCCTCTATCCCTCCCAGCGCAGCCCCACAGCGCGGGAAGCAGCGACCGAGCATCTCCCAACTGTATGTTTCCATACGAGTGCGTCACAACTTAATGCTGCCCCCAAACCGTACTGCGCTATGAGAGCATCGCCGCCTGGCACGGCCCCGATGTCCCCACGGGGCTGCTTTTGACCACGGGGCAGCCCAAGCGGGTCTGGGGTACCCCTGCCTCGTTTGCCCCAGCCTGCCTGCAACGCGGGGGACAGTGAGGACTCCTCTCGCTGCCACGCCGGAGGAAGACACCCAACCGAGGCAGGACGCACCCAGAGACAGCCTGTTCGCTTCTCCCCACCTAGGAGCGATGCACACCAGCGTAACACCTCCAAAACGGATGCGGGCTCACAGCGAGCAAGCTCTTGGCAGTAAAAAGCCCTTTCTCGTCCAGGCAGCCACTCCTTCCTCTCCAGTTCTGCTCGGCTGGGAGCCGGGGCTGCGGCCCCTCCGCGCTGCTTTGCGCTCTCCCCAGCCACGGGTGCCCGCCTGCCCTGGCCGGGCTGGCACGGCTTAGCGCAGCCCTTGGCGGGGAGCCCGCAGAGCTTGTCACTTATGCTAAGCTGGAGGGCTGGTCCCAGCGGTACAGCTCTGTCCTGGATTCTTCTGGCAGTGATGTTTTCGTGCAAGCGTTGCTGTCAAGCCCTTGTAAGCGGCGCAATGTCACCCAGGTCTTGCCGTGCTCCCGCTACCCCCGCGCTCGGGGTGGAATGGGGGAGAGGATGGCAGGGTCGGAGAGGGGGACCCCGGGGCGGAGGGGGGCTGATAGAGACCCGGCTCCGCAGAAAGCAGGCAGGGGAGGGATGTGGGCCGGCTGCTCGCTGCATCCACGCCAGGGCTGAGGCTCTCGCAGCGGACGGGCCGGGCGGCGGGCCGGGCGTGTCTGTCCGTCCGCCCGCCCGTGTCCCCTCCGGGGCGCGGGGCGCTGCGCATCCCCCCGCGGCGTCCCCGTTTCCCCGCTTACCGGCTTCTTCTTGCGGCGGCTCTGGAGGCGGCTGACCACCAGGTCGGTGTAGAGCACCGGCTTGAGGGTGCGGGAGCGCTGGGGCCAGCCGTAGCAGAAGGTCTCCACGCCGCGGTAGTTGCGCCCGTAGCGCACCGAGCACATGGAGCGGGACCGCATGCGCCCCGCGCTGCTGTTGATGCTGTTAACGCCGATCATCCTGCCGGCGGCGGGGGGCGGGGGGGTTCCCGGCGGCCCTGCCCGGCCCTGCCTGCCCTGCCTGCCGCGGCCCGCGCCGCCGCCGCCTGTTGAAGCCGGGCCGGGCCGGGCAGGGCTCGGCGCTGCTGCCCGACAGAGGCGGGGCCCCGCCCCGCCCCGCCCGCCGCAGCCAATGGCGACCCGCGGCGCCCGGCCGGGCCGGGCCCAGCCGAGCCGGGC
The DNA here is from genome assembly GCF_965140245.1 of Athene noctua. NCBI lineage: Eukaryota > Metazoa > Chordata > Aves > Strigiformes > Strigidae > Athene > Athene noctua. The sequence goes on from NC_134041.1 coordinate 45,307,938, forward strand.
CCAGCCGGGCCGGGCCCAGCCGAGCCGGGCCCGGCCCGCGGAGACAGCGGCGAGCATCCCGCCTCGTGGGAGACCATCCCTGGCGCGGCTGCCGCAGGAGTTGCCGGAGGTGCCCCCGGGGCACTAGCTGGCCGTCCCTGCCGCCCGCCCCCCGGCGGGGAGAGCGGGAGCCGGCGGCTGGACCCTCGGGGGCTCATGGGGCTGGGGGCAGCGGTGGTGACATCTCCTGGGCTCCAGCGGCCGGGCTGGGCAGGCTTCAGAGCTGCTGCTGCAGGCCAGCCCACACCAGGGACCTCCAAAGGACCGGCCTGGTAAGAGACGGGCCCGGTGGAGATGTGTGCTCAGACCTTCCATCTTCAGTGCCCGCCCCACACTTAACCCTTCTGCCCATCCTTTCGAGGTCTGGACAGAAAAATTACTAGCTGGAGCCGCGCAGGTGGTCAAGGGCCGAACATAGATGCTCCAGGCAGCTGTTCCCGTGAAGAAGCAAGGGCTGGGCATCCTTGCAGAAGGCTTGAGGATTGATGCGTAATTTAGTGAGGCTTGACTGAGTAGGAGATGCGGCCAGTAGAGAAGGGGAAATTTTCCACTCTGTCCTAACTGCTTGGCATAGTGATCGCTGGGCAAAACTTGTGAGGGAGGGGGCATGGGTGCCTGGCACATCAAATGTGCTGGGCTGCCCCTGAGGCCGGGGGGGAGCCACGGGAGACAGGGGCGGGGCAGCGGATCGCTGCCTGGGGAAACAGGCAAAAAAAATAATAGCCTGGGGGATTAGACTGAGCAAGCGTTTCGGTGATTATAGCTCTGAGGTGGGAGCCAGGGCTTTCTTCCCACATTGCTAATCACTTACCCAGCACTCTAAGCGACTGAGCCCTGCCGTTGTGCCTCCAAGCTGGAAGGTGGGGGCCCATCCTACCTTCCTCCCCCGAGGACCCAACTGTATTGTCAGGCTTAATTCATTAACATCTCTGAAGTGCTCTGGGCTCCTAGGCTGGAAGGCAGCACAGATTTCACTCACTCCTTCAATCGCTAAGCAGTGCAGGGGAGAAATGGGGTCTGATTTGGCCATACTGTGTTGCTACCAGCCAGTGAAGCACAAGGTTAAGCTAAAAGAGTAAGGAAGATGGAGAAGAACTAAGGCTCCACAAAGTGATCAATCATGTAAAGGTCAAATCCACATCTGAAATACAACAGACAACCAGCAACAGTGAGTAAAATCCCAGGGGGCCTGGGCTAAAATCACACTGACAAGAGAAGAGCAACATCTCAAGAGCTAACCAAAACACCACCACCTCCAGGACATTCTTTGCCTCCTTCCTTGCTGTGCAGGCAGCTGCCTTCATTTGGCCCACAGGAGTTCGGGTCCAAGACTGCAGACGTGGGCATTCTCAGTCACAGCATTATATGGGTTCTTATATCCCAGGCATGGGTCCCTGTGCCTGTGGGGAGGACCCTGAGTTGGAGGAGCTAGGCAGCCCTGCCTGCAGAGTACGATTCTCCAGGGGAGCTTTCAGAGCCAGAGGAAAGGGTTTCAAGCAGCAGTGCTGGTAAGGCATCGCTGTCTTAGCTCCAGCAGTAGTGCCGTGCAGGGCACAGTAAGGCACTGCCAGTGAGGGGGACGTGGTGCTCAGCTGTGAAAGCACACGCTTTCAAGTGTTTTCATTTCTTCTACATAAAACTGGGATTGTTTACATGTATTATCTAGTAGCAGATAAAGTTCTCGTCTGACTCAGGCTGCCACCCGCTCTCAGGCATTATGCTGCATTTGTCTTGGGACTCCCTGCAGCCAGAGACAAGGAGAGTGCCTGGGCTCGCCACAGGTCTATTCCTGATGCTGTCCCCCGTCACAGGGAATGGTGGCCTTGTGTCCCCTACAGCCACGTAGGTCCTGCCCTGCTGTCCCCATTCCCTGGTGGTGAGCACTGTGGGTGAAGGCCACCTCCACTGCTCCAGCTCTGAAGCCTGTGGGGTAGCAGCCTGCACTATCTCCCCGGGCAGGCCTGGAAGAGCCCCCAGCACCCTTCTGCACTGCTGGAGCTGACCCAGCCCCAGCCCTGAGCTTTGGGAAGCTCCTGTGAAGCTTGCCAGTCCTTCCCCTCCCCTGCTGCCCTTAGGAAATGCGTGTGCTCCCGGAGTGCTAAAATTAGCCAGCCAGCTGTGCAGCACACTTGCACAGGAGCCTCAGTCCCCAGGCACTGCCTGCCAGCCAGGTCTGCTGAGGAGGCAGCATCCTATACATGGTAAAGGGGCAAGCGCAGGCTGACACAGGCAGTGGGAAAGCCTTTCCCCATTTCTCTGCCCCTGAGCCTGTGCGGGAACCAAAGCACTCAGCTGCCGAAAGCAGGGTGCAGAATGGAGAGGGTGTCTTCTCCAGCCGAGCCTGGCAAAAGCTGCCCAGTGGAGGCACAGCCCCTTCAGGTGCCGTTCCTTGCTGACCCCCTCCTCAGCACAGGCCAACCACTTTTCCCATCTTACCCACCCCAGGACACTGCTTCCCCTTGCACGGGCAGAGGCTCCCCAAAGTGGAGCAGTGCTCCAGGTGAGGAGCTGCAGCCTGCCCTGAGCGCGGTTCTTCACGCTGCCTTTCGCTCCCCCTCCCCAGCATGGCTCCTGTACAGAGGCGGCTGAAAAGCGGCAGTGGGAAGCACCGCAGCTGCAGAGGGAACGGGCCATTTTTAGCAGAACAGCCTCCCCACTGCTGGGCTGCGGGCAGAGCTGTGCAGGGCTGTGCTGCAGCGCTGCATCCTCCTACCACTCCCTTACACCCAGCAAAGGTCTTGGCCCCTACCCATGAAAGAAAGCCTATAGCTTCCTGGCACTTCCTTGCTGCTCTATTTCCTGCTGGCTGGGATGTGATGGGATAACTTGATCTCGCGTGTTTAAACTTCTGGTACTTTTGGGGGTGAAGTTTAATAGGGATGGGGCAGGTCCTGAAGTGCGGCTACTCAACCATGAAGTGCTGAGGACTGCAGAGGGGGCACGTGAGGAGCCTGCAGAGCTTGGATGCTCCAGGGCACAGCAGCACTGGAGGTCAGGGGTTCAGGGTCCTGATTTAGGATGTTTCTATTCCATTTTGGGTGCTTAAAGCCTCTTCTGGAGCTCGGTTTAAAATTAGAGGAGAATTTTTCCTGAGTAACTCTTTTTACTGGTGAAGCGTGGGCTGAGAGGGAGGACAGCCCTATTGAGAGCTGCTGGTAACCCCTTAATGATGGGGTGAGCGACACAGCCAGGAATAGACCCACAGAGGCTGAAAAGGAAGCTCAGTTTTTCACACTCTGTTGCCTCTTTTCATCGACCATCTCCCCCCCTCATGGCTCCAGCACCCTGTGGGAACCCATCTTCCACATCACAAGTATTTGCCAGCTGTAGCACTTCACCGACAACAATGGTGGTTTCTGCCCACAGATTCCATGGGATCTAAGCCTATTTCCAATGCCCAAGATGTGGGGACAGCAGCTCACAAAACCCTCCTGAGAACAGGCAATGCCAGAGAAGCCCAGCAGTTCAAGGCCAGAGGTGCTCACTGAACAATGCCCTCCCTGGCCAAGCCCTGCTGGGAACTGGGTCAGGCAGGGAGAAGGAAGGAGTCCCCCAGTCACACCAGTGTGGTGAGTTCCCAGCTCCGGGGCTTAACCACCACCCCATCCTCCCCATCATGCCTTGCCCATGTCACCAGAAATGTTCCCTCTGCCACTGGAGATGGCTCCAGTTGCAAAGCCTGGCCACAGCTTTGGGATCCAGTGCTCCAGGGAGCCAGGAAGGCCGAGTACCACTGCAGCTGGGCAAACCAACCCTAGTAAGCTGCCCCCACAGGTGGCCCTTGGCCTGCGATGCAGGTACAGCAAGAGCAGCGAGGGAATAAGGACCACAACTGGAGCTCCTCCTGGGGCAACAGAGAAGCCCATGTCCCCCTCAGCAAAGTAGGAGGAAAACTGTGGGCCAAGGGACCATCACCATTCCTGCATGAGGATGGACACATTCATTGCATCCCACGTAGCCATCCATGTGATCCTGCCCAAAGCTCTCACTTTTGCTCCTGCTGCTTGGCTGGCCAGGGAGACCGATCGAATTTACCTTGAGCAGCTCCTTGGGGAAATCAGTGCCTCCATTGAGTCCCTCCAAGTTGCCAATGAAGTCGGAGCAGGACATTCTCTTCCCAATGTTCTGGGGGAATCGGGGGAGAGAAATGTGGGGGTTATCTTCAGGCTAGGGACTGTTACGGGCTGGAGCAGGTCCCACAGCCCAGGAACAGACCCTCCATCTCTGCAGCAGAATGAGGGACAAGCCAGGGAGGCTGCTTGCAGGTGTGGGGAAGCTGTTAGCTTTGCCTAGACTCTGGAAGTTTTAAATAGCCTCCTTTTTTTCCAAGTTGGGAGCTATCCGCTCCCAATGGCAGCTGGTTTTGGAGTCTCACTCCCATCTTCACTCCCTGTTCACTTCTCTCTTCTGTCCTCATCCCATCTCCACATCTTCCAGCTCAGCACATTCTCTCCAAAGCCCCACTCTCTCCTTCACCAGCTCCTCCTCTCATTCAGCCTTTCTCCTCTCTCCACCCCAGACACATTAGGGGTGACCAGCCCTTGCAGGCCCAGGGTCTTGTGCCTCCTGCTCACATGGCTCTGTCCTTGCAAGTTCTTGCTCTTAGCCCAGCACCTACAGTACAGGGTAGTGGGGTCACAGAGTGCAGGTACGGATGGGGCTGATGGCAGTTAGAACTTACGTGTCCATGCAGATCCGTGTTTAGCAACATCAGGGCGCAGGTGAGGGTGTGGGCTCCATCTGCAGCACAAGCACAGGACAGAAATTAGTGTCCCCAGCTCAGCCCTGCAGCTGGTGCTCCAGCCCCTTGGCATCTCAGGCAGGGCAAGGGGGCTCCAAGCCCCCAAACAGCCCCAAGCCCACTCCTCCCACCCCGGGCCCACGGGGCACACAGCAGTCAGCACGGTGCTGCCAGCATGCGGGTGAGTAGGTAGGAGGCCACTGAATTAAAGGTGATCCCAAACTTGAGCATACAAACTCCCTTTCAAGCCTGCAGCCCCTTCAGCCAAGCAGCGATGCTGCAGCTAATCCTGCAGAGCTCCTAGCATGGCAAGGTGGGACCAGCACAGCCCTCTGCCAGCCAGGCAGCCCAAACCTCACCTGCCCCAGAGCCAGCCCAGAGCAGACCCAGCACGTGAATGCACACAGGAGAGGCAAAAAGACATGAAACGGTACAAAGTGCGTGTCTGTGCTGCCTGGAGTGCTGGGTACCCAAGTTTTCTCACCTGGCTATTCCCTGAACCGAGGATCTGAGGGCTGGGGTCTATTTGGTGAGGAGGGCCTTCTCTTGCCTCTTGTGCTAATCTGCTCAAAGTCACAATTAAGGATGGGTTGAGCCCTAATTATTCATGATCCAACTGGAGCAGGGGTTTTTTTATAAAAAAATCTAAAGCATCTGTCATTTGAGGGAAATGACATCTCCATAACTGGGGATGTCTCCTAAGGTGTCAGTACAGGCTCTCAGCCTGCTCTCTGATTTCATTTTGAGCACCTTCACCGGGCTGACAAACACATGGGCTCACTTGAAACACATGCACACACAGACATGCAGAGTTTCTTACCCTCCGAAGAGATGGCGTTGGGATTACACTCGTAATAGCGCTGGGAAAAATGAGCCAGCACTCGCTCTCGTTCTTGAGTCTCTCCCATCAAGGCCAGCTCCTTTAGAAAGGATCTGAAGAAGCAGCAGCAGTGTTGGTCACACATGAAGCCCACCAGCAGCTTCTCTAACCCACCCTGTGCAAGAGTGGAACCGTGCTTTCTGGTTTGGAGACCCCCGTATGTGCTGGATGAAGCCCTGCCATCGTGCATCCCTCCCAACCCACTGCAGGGCTCCCCTTAAAAACCCATAGCACCGTACCCTGCTGGCACATCACAGAGACCTACAGCCAGCCCCAGGAACTACACCGGGAAAGGAGGTGGGGTAACACCAGGAGGGTCTGGGCTCAAGGCCTGGACAGCCAGTCCCAGGTGAACCTGACAGTCACCAATCACCAAACTGCACTGACCATCGAGTTAAGACCAGGAGTGCTCTTCCTTGGTTTTGTGGCTGAGACACCACTTTGGGAAACACTGTCCCTTATTTAAGAGGTAAGGAGACCTCCAGGTGGGAGACATAGGGTCTGCCTGCTCCTGCAGATCTCTGTGTGGGTGCAGAGCTGCAGAGGGCACCATCTGCTGGGATCCCACTCGGGTGGCCACCACACACACACACGTACACACACTCAGCTCTGACCTGAGAGCCTGGTCCAGGCTCATCCCTGTGAACACGAAGAACTTCAGATATTCCCCTGCCACCATCCTGCTGAACTCGTTGCTGAAATAGAAAAGGTGAGGGGGCAAGAGTGGGATCAACCAGACCATGAAGACAGCCAAAGGCACACAGGGGTGGGGTGGATTCTAGGAGGCTGGGAGCTCCCCAGGTCTATGGGAAGAATGCTGGGGACAGAGACACACCACACTCCCATGAAACTCAGAGAAGTCACCCACAGATCCAATGGCAATACTGGGTATGTAACAGAAAATGAAGAAGCTAGAGCTGGAAGAGCCCATGAGAGGTCAGCTAGCTGTCCCCCTGCCTCAACACCTTCCTGAAGCATCCAAGATGCAGTCATGGTAGGAAGGTACCAAAACCTGTAGGTCTCTTAGATTTTAAAACCTTTAGAGGGAACACCTGGTACAGATGTACCAGTCATGGGGAGTGGTCTTTGGGGTCCTGCCAGCTATTCCCTGCCAGAGCAGTGCCTGCAAGGGTAGCAGCTGTAGGTGCACTGCAGGTGCAGGTGGGCCCCTTGCAGAATGGAACACTCCTTGAGAATACCCACACGTACTTCTTCCCCAAGTGGCGGGCCACATCTGCTTTTTTAAAGCCATCCAGGTTGTAGAGCCTCTTGGCCAGGCGTTTAGCAGCCTCCAGGTCAGCCTTGTGTCCATTGGAGAGAGTGTCTGTACTGCCCAGGGCCAGCTGCTCCACACTGTCCATCTCCGAGTCTGAGTCCGAAACCAGTTGGCTCAGGGGGTGGTTGCTGCAATGGGAAGGGACGTTCTATGTTAGCCTGCCTAGAGATCATCTCTTTGTTCAGCTTCTTGGGAAATGCAGCTTCGTCACCCTGCTTTGGAAACCAGTTACACACTGCTAGGACCCAGGATGAACAACATCAGTTAGAGACACTCCAAGGTCAGGTCTGGGAGCTAAGGGAAGGTTTGGGGATGTGGCTGGAGGAGATGTGGGGTGACAAGACAGCTCCAGTGACTAATGACAGGACCAAAGCACTCAAACCCAGATCCAAACTGGATCTGGAAAGACAGAACAACTGCTCTGAAGTCCCCCACCCTAAGCCTCTAAAACTGCATGTGTGGGCTCAGGCTCTGCCAAGCTCAGCCGTAGCAGAGACTTGGAACAGAAACATGTGCACATCACATGCTGTCCTACAGCTCTGCACTCATTTTTTTAACCTGGACAAACTCCTCGTGCTGCTCTCAAGTGCAGTTTCTACCCAAGACAAGACGACTATAATTCCTTTGCTTGCCTTTTCCCACCCACCAACTTAAAAGCACTTCACAGAAGGGAAAACCAAAGCAGAGGGGACAAAGATGAAGGAAACCCCCACAGCCTCCCAGCTCACAGTGGGGTGCACTGTCTTCTTCAGGCTGCCCATCAGCTCTCAGCCCACCATGCCTTAAATGGCCATGTTAGGAGATGCTTTTGGCTTAGCCCCTGAAGCAGTCTGACTCAGCAGCTCAGAAGTTATCCCAACCAAAAAGCTGGTTGAATCTAATCAACAACGAACATTAAGCAACTCTAACCTCGCCCAAATTTTCTGGCAGCTCTCGCAATGTTCCAGTCTGATTTATTTTTAAGTCTCTAATTGACTTTTAAGAGGCCTGCTCTCCTGAGCCAGTTACCCAGGACAATCTCCTTGAGGCTCCGCTTGCTTCCACCAAGGATGAGCCTCCTTGCTGCTCAGCACTGCTCATCCCAGGGGAGCCCTGTGCAGCACTGACAGGCTGCCCTGTGCCTTAGGGAGCTCTTGGGCACCTTTCTCCCACCCTCCTGGCATGCCCAGGTGCCTTGCATCAGGAGAAGCTGCCCTGGGCTCCAATCCATGGGCCAGACACTTCCCTGGTGAAAGCAGCTCTAACACCCTGCAAGTCCCTGGGGAGATGCACTTGGCTCAGACCACTGCTGAGCTTGGCAGTGCTGGGCAGTGACTGTGGCAAGACCTGCATGGGTGTCCAGGACAGATCTGTGCCCATTTGGCTCCAGGCCTCCTCAGGAAGCTTGCCCACCACCCCATGCCACCCCGGTGGGAGCAACCATGAGAGTGGCCACAAGGTCACTAGGAGCTCACCGGCTCTGTGTCTGCCTGCTTTGCGGAGCTGTGCTGGGCAGAAGGCTTCCAGCATCACTGTCAACATCACCAGCATACCCTGTCCTGTGGGTATCCCTCCCACCTGCCTAAAACCTCTCCTCCTAAAATAGGGTGGCTGCATCCAAAGATGTTGCTGGTGTGGGCCCTGGTGCCTGCTGCCCTCCATCTGTGCCTGCACTGACTGGCAAGGCCAAAGCCACCCTGGGGGGCACCTGACAGCAGAACAGGCTGGGTGCTGCTGGGCCACTGCTGGGCATACACCTCGGCCCCACTTTGGCTCCTTGTGTGGCTGCAGCCACTGTGCCCTCAGCCAAGGAGAGGGCTCACACTCTCTTTGCTTTCCAGCAGCAGAACAGATTAATCCATCCCAGCAACTATCACTTGTTGGCCATGGGTTGTGGTGTGTATTTTTCACCAAAACTCTATCTGCTAACACAGGGTCACAGGCACTGTCCCCTTCTCAGCCCAGCAGCTCCAAGGCTGTTTTTCCAGCCATAAGTTGAGCTACAAAACTCAAAGCCACCCCTTCACCACTCCCCATGCTCCAGCTGCACCTCCAGAGCAAGCAGCTCTTCAGTCACCCTGTGACCTTTTAATTCTCAACCACCATCACTAAAATCTCCTGATACCCTTCTGGACCTTGCCTGTCCTGCCTGAGAGGTTGTCCTCCCTCACATGGCCAATTTCTGGAGCCTCCAGGGGAAAATATAGAGTTCTGAGTCTTCCCCCATGATCTCTCTTCTCAATCTGTGGTCCTCAGCTTTCCTACCTAGTGCCACTTACAAAGCTTCTCTTGTCCTTCAATATCTGTACCTCCCTGCAGGCTTCCAACCCGTGGCTGAAATTCTTGCCTTGCTTCTTGCAATGGGCATGCAGGCATCACAGCCTGGGTCTCAAAGCAGCTCTACCAGTAGAATCTGCTCTCTCCTCCCTCACAAACTCCCCATACTGATTTGGGATTTTACATCAGGAAAGCATAACTTTGCTCTCAGGATGAGGCACTGCCCAGCCATGCCATGAAACAGGTTTTCTTCCAACACTCAAGTTGCTCTCATGCTTTTAAATATGGACCATCAGCCTCGATAGGCTGGGAGTGCCCCATTTGTGGCATCTGTCTGTCACCACTCAAAGCCCCAGCTGGCTTGGAGAACGTGCAACCTAAAGAGAGAAAACCAAGAGACCAATCCTCAAGGAAACGGAGAACAGAGCAAAGAGACGTGTACATGTCTGAGACAACTGAGGTGATGTTAATTTTCTTGCCAATGAGCTAATGTCTCAGGGTGGTTTTTTTTAGTGTACTTTCTAAAGTGACATTTCAGTTTGGCTTGAAGAAACACTGGGATAATATTTTTTAGATTAGATAGATTTTCAACCCGAGAACTGGCCCATACTTAAGGAATAAAGATCAAATTTGGTATTGTGCAAGTATCCTCAGTGTGCCTGAAATGAGTCATCCCTGAGTGGACCCAGTGCTAGCTCATCCCTCTCCCCACTGCCCGCCTAGGACAGTCACTGCTGTACCCCACATAGCCAGGAGCAAAGGTCCCCCTGCCTCCTCAGAGCTGCTCGCTAGAGAGCCCAGGTCCCCAGCACCTGTGTCAGCAGCAGCGAGGCCCTTCTGGAGGTCTCTGCAAGGAACGCACGTGATTGAGCTCAGGGCTGCCCCCAGGACAGAGGCTCTTCACCAGTCACCTCCCATCGCAGCTCAGCACAAGCGTTGTGTTACGCTCCCAGCCCCGGGGAGCTGCTGCAGGACCATGGTCCTGCTCAGGGCCACCACACCACAGACGCTCCTTCTCCCAGACCAGATACTTTTCCAGGGCCCAGATGTAACTTCCTGGGGCCAAACACTCCTTTGCTGGAGCCGGATCCTCATCTCACCCAGTATTCCTCCTCTGGCTGGCTGCACAGAGCCCAGCAGGAGAAACCACAGCACCTTCCCTGGCTGCAATGCAGCATGTCACTGCAGGAGCCCCAATGTCCTCTCCACTTTGCCACCACAAACCAGGCTCACTCGGCACCATGTTTTCTCTCCATGGCTGCCAGCAACCAGGAGCAAACCTCTCCTGGATGTGGGGCAGCAATAAGGCACTGCTTCAGCAAAGCCTGCCCTGAAGGGCTGACCTCCAGCTCCTGGCTGCCAGCAGGGATGTATCTGCATGGTGGGACCCTCCCCACACTCTATCTGCATGGTGGGACCCTACCTGCACCAATACCCTGCTTCTGAGGAGCGAGGAAGGAGAGACAACCCTGGGGACAGGCTGAGCTGGGTGGCCACTGGTTTCAGCTAGAAGTGCGTGGCTGAGCTCCTGGGTTGTCCAGGTCCTGCCTGACACATATCCAGGTGAGAGACCTGCTGTAGGAAATCCAAAACCTCCAACCACAACCCAAGTGCCACTTGGTCCCCGTGGGAGGCTGGTTTGCATCCTACACCATGAAGGGGCAGGGCAGGGAGCTTGGTCTGAGTCTGTGAGGGACACGTGTAGGACAGAGAAGCACTTTGCCCTTGATGCCTGATGCCCCACACACATGGCTAGATGCCCGATGCCTCTGCCAAGCGAGTCCAGCCTGCCTAATATCACTGCTAAGAATGTACCAGACCGGATCTTTGGCTGAGCTAAATAAACGCAGCTCCCTCCATCGGTCTCAGTGGAGCGACTTTGATTTATGACAGCAAAGATCTGGGCTGGTTCATTCCTCACAGAATTGAAGTTAGGGCTGGGAGGACACTTGAAGGTCAGCCATGCCAGCCTCCAACCACAGGCAGGGCTGGTCCTGCTTTCTGGCAGCTCTGGAGTCCACCCTAGCCCTCAAATCACCCAGGACAGTGGCACCCCCTAGTGTAACTGCTGTCAGATCCAGGAACTTTGGGCAGCTGTGCCCCTCCTCAGTCCTGTTTCTCTGCAGACTTCCAGACCTCCCCTGCAGCACCAGCCCTCTCTGGAGATGTCTGCCTGTCCTCCATCACCCCATCCCAGCAGCCCCTCTTGTGGGGGGTACAACTGCTCCTGCAGAGGACAGAAGCTGGCTCTGCAATCCCACCAAAGAATTTCTGGAGCCAGCTGAGAGCCTTAAAATCTGGTTACTCACCTGCTGGGTGGAGGGTTGTTTTCTTCAGACACAGATGCCATGGGATCAGCGCAGGGAAACCTGGGTCTCTCGAACCCTTGGAAAAAGCCCAGCCTGGGGTCTCTGGGTCAGACCCAGGGGCTGGATTTAACACCTGACACAAAGGGCTACATCCCACAGAGATGTGCCATTGCTTGTGCCTCTGTGGGCAGCCCTGCCAGCCCTGGTACCCTGTCTGCTCCTCCACGCCACAGTGGGCTGATACATCCTGTGTCCCAGCTCCTGCTCAACATGGAAATGCTTGATGGAAAATCCCCCCCAGGCTTGTGCCTCATTTCTTGTCATGCCAATGCTTGTAGGGAGACCTCTTCATCCTGTGCCCCAGCCTTGTCCCCTTCCTGTGCTTCCACCTCACACCATCCCTCCCTTCCTCTATCTCCATCCTTTCCTCGCTGCTCTCCTTCCTCTGCTCAGCCCTCACACCCCAACCTCCCACATCACACCCTGAATCCACCCCACGGGGCCCAAACTGGGCACAGCCCTCAGGGCATCATCTCACCATCAGGCCAGCTGAGACCTGCACTGGCCTCAGGAAGGGGAGGGGCAGCGGCTCGCAGATCGCTGCAGTAACAAAAGGGACCTTATAAAGAAACACAGCAGAGCTTATTGGCAGGGCCCTGGTGCTCCAGCACACGCTAGCAGCCGAGATCTGGCAGGGAAGAAGGTTTGACTCCCGGCGCAACCTCCGCCTGGGGCGGCTGCCAGACCTACGGGCTCTCCGGTCCTCCCCCGCAGCCGCAGCTCCAGGGCTGAGCTCTCCCTCTAGCGATGCTCCGGGCGTGCTGCCCCTCACTGTGGCATCTGGCTCTTTCACCAGGCGGTTTGCAGCCCCTCCTTTTGCTGCTGCTTCTCCTGCCTGCCCTGCTTTCTGTCCCACCTCAGGCGATGCCCCCGATTCAGGTCCTGGCAGAGCCTGCCTCGCTTGCCTCTCGAGAGGGGGGCATGTCACATCCCCTCCCTCAGCTGGCACTCCTCAGGGACCAGCATGGCTGTGCCCCGGGCCAAGACTGGCTCCGGAGGAGTGGGATGGGCAATGGAAGTTGGGCGGCTGGATTTCAGGGGGCTTGCACCTCCAGGGACATGCAGTTTGTCCATTTACATCCCTCTGGGGCTGACGCCCCACAACCCGCAGTGCCTGCCTGCAGGGCCAGCAGCCCCGGGCTGCCTGTGTATGGGAACGCGCCCGCTTGTCCCTGGCAGCACAGCCAAGTCCAGCAATCTGGACCTGCAGTTGAAAAAGTGTGGCTGCCACCACAGGAGAGACCTTCCTGCAGTCCCCAGGGCTGCCCCCCCGCCATCTCATCAGTACCCATCTGTTCTTTGCCAGCCCCCCCAGGCCTGCAGGGACGCCCCTAGTAGGGCTATGCCCACACACACGCTCTGCAGATCACAGTCACAGACCCGGGGGAGACTGCTTTAACTGCAGCCCTCTGCCCAGCGAGAGCTGGATACCTGCACACCTTCACCCTCTGCCCAAATAGGGCAATAACCTACTCATGCAGTCTCTGCCATGCTGGGGGTGCCACTGTGGGGTGTCTGTCTGTGCAGGGGCAGGGAGAAGGTCCCACACTGGGACTCCACTGGAGGAGGCACAGGCATCCCAAAGCCCAAGGAGGCCTCACTGGGTCTGCACTTAGGCACACTCCCCACATACAAGGTCAGGATAAAAGCATGGTCTCAGGTCATCACAGGCTGAGGGACACCAGAGGGACACCAGAGCCTTGGAGTGAGCTGTGAGGCTGCATGCACTGAGGCCACCAGCCGCAGGGGACACCACATCTCCCCAGCAATGCAGGGGGCATCAATGGCTTGGCCATGCTTGCCACCAGGAGAGATGGAAAGTCACAGGCTGCAGGGCCACCCCCATCCCAGACCCTGACCCTAAACACTGCAACAGTTAACACCAAAGATTTTGGGAGCACAAGGGGAACAGCCACGGGGCAGCACACACAGGCCTAGACCTGCTGGTGTTCATCACCAGCCAAAGTCCTGCAGCCTGAGGTCACCTCCACCAACCTTGAGACTGACAGCCTTCACTGCAGAGCCCCCCTGCCCGGGGTCCCCAGTCCATCTGAGCTGGTGGCAGTCAGTCTGTACTCTTGTGAATGTGGGCAGTGGTCCATGTGGGCAGTGGTAAATGCGGGCAGTGGTGAATGCCCCGCTCTGGCTCTGCTGGCACAGGTGATGTTGCATTACAATGGCTGCAGAGGTTCCTTAACTCCTTTCCCCAGCAATTTCCAATAAAGGCCCCTTAGTGGAAGTATCACAAGGATACTCCCTGCTCGAGCAGATCAGCCCTGGCACTAGGAGCCACTGATTCCAGCTCATAGGAACTCTGAGCAATCAGCTCAGCCAATTTTTCCTCAGACTTGGGAAGCTTCAGTTTCATGGTCAGCTCCACTCAGTCTGGAAAGTTGGTAGCACCAATGACAGGGAAAGAGGAAACTTCTTGCACCTCTCCCTTGCCAGAAAGCCTTGCCTCCTGACTGACCCTGCAGATGATGGGCTGTCTCAGGCCCTGCTACCCCATGCCTTCCCTGCTTACCAGACTAGTTCCTGCTCCCAGTCCCAGTCTCCACTCCTCTCCACTACACAAGACAGCAGATCCCAACCACACCTCCCTCCCTGTCTGTCATCACCCATGGAGGCTCCGAGGGGAGACTCGCTCCATGCCGGGGAGCAGAAAGCTGGGGTGCTGCCTGCCGAGGGCCTGTGGCAGGGTCCTGCTCCCCCAAGCCTCATTTCTCACCATCTTTCCTGCAGTCTCTGCTTCATGTCACTGCTGGAGCCAGGGCACCTGCTCACCTGCTGCCGGACAATACAGTGGGTCTGAACATCACTGCAGCCCAGGAGGTGGGCAAGAAACAGGCCCTGAACAAGACTAAGAGAAGGCTGTTTAGGGACCTACTGGTAAGCAAGGGAATCGTTTCTAAATGGGGAAAGATAGTTGCTTGGGACTCCATGTGCATGTGTAACAGAAGGCAAGGTTGGTGTTTATGGTGCTAGGGAAAGCCCAAGCCTTGAGGTCCCCAGGCCAGGGAGTGAAGTGAGGGCTGCAGCTGGGTTTCCCCTGGGCTATCCTACCACCAAAGCAAAGGCATTCCTGCTTGTGAAGGCTGGAAAAGGAGAAGAGAAGACAAAAGGCTCAGTGAAGGTGGGCTCAGCAAAGATCCAAAGCAGTTTGGGCAGCAACACAACACCCCTCCATGGCCTGTGCTGCAGCCCATCACTGCTCTGAAACCTGAGCTAGGAGGGGAGCACAGTGCCACAGCATCCTTGGCACTGCCAGCATGCTCTGTGCTCGTCTGACTATAAACCAGTGAGGAAAAACCTCTGTTAAGCCACCTCATTGCCATTCCTGCTGCCAGCTGTGTCTCTGCACCCTCACACCCTCTCATGTTCCTGTGGTGGTGTTGCTGTGGTATGACGGCACCCTGTGGATGGCAAGTCAGACACTGTCCTCTGTTTCTCCAGGGTGTTCTGTTTCAGTCCCTTGCCTTGGCAGAGGAATAGGAAGCCAATTCTTCCAGCAGAAAGCACGGATCATGGCTGGATACTGCCACCCTTCTCTGCCTTGTGCCTCTCAGACATCATCAGTTTTACCGCACAAACCTTGCCTGGACTCTGTGCCACCATAACCCAAAGTGTCCCAAAGAGAGGAAAGGTCTAACTCTGCCCCAAAATGCCCTAGAAGTGATCCAGGGGCCACAGAGCAGATGTAATACCCCACTCTCTTCCACTCTCCTCTCTCGACTGCAGATACCAGAGAGGACACAGAGCTCAGATTCCCACCTGGCCACCCCAAGCTGAGCCTGCAAAGATGGCACAGGTAGTGACCATAAGTGACATAGGTTTGGTCTGGAGAAGACCAAACCCAAAAAAGTTTGGTGTGGAAAAGACCAAATCCTAGAGAGTGGATGAGGGATTCAGGAGGCTCTGGCATTGCACAGAAGGTCACTGGGCAGAGAGACCTTGCAGGGAGGCAATGCAATTAGGAAGGTCAGAGCAGGCATGACTGAGACACCAAGTTCTCTGAGAGTCGCCAGCTCTGCAGCTGAACCACTGACCAGACCTGACATCCAGACCTGACCTGACCACACTCCATATGAGTGTACCCTGGAAAGGGAAAAGACACGGCCCACCAACCTGCCATATCACAAGTGTTTCAACCCAAGACCTTGTTGGAAGGGGAAGGAGCACAGGAAGGTAGTGTCTCAGCCTGGACATGGTCTCACATGGAAGTGGCGGGGCTGAGCTCTCCCAGCCCACTCCACCAGAGATCTCCCCAGACATGGGACAGCCATCCTAAGAGGAGGTGCAGGCAGGCTTGGAGCAATGTACAGGGAGGCTCTGGTGGACTGTGCTCATCTCTGCCCTCCATCTCCAAAAATACACAAGGCTGAGGAGGTTCGGGAGGCCAGGGCAATAGGTACAAGACCATGGGACTCCTGTCCTCAAGAAACAGGAGGCTGCTACTTGGATGGTAAGAGATGCAGCAGTATCAGGAAGTTTTGGCCTCCAGAAGGGAAAGCCTGTTAATTTTATACTGGTACTTGACTTCTGACTGGTCTCTTTCCACAGACACCATGGATGTCGGACTGTCCTGCAATGGGAATCACTATGGGATTGAAGTCCTGGGACTCCCTCCTTCCTAGGCTGTAGGAAACCTCACAGTCCTCCAGCACCAACAAAGCTGGCAAAGATGAAAAAGATGCGCTCCCACTGACATGCCTACCACAACACCATGGTGGTCACTGGCCTGATCAGGCACTTCACAGAAAATCCAGCACACTCAGTCCTGATCCTTTCCCTCTTCCCCAGCAACACAGGTTAGGCTCTGGCTGAAAAACACACCACACAGGGTTAGACTCCACAGCAAGCCTTGGTGGTCCAGCTGGACAGCAAGTACCTTTGGTCACTCACCTCATGTTGGAGGCCAAGGGAGTACCAAAGCTGTCCTCTGAGCGACAAGGGCTGTGCTGAGCACCCTTCCTTCGTCTCCCCCGCTCCTCCCTCTCCGTCCAGGGGGCATCTGTGGCCGAACTGGTCCCAGAGTCCAGCTCCAAGTGAGCCAGAGGAGCAAAGTTCTCCTTGATCAGCTTGGCACTGTCTCGGATCTGTCCCTGTATTTCTGGGGTGAGGGCTGGGAGATCAAAAGTGAAAAACGTCTCATGGGTGTGGGCTGGGGAGGAGAGGATGTCAATGGAGTCCAGGCTGGTGTAAGATGTGCCTTTGGCTCGATGGGACTCCATGATGCTTTCAAAATGCTTGCTGAAAGAGTCCATGCCATCCTTGGAGAGGCTGTGCCCTAGGAGGAAGGGCACTGGAGACTTGAGCATACCCTGTGTGTCTTTGTCCATGATCCTAGAGGGAAAGAAAGTGAGAACTAGTCACTGAGGAGCAAGGGATCAAAGCCCCAAAATGAAAGCCCTCATGCTGCTCCAGAAGGAAACCAGGAAAGGCAGAAATCTACTCTGAACATCTGTAGACCTCCAAGGAAAGGCCTTGCCCACCCAAGACATCATGCGAAGAGGGAATGAGCTAGCCCTCCTCCAGACATATGCTTCTCTAACGCGCCACAGACTTTTGTTCCTTTAGTGGCTCATCCTCATAAGGAGCTTATGAGATGGCTACTGCTCCCAGCCCCTCGACTTGACCTTAGATCCAATAAAGGGCTCAAGCGCCAGAAGCAGAATGTGGTTCAGCTCCATTTCCAAGCAAATCTGGAAGTGGTTGAATTTTCCATGAGCCTTCAGAGCTCCCAGCACCCAGAAGGCTCCTCCTGAAGCTGCTCAGGACAGTGGGGCACCTTTCTCCATGAATGCAGCACCGTGGTCGCTGAGCACCATGCTCAAAACATGACTAACACCCACCTGCAAGGTCTGCCGGCTGGTCCCAGGAGACATCTGGGACTCAGCACAAGTCAACGCTGAGATCCAGGTTTTCCCAGGCAGTACGGAGGAAGCCTCAAACCCAGCTCTGGGCTTGGGGACCTGAGGTGGCCTATATCCTAGGGGCCAGTCTTTGTCCTGGCTCATCATCTTGATGAGGATCAGCCCCACAGGAAGGCCCAGCCTGTCTCCAATGCAGGTCTGGGTCCAGCCCAGCACAGGAGTTTCTAAACCCTGAAGCCCAGAACATTTTGTCTTGTAAATGAGGCAGAGTACCCTGAAGCCCTGACTGTTTTGTCCTGTAAATGAAATGCAGCCTGCCCATCCATCTGAGCATGTGACAGCAGGGACATTTCCAACCCAGGGAATATCAATACTTCAGCCTAAAAACAGCCCTAAAAGCCTACTTTACTCATAAGACACTCTGCTTTTATTAAAGCAGCAGAAAAGCACTTGTTATGCCACTCTCTCCTCTGATTAAAGGAGACGAACTGCTCCAGCTTGTCATAACATTTGTATGAACAAACAGCTTCATACAGAGGGCTCAGAAGATGCGTTGCTGTTACAAGCGCCAAATGATTATCATTGATTAGTCTTCAGATACCGCTCAAAAATCTCACCCTGATTACTTCAGCAGGCCAAGAGCTGGCAGCTTGACTCCCCCAGAGTGCTGGCTGGCTTCAAGGGGAGCTCAGCAAAGCCAGGCACAGGTAAGCAAGGCGGGGTGGAGGCCACTTTCACCCATCCACCAGCGTTTTCCTGGCTGTGCAGCACCACTCAATGCTCTTACCATTCCTGTAGGAGCCCCAGAAGCAGTCACCTCTGGTGTGGCTTTCTGGAGAGGACTAGGCAGAAGAGGCCTCTAACATCTGCAGATGAGCTTCACAGATGCGACGGTGCATTCACTGTCCTTACCACCCAGCTGTGTGCTACTAAACTGAGCTAATGCTGCTGACTTTGTTTTGTGCCTGGAATCCATAAGGAGCGTGACGGGCTCTGCCAAGGAGGTCAGCGCCAGAGGACGGAAGAGACCTTGTTCCCAGGAGAGGGAGCCGGGCTCATTCTTGTGATCAACTATATTGTCACCAAGCCACAATAAAAACACAGCTGGTTTTGTCCACACCATCTGAGCTCTGGAAGTAATCTCTCCATCCCGAAATATCAAGCACAAAGCCGTTCAGCTCCAGAAGGACCTAGTCACAGCAGCACAGACACAATGCTACCTACATATACCACTCCTGCTCAGACCGAGATGCTCCATCAGCCCCTGCAGTGCTGCCCAGCTCGCCCTGTGCCCCTCTCTGGCCCCACAGGAAGGGTCACTGCACTGTCATCAAGCCAGACAACCGCAGTTGGGAGGAGCAGAGGGGAGGAGACGCAGAGGCTGTAATCGAGCATTGCGCAAAGGCAGCAGGAAAGCAAATAGATTTTCAGTCTTGAGATGGGGTGGGAGAGGCGGTGAACCTTCCCTGGGAGAGGGTGAGGCTGGTACAGAGGGGAAGAGGATCCCGGGAGCCGACAGCCATACTGCATTGCATGTTAGTGCTAAATCCAGCAGCACTTCAAGAAAAGGTCTGCCTGCAGGGACCGCAGGGGTTTGAGCAACTGGGCCTCAGCAGCTGCATCTGATGGGGGCTCACCCTGTTCTCCCTGCCTGGTGCTGCAGAGCTGTGCCACCCCTGGTGGGGGTGGGAAAGAGGGGAAATCTCTCTTCTCAGGCCCTCAACAGTTTTCTCTGATAAATGCTCCTGTGACCATCCAGACCCCTGAGTGCCTCAGCTATACTTCACTCCTCCTGCCTACACAGGCATGGCAGGTGCTGTGTGGGGATCCCAGCTCAGTGCAAAGAAGGTGAGGCCATACAGCACCACCCAGCAGCCCCTCACTTTATCCTTCTCTGAACAAAGCCCCAACAGCTCCTTGCACTCTCCCCAGGCTCCTTTGCACATCACCTCCAGTCTGGAAGCTGTCTGCTCTTAGAGCTCAGTATCCTAACTTCAACCTGTGCTCAGCCACAGGTACCAACCACAGGTGCTGCAGTCCCTCCCCAGCTGTCCACATCCCCCTGCCATGTCCCCACCATCACGCTGAGGTCATTCTGCCCCCAGACCTTCACGACAAGCTGCAGGCACCTCCCCCAGCTCATTGGCAGGTGCCTGCCAGCATCACCCTGAGCATCCCCTCTCCAGCCTGAGCCTGTGGGATGCAGGAGCATCACCCTGAGCTGTGGCTCCACGGGCACGTTGAGCTCTGGGACAGAGGCTCAGCCTCAGCACAACACATCAGAGGCTTGTGGCTACTGAGGCAGGTTAAGCGCATGCTTAAGTGTTTGATGAAATCAAGTCCATAACCATTTTTTTAATCCCCAACAAGGCTTGTCCTGCAGCTATTTGCTCAATACCAAGCAGTGAGAACAAAGGTTCTGGAAAGGCTCTCCAGGTAGCAGATCCAAGGGCTTTCCTGGGCAAGGCTGCTCTGCTCGCAGGGAGAAAAAATGTCTCTGCTGCCCACCAGCTGTCCACACTCTCAGAGGAGCAGGGCACCCCCAGCAAAGCCTCTTCTTTCTTATCAGCCCAAGGCACCCGTGCTGTGGGCCAAGACGGGCCCCGTCTCCAGCTTAGCCAGCATGTCTGCCGATGATGCTCGGGGAGGAAGGGAGATGAGCCTGCTCTTACAGACAGGTCTTGGCTCTCTGGGACTGATGGGAATAAAGACAGTAAAAGCTTAGGCTAGTCATTAGAGTCCATAGATCTAACTCTAAATATATTAATGGAGTGGATTTGCTGGAAGAAAACACCATTTCTTCCATTGCTTTCCACGTCTTGTTTGATTTGGTGTTGAATTTTTTTAGCTGTTAGCATGCTCTCTTATTTTGAGAGGGTAAAACACTGAAGATGCTGCCTTTTGGCCAGAATTTGAAGGACATCAAGATAGTACCAACCCAAAATTCCCCTTGCAAAGTGTGCTAAACCCTTAAGGCTAGACTTTCAAAGATATTTACATGTCTAAATGCTGCAAATCAGCATCCAAAGGTGCTTCAGTAATTTTGTAGAGCTGGTCCTTCCCAGCTACCAGGACAGGCCTGAGGTACAGCAGCTCCTGCAGCAGTAGAACAGTGCTGGCTCTGGGGAGCCCAGGGGACTTCTTAATCACACAGTATCACCCCTCCTGTGAGCAAGCAAAGCAGAAAGCTTTAAGTAGAAAACATCAATACTGGTGACTGGTAAACAGGGAAGAGGACTGCAGCTGCAGAGCTCAGAAACAGTGCGTAAGCAAAAACCCAGGGCTCTGATGCAGGGGCTAAACAAGCTCGCAGCTTGAGGCTCGTGATTTTCAAGACGCTGCCCACAGGGTCTGCACCTATCTGGGGAATATTCAGGGGGCTGCAAAGCAAAAAAACCCCCATTGGTCTACAAATGGTAAAATGAACATGACACTCCTATATACACATCGGTAATTATATTGGGAGCACCGTCTTTAAGGGCAACGATGCATTTAAGGACACATCCAAGCTTTCAGCGCTGTCTGGGAAGTTACAGTAAGGTGTCTCAGAGGGCAAAAAGCAGGTCTAGGCTTACAGCTCATAGGACTTGTAGTGGTCTAGGACATACTTGGAAATAAAGTATCACTATGCAAGGTAATTGTTACAGTAACTTGGAGAACTTCCTTGCACTAATAATAACTTTACACCTTACTCAAAACTTCCATCACTATTCTTTTATGAAAAAAAAAAAAAGGCTTATTTTCAGGATTTCTCTAGAACCCAAAGTTTTTAAGGACAGGGAGGGCAGCAGGGAGGGATGTATCTGTCCCCTCCACTAGAGATGCAAGGGCTGGACAAACCACCAGAAGCCCAGCTCTGGTCGGGACGCACACCTTCCCTCCCCGTCAGCCCACCATCTTCATGCTTCTCCTTCCCAGTGCAAGGGCAGCACTGGGAGTTATATTTTCAATATCTTTTCCCACCACTAACATCAAAACCTCTCTTTTTCTTTTCTTCCACCTAAACACTCCCTGCCTATCTTTTGCACAGCTAGATGAGCACATGCTACCATGTGACATCTCAGGCATCACCCTGGCTTTGTGCTTCCCAGGCAAGATCTCTCCCCACTCCTGCAGAGCATTTGCTAATGATGCTGAGCCCCTTCATCTCACCCAAGACTCTTTGCCAATACACATATCAGGAGATGCCCTTGGATACCACTGCCTGCATACACAGGCATCTCCCGCTCCCTGCCAGGGCCCTTCCCCTCCAGGCGGCTGTTCCACACAGTGTTCTGGAGCTCCTTCCCCTCCTGATGTCTCCTGGGGTAGGTGGATGATGCCTGTCACTCCTCATGGTCAAACCACCACTCCAGAGGACACTCCACGGGCAGAATCTCATGACACCAAGCCAAAACACCATCTCATAGGTCCTAATTGCCAGCGCCTGGCACAGGGCAGATGGTAGCTCAGATGGTGTTAGCTGCCACAGGTGGGCAACTGAATGATAACCTTGGTGTCACCCACTCCATCAGCCTCCTGGGACAGGGTTTTTTGCCACACAAGTGAAAAATGACACAAAAGACAACAAAAGGCTTTTTCCAGCCCAACATATCCCCTACTCTTTCCCAAACATGGCAAATACCTCCTGAAGTCGAGCAAAAGGGATTGCTTCTGCAGCTAAAGCAGAGCCGTTTGCAGAGGGGAGGGCAGCCCAGCAGAGCCTGCCAGCAGACAGCAGCTCCAGGATACAACTTTGGCTCAGGTGTCCCAACACTGTCACCCCAACATCCAGCAGCTCTGGGGCAGGATGCAATTTACTTTGGGGGGACT
Organism: Athene noctua; assembly: GCF_965140245.1. Taxonomy (NCBI): domain Eukaryota; kingdom Metazoa; phylum Chordata; class Aves; order Strigiformes; family Strigidae; genus Athene; species Athene noctua. The sequence continues at coordinate 45,330,184 of NC_134041.1, forward strand.
CATGCTAGGAAGCCTGAGCTCAGCCAGGTGACCTAAGCTGCAGGGCTCACCCCAAGGGGAGCAAAGCCCAAGGCACAGCACCCAGGGCTGCAACACCTGTGCTGCCCTACTCTTTCCACAGGACAGTGAGGACCCCCTCCCAGGCCTGGTCCCAGCCCCAGTCCTAATCCCAACCCCAGCCGGGAGATTCAGGAGCCCATCTGACCCCTACACAGAGCTCACATGGAGCTACTGGGATTTCTGGCTCAGACGCTCTTTTGGCAGAGCCTGTTTTGCCATGCAGGGGTCAATAGGGAGGGTGAGAGGAGCTTTTTGCCCTCACTCATGGAGCCTCACCTTTCCCTGTTCTCCTTCCTCGTTGCCTCAAACACCTCATCATCTTCATCCATATCCCCGTCCTGCAATCCATCCTTCAGGCAGCCAGTGCCTGGGACAGGGAGCTCCTCCGGCGTACTGTTCCTCCTGCCTGGTGTGCCCCCAAAGCTTGGGTTGCTCTCGCTGTCCTTCTGGCTCTCAATCGCTGAATCCACCTCCTCCTTTTCGGCCAGGATATCATCGATGTTGGTTTCACGATAGCACCTCAGCGGCACGGTGTCCAGGTCTGTCTCAGAATACTTCACCGTCCTCTTTATAATCCCAGTCTCGCAGGAGCCAGGTTTCTGGCCACCCAGAGGCGACATCTCTATCTCCACCTCCACATGGCTCAGGCTGTGCTCGGGCACCAAGTCCGGTGGCTCAGTAGGCAGTGGGCAGACGGGCTTCTGGAGGGGCTCAGCTAGGGGAGCAGAGTCAGGGGCAGAGGAACCTGCAAGGGAGGACCGAGCACTCAGAGCCATGGGGAGCTGTGCTGGAGAGTGCTGGGGAGCCACTCCCATGGCATCTCACACACACACCAAGAGTGGGGTTACACGTGTGATGGACATTGGGGAACAGAGAGGGGGAGACAGATGGAGTAGGGGTGGGAGAGGCAGAGACAGGGTTCTGTCAGTGCTAGTGCACCCACAGCCAGCCCTGAGCCCCCATCTGAACCCCAAAGCCCTTCTGCAGAGGCAGCAGAGAGCTGCGCAGGGTCAGGGTTCTGCATCACCCCCTTTGTGTGATGCTTTGCACAGCCACAGGGGACTCTGCAGGGAGGTTGGTGCCTGCAAAATCTGGCCCAAGGAGGACACAGGCTGGCTGATCTTGGGGGGGGTCTTGGCTGTCCGGTGGGCACCGACAAGTCCTGAGGGATGGGCAGCCCTGGGGGGAGTCCTGGCAGCTATTCAGACTAGCAAAGGAGAGGTTGGTCCAGATGAGGGTGTCTCCTGCTGCTTCTTACCTGGTTTTGGGCCATCTGAGGAGCCGTAGAAGAATTCCCACTTGGCCCTGGCGATGCGCTGGGCATGGGCTGAGCTCTGCCGGGGGTATGGCCAGGCACTGCCCTGCAGAGGGGAGAGTGGTGAGCGGGCAACAGACCTTGGGGCAGAGCCCACTCCCGGTGTGGGGCACCCCGACACCTACCTGGGGTCGGGACTCTGGCTTCAGGGGGCTCCTGGCGAAGGCAGAGAAGTCCTCTGGCAGCCCATTGGCAAGGGAGCAGCAGAGGCAGTCAGTGTTGAGGGGACAGGGCTCCTTCCCACAGGGACGTGTTCCCCCTGGGGTCCTGCCCTCAGCCAGGAGTGGGTCGGACGCGGAGGCCTCCAGCTTCAGCGTGCGCAGGAGCCGCTCCTGCGGCAGGGGCAGGGGCTGGGGGGACCCCGCGTCCCCGCCGAGCTCCAGGCTGCGGCTGAGGCTGCGGGGGCCATTCTCCCAGTGGGGCTGGGGGGGCGGCAGGCAGCCCAGGGTCTGCACGCTGGCCTTCTCAATGAAGCGGAAGGTGACGACAGAGCTGTGTCCCTCCGGGGCCGCTGCCACCAGCGGGCTGCGGCTGCCCAGGGAGGAGAGCACCGGGCTAGGCCGGCCCCGCTGTGGGGTGCAGGGGGCTGTCAGGCGCCCCGTGCCCAGGCAGCTCCCGTTGCCGAAGTGAGCTGCCTCTGCCGGCTTGCGGGCCAAGGAACCAGTGCTGTTGTAGAGGCCGAGGGGGCAGCGGCGGACATCGGGGGCCAGGCCCCTGCGCAGGAGGTGGAGGCGGCCGGCATTGAGATTGGGGGTGAGGCAGCGTGGGGGGCTGTGCCTCCCGACCTCGGGGCTCCCCTCCACCAGCCAGAGCCTCCGGTCCACCCCGCGGGCGAACGGTGGGGGCGAGGCGGCGCAGCCCTCCTCAGGGTGGAAGCGAACGGGTCCCCCCGCCTGCGCCATCCCACCGGGGGAGGGCACAGAGGCGTCAGGTCTGGAGCCCAGCAGGGTGACACAGGGACGGTGAGGCGGGTTCCCAGCACCCCTGAGATGATGGCCAAGTTGAGGGGCGACACATCCTCAGGCAGCCCTGAAACAAGGGCGAGGAGAGCTAGTTAGGGGAGGGAGGACACAAGGAGTCCGGGGCCATGAGAAAGTCAGGCAAAAGGTGCCCTGCCCTCACAGCAGGAGAAAGAGACGCTTCAGGTGAGACAACCCCCTTCAAATCTCATCCTGCTGCAAGAAGCAGGTGAGGTTCATTGTGGGCATCACACCAGCACCACTACAGGGATGCTGGCAGCCCTTTGCTCAGTCCCCAGGAACCTGGTTTGCTTTCTTTCCAGGGTGTCAGGATGCTCGGGCACTTCCCCCACAGACCAGCACCCCAGACACACCAAGAGAGCACACTATGCAGTTTAAAATGGGTTTCATTCATCCTACATTAGGTTGAATATATTTACTACCCACAGCCTACTAAAATCACTTCAATAAGGGGGAAGAAAAAAAAAAGATACACTGGATCACTGAGACATCCTCCAATTACACTTGCTTGAGGAGTGTAACACAAGCAGCATGGGCAAGAAGCCTCTTTGGAGGTCAGACTGGGCTTAAAGTGTGTCACCAGCACATGCCACAGCTGCTATTGGTGGCACAGACAGAGCTGTCAACACCAGCAGATCCAAAAAGCAGTGGTTGCAACAGTCCTGCCCTGGCAGAATGGAGCATGCCCTCCCTGCACACAGCTCACCCACCTGCCTGCCTCTGCCCAGAGACCTTATCCAGAGGTGAGACCAGCCAGTCCACAGCTGTGGGTAGGGAGCTGCAGGGGAAGGCAGGACCTGGAGCCCCATCAGTGCCACTGTCAGGGCTGCTGACATGTTTCTTTCGCCCAGCAGAGCTAAAACTTGTACTCATCCTTCCCTGATTTTCTCTGAATTCTTGGTATGCAGAGAAGACTCTGTCTTGGCTGCTTTTGCCTTCTGACAGATGCTGAGATGCTAAGTCCTTCACTTAGATCTCATCATTTGAAAGTGAGAAACCAAATGACAGTTGGAAATGGAGGAAAGCATGATTTCTTCTCCCTGTTTCTGAGTACAGACCAGACAGGATTGAATTCCTGGAGGATGTGAGGCTGGATTTTCAACTGTGTTTAGGCTTCAGAGATGCAGAGACATAACTCTTAATAAAATAGCCCAAATCATGACCGTGGGGCAGGCGCCCATCTATCTGCATTATCACACTGCTAAAAAATTTGGCTCCTGCTGAGCAACAGCAATCTATAATTCACTCACCCCAAAAATACACTCTCCCATTTAATATATTGGTTACTGTTTTTACAGTCTTTTTCTCCTGTTATGGTTGTATTCACACTCAAGGTTGCTGAAGTTAACTGATAAATAATAAAATGTGGGGTTTATAAATTTCAAATGAAATTCCACTTTTTATCTCAGCGTGGACTGACACACGCACCAAGGGAAAAAAGTTATCACTAGGAATAGTTGGCATTCTCTGTAACATAACAAATCTACAAAAGACAGCCTATCACAACACATGTGAGTTATTGCTAAAATAAATGGGATAAGCACAGCATGTTCTCCTGGTTATCAAAGGAGAATTATCAAATACAGAGTAAAGGCCATGCCTGCCTGCAAGCCACCAAAGCTGGATGGCTACACTATCCAGCAGAGTGAGTTTTTCTTTAATAATAAAAGGTAAAAACCACAAATGTAACAGAGATGAAAAATCAATGATGGAGCTAAGGCTTCCTGCTTGCCGATTTAAATCGTGAATCAGACTGATGCTCTTTAAATCACTGTGATGAATGGGTTGGGCTGTGAGGCACCAGTGAGCTGAAGGGAGCCTTGATGGTCCCACTGCCTGAAGGCAGGAGAAGTCCTGCAAGGGGAAGTTTATAAGGAGGCTGCCCGGGCAGCCCAGGGCATGCGTTCAAAGAGAAAAACTCAGGAGCAGTGTGATAGCTGGGAGCTGCACATCAGTGGGGGATTTCAATTGTTCAATAAAACATCTATACATACAAGAAACTTGCTTCTCTGGCCTGCCCCTTCTTAGCGGCCGAAGGGATATCGAGGGATTTTTCCGGGCCCTTGCTTCGAGCTGTGCCCAGTGCAGTGGGAGACGGTTACTGCCCGTGCAGACGCTTGCCTGGCTGAGCGGGGTGATGCGGGGTGAAGGCAGCAGACAGCAGGAGCTGCTCACGCTGCGGAGGAAGAGCACACCCACGCCAGGGTGTGTGGGAACAACGCGCAGGAGCTGGCAGAGGATGCAAGGGGAACGGGCAAACGATGGGACAGGGATGGGAAGAAAGCAAGAGGTGCAGGGCTGGGGGGCGAATTCACACCACGGGCCGTATATGTGTGCCAGACATGGTACTGCAGTCAGCAGTGGGGCAGGGAATTGGGAAACCAGGCTGTGGGTGCTGGCCACCTGATGGAGCTGGGGCAGCAAGGGCCCTAGGAGGTATCGCTGCACTCTGGAGAGACACGGAGCAGTTTCGGGACATGCAGTGGTGACAGGGGAGGGGTGCCTGGCAGCCCTGGGGCTGTGGGACAAACAGGGGACTCCTTCCTGAGGACGGTGTCGAGGCAGGGGATGTGCCCCACCTCCAAGCTGGAGCTGAGCCTGCCCTTCCCTCCCCGGCCCCTCCAGCTCGGCCGCCCTCGCCTGGCACCTCCCGTCTCGGCGGGATCAGCCCTGAGTGGATGTGACATCCATCCGGATGAGCAGGGAGCCCCCCCGGCCGGGGGGGAGCCGGCGGAGCCGCCCGCCCGCCCGCTCCCTCGCGCCGCGCCCCCCCTACCCGGGCAGGGGCCCCGCGCCCGTCTCGCCGCACCGGCACACCAGAGCCGCTCCGCGGCCCCGCCGGGCACCCACCGGTGCCACTGCAGCCCGGTGCCGCCACCCGCCGGTCACCGCTGCCGGGAGTGCGCGGAGCCGCCCCGACCCCCGCAACAACTGCTGCAACTTTCCCCGCTCCGGCCTCCGGTCCCCGCCGCGCCTCGCTCCTTACCGGCAGTGCCGCCGCATCCTCGGCGCTGCCCACGGCACGGCACGGCACGGCACGGCACGGCACGGCACGGCACGGCACGGCACGGCACGGCACGGCACGGCGCCACTGGCCCCAGCCCGCCGCTCTCCGCCGCGCTAATCCTGGCCCGGTCCTGTCACTCCGCCCCGCTGACAGCCCCGACAGCCAATGGGAGACCCCCACCGGGCGCCGCGCCCCGCCCTACCTGGTGGCACCGGCGCGCGGAGCAGCAGTGACCGCACCGGCCCGGGGGTGCGTGGCCCCGTGTGCGGGCGGGCGTGTTTCCGTGCAGCACCGCGCACGTCCCCGTGTCCCCGTCCTGGTGCAGCGCCATGCACGGCCTCGCGCCCGGTGTACCACCCCGCAGGCCCGGTGTGCACATCCCCCCGTGCCAGTGTGAACCCGGTCTCACGTGCTGGCAGGCGCGACCCCGTCTGCCGGTGTGCACGTCCCGGTGTGACACCACGTACGTCCCCGTGTCCTGGCGCGCACAGCTCCTGTCATCAGCGTGCACAATGCCATGCGTGGCACACCCCTGCTCAGCAGCACCCAAGTTCCCGCATGACCGTGGGCACATGTCCTCATGTATGAGTGTGCACAGCCGTGTGTTACGTCCTGTGCTGCAGGGTACAGGCTACACCCACACCCCACGGCTGCTTGGGGACCGTGAGGATGAGAAGACAAAAGCTGCCGTGTGGCCCAGGCCACTGGCCACCTCCAGCAGGCTGCTGGCTCTTGCCCCAGAGCACAAGCCCTGTGCTGGGGACTTGCCTCTCCACAGGTCCTCACCCTAAACACATGGTGGCCACAGGTCCCAAGGTGTTTCAGGCCACCACAGACTTTACATCACCACACACCCCAAGGATGGGAAACACCACCCCAGTCACAGGAAAGCATTTCATGCTACAAGGGGGGAAAGAAACCCCCATCTTTTGCATCTTACCCAGGCGTGGGGACTCTGTTGACACCAGAGGTGTGTGTGTGAGCAGAGCTCACGTGGGGCAGCCGGGTGCCAAGGTGAGGGGTGCTATGGCATGGCCCCCTGCCACTGTGCTGGGTCCACAGGCAGCAGCTGCTGGAGCTGGCAGCCAGTGCTCCCTGCCTGCCCAGCCTGTGCGATCGATGCACTATTAAACAGCACTTTATTACCCAGTCCAGCAATCATTATTAAATGTGTGTGAGGAGAGGCCCAGGGGAGCTGGGGCCTCACATGCATACTGTGCCTGCAAGAGGAATTTGGGGAATGGTGCCCCCCCTTGCTGCTTCCCCTGCCTGCAACAAGCCCACCTCAATGTCTGCCTGCCCTCACTATCACCCAGTGTGTCCCCTTCTCCCCTCCCAAGCACAGGGACATGGGGACAAAGCAGCAGGCTAGGCAGGCTCTCCTCATATTTAATGCATCAGTAGCATTGCAGTGCTGCCATTTTCTCCCTCCTTCTCTGGGATCCTGCCTGTGCTGGGCCCCTCTCCCCCACACTGGGGACTGGAGGTCCCTGAGCTGCCTCACACACAGCCAGCTTTCGCAGCACACTCCAAGAAGCTGGGCTAATTAGGGACCTTGCTGCTGCAGGATCAACGACCTGATTCCTTCAGCAGCTTCCTGATGGCAGGAGGGCAGGGAGGGGGAAGGCTTTTCTGTAAGCCGCAGATGGAGTGACAAATTTAACCAAGTGGAAGAGCTCAAAGCTCTCCCAGTGTGTCTGTACCAGGACAAAGCATGCCTGTGCCTTCCCAGCACCTGCCGGTAGCCCTGCAGAGGGTAAGGGAGAGGTCTTCTCCTGTCACCCTGGCTGGAGATCCAGGCCACCCATAGAAAACATTTCCTTCCAAACTATTCATGTTTTCCCCTACAGTAGCTGTTCTCTCCCTTACCGCACCCTGCTTCATATCTCCCATCACCTTCCCACAGCCCTGTAACTCCTGAGGGATGTGCCCACATACACGGGTCCAGCCAGCACTGTCATAAGCCCCTCTGGATCAGGATTTAGCCCTGGCTCCCCTGGTCCCTCATGCTGTGAATCCCTCCCCAGCTGATGCAGGGCAGAAGGGGGCAGGGAACCCCTCTGACAGATGACAGAAGGGGACAAGGAGAGCCCCCCCATGCTTTACCCTACAGGTCCAACCCAGTGGGCTTAGCTAGAGAGCCAGGAGTGCAGGGCACGGGGAACCCTCTTTACTGTCACTTGGGTACTTCAGCACCTCCAGTCCCTGCCTGCAGGCACCACATCCTTCCTGCATGAGCGTCCAGCCAGTTCCTCAAGCCCAGCCACAGGCAGCTTCCAGGAGTTTTCCAACTATTGCCAGCAATGCCCTTGATCATATTCACAAGTCCGCAACACAGCTCTCTCCCCCCGAGGCCAGAACTGTGATGAACTTCGTGCTTGGAAGAGATGAACATGGGATGCCATAGTGTCCTGGCAACTGTGCAGATCTCGATGATGTCTGGGAGCCAGTAGACAAGAGCTCCTTCCTCCAGCTGGCTCCAGGAGGGGCTGATGTTCAGCCTGTCCTGAAGCACACAGATCAGCCTCTAGAAAGGCACTTCTGCAGCTGCAACTCCACTTGGAGTAAACACCCTGGTGCACCTCAGGGCTGCTCCTCTGAGCATAGCAGGGTTGTCAGAGCTATTTCTTCTGGCACAGCTTGTGCTTCAGGCACTGCAAGGGGCATAAAAACCATATTCTGCCTCACTGCTGCCAAAGTCAGTGGGGCTGTACTTTGGACAGTCACTCCAGCAGATCGGTGTTCCTCACCCAGCTCACTGGAAACAGCAACCCCACAGGAGATGGGTCCCAGTGAGGGCAAAGGAAGCTGAACTCCTTGTCTCTGCATTAAGGTTACAGGGCAACTAGTTAGGTTGCATATGATCCCTCCAGGCCTAGACTTAACTATGGGGCTCTAATGAATGATTTATGCCTCCGGTGCCAACACCCAACCACTGTATATTTAAAAAGCCACTGCAGTATAAGCTAAGTCTTTAATGGGCTGACGCACTTATCTGTTATTCCACCAGGCTGGTGGTTAAGGATAAATGGTGAAAATACCCTTCCTTGACAGTCTGTTATACAGATGCTGCTTTATAGCTTACTCAGGGTAAAAAGGCAGTGCTGGAGATTCTGCCTGCCCCCCCCCCCCCTTAGGTTTCTGCCTAGACCTGGATCGGAGAGAGCACACCTGCACTGTCCTGTGCACCTTGCAGCTCTCTTGCATGGGGCAGGCACATGGGACCACAGCAGGATTCTTAAGGGTGTAGGACACTCTGAAAAAGGACACAGACTCCAAAATTACTTACCAGAGAGAAGAGCCAGTGCAGACTACAGTCTATGTGAGTCTATGCTGCCTGCCCTCCCCACTGTCCCAGATCCCCACCTGAGGCTGCCCCTTCCTGCAGGAGGGACCCAAGCTTGAAAGAGCAGAGGCATATAGAGAGGAGGTAGCAAACTCTGTGTGCTGGGCCTCAGAGTGAGCTGTAACAAAATATTTCTGTAACACCCCAGGAACACCTGCTGTTACAGAAATCCCCTCAGACTCTGTCCCAGTCAGACAGCAAGCAGGCTTCCACCTGCACTGGCGTTGCTCAGTCAAGATGAAGGCAGAAATGCTAGTATGGTAAAACCTGTCCTGAGGACGTGGGAGGTGGGTCCTCAGCACAGCTTGAGCCATAAATAATCTCCCTACACAACAGTTAGGGGAACAATTGTGTGGGAGTATCTCATGGTAAAAAGATGCTCAGGGAAAAGATGGTCTTGAAGGAAAGCAAGAAATTTCTGTCTGGTGGGGTGCAGACTCCACTGAGGATGGAGCTTCCTGGCTGCCAGCAGGTCATTCAGACCCACCTCACCATGGTGAGTCACTACACCAATGAGAAAAATTTAGTCCAAAACAATTCATATCACCAGTTCTCTGGTGTAGATCCCCAGGACATGGCTTGTGCTGCAGCACAGATCTCTGGAACTGCTCTCTAGCTAATCTCTGCAACAGTAAGAAGTGATCCCTTTCCCTCACCTTCAGCCTCAAGATTCACATGGAGAAAGGTGAAAGGGTGTAAGGGAGAGTAAAAGCAATGAATACAGGGAGTATTTTATGCAGAAAAGAAACAGCAAGCCCCAGGCACACAGCCTGAACCAACACAAGGAGAATGTGGTCACATATAGAATTGTAAAAAAAGCTATGAGAACCCTAAAAGGTCAGTGAAGCAGCAGTAATCACAATCGTAGTGAGGAAATGGAGCAAAACCTGTCACCATGGAGGTGTGTGGAGACACATGCAAAGAACATGCCAAAAGCTTGGAAGCAGTGGATTTATGAGGGGGATGCTACAGAACAACCCTGCATTGGTGTGTGGCTAGGAGCTCCTCGAGCATATTACTCTTCCAACCCTGACTTGCACAACTTGGCCTTGCTTCACTTTTTTTTTAGCCCTGACTCAGATTCTCTTCTCAGTAAGAGAAAGGGGAAGGTGGCACATACAGGAAAGAACTGAACAGAAGGCATCATATGTTCCTGTTTCACCACCTTAAAAGTGGCTCCTGGTGGCACTGTGTAATCTCAGCACTCACTGAGAGCAGTTTGCTCTAAGTTAAACACTTTCACCCATGTAACCAAGAAGACCAGCTGTGGTCCACTTCAACTCTAAGCGTGATGGAGTGTGTCAGACTTATCCTGCAGCCAGAAAGAATATGGAGTCAGATCCTTTGAAAGAACCTGTGAGATTCCAAGGAAAAACAGTGTTGAGAGACTCAACTTCTGGGGTGTTGCATGCACCCACCTCTTATCTTAAGTAATGAACACTGCAGGCTACTGGTGTCCTTGAGAAGACCTTGCATCTTGCCCCACTTGAGACTAGTAGAAAACTGTAAAGGAAATGCCCCCAAAGTCTTTGCAAGGCTAAAGGTGTTTAACCAGCAAAGTGCTAAGCCATCAATACCAGGTGATTGATAGCATTGACTTAACATCATACTAATCTCTTAATCGAGGAAACCCAGCCAACCCCCTAATATACCTTTGACATGGAAATAACTGCATTTTCAATGCAAGGGAAAATTCAAGGAGCATGAGTGGGGAAGACTTGCCCAAGATGAACTGGCGAGTCAGGAGCACCTTAGGAAACCAAAGCCTGGTATTCCTGACTTGAGGTCAGCTCTTCTAACCACAAGACTGACCTCCCTCAGGCCCCAGTTCCCTAAAACTCACCCCTGCTTCCTAAAGGATGAAGTCAAAACCAAACTACTTCTCTAGACTCTTCAAAAGTACAGCTAGTCACCAACACTGCCTCACAGCAGTGGAGCTGGCTCTGTTCACTTCAGGGGGATGTTCATGAGGATAGAAATGACAGCAGGATCAGACCCAAGGCCTGCCCTGGTTCCAAGAGCAGCCAGCACCATATGTTTCCAAGAAAGATACAAGAAAGCTGAAGCAGCAGTTGTGAGTTAATCTGCTTTCTCCCTCCCAGGGCTCAGCTGGGTGTCTTGTCACTACAGATCAGCTCAAGGCCTGACACAGGAACCCTGCTTTCCCTCATAGGACATCAGTGGCCACTGGGATAACAGGAGATCCATGGGACTGACCAGTGTTCCCTGGTTGTTGAAGGTATCTGTGCAGTACATTTCCCCAGCTGCCCTGCAAGCACTGCAGGTGTCACAGCCCAGCACTGCTTCTAGGAACAGGCAGCTTCAGACACACTTTGTCCAAAAGAGTGTCTTACGAGGGGACAAAACAGAAATTATGACTATGTGCCTGGTGAGTCACAGCAGATGCAGTTCCCCTTTGGAAGGGAAGCACCTCTAAGCTCACCTCATTGATCTTGCAAGGGGCACCCTCTTTAAGCTAGGAACTGGCGCTGCCTGAATGACACCAGAAACACACTGTGCCATAGACCTAACAGGATATATGCTGAAACCATGCCAGTTGGGTTAACTTAAGTGCCTGTCAGCTCCAGTTCCCCATCTCTCATGTCCTGAGGCTTACCCCTGAACTCATAGCACTTACAGACACTAGTACACTTGCACGTGAACAGGACCACAACCCTTCTTTATTCCTTTTTAGAAAATAAATTAAGAAAATTGGTTGGTCTTACAGGAATAGTTGTGATAATCTTTTCTACATCCTCTTTAAAATCTAGAAGCTAGCAGCTATCCAAGCTTATAGCAGGAAGTTTTTAGCCTAAGCTCTGCCCTCATCCTACTGCTTGACTAGCAAGGTGAATTCCCCTGGTCTTATAGGATCTCCCTGACATTAGGGCCAACTCAGGAAGCTGTTTTAGCAGAGCAGTTTGCAGTCTTAGGACTCAACTAGAAACATGCACCCATGCACCTAGCAGAAGCTTAAAAAGAAGACTTAGAGACACCTCTCAAGACAAATGCAGACCCACCTTAGGCAAAGCATATCTTACCAGAACAGCAAAAGCTTGCTGCAACTCTTGACCGAGAAGAGGAGACCAAAGCTCTAGTCCTTCAAGCTTGCTTACTTTGAGTTTTCCCTTCAGTGCTAAGATACAGTAGATAACACTACCCAAGCCCTGTACTGCAGTGCTGTACAGCCATACCACAACCATCCTACATATAGGAAAACTTTACAGACACAAGCACAAAAGTAGTACTGTCTAGGTATCCTTACCATTGGTGAAGTCCTAGGTTGCTAGCTCCACTGGACATCCTGATGGTATAAAGCATGCACCCTTACAATGCAGTAACAGGCTCTAATGCTCTTTCTACATCTGCAGCAACCTGTAAAGAAGAAAAAGAAATCTGATCATTTCACAGCTGGAAACTGCCCACAATGTCTAGTACTCAACACATACAGCTTAATAGCCATAGCCTCAAACCAACCAACCTACTAGCTCTGCCACAGACAAACAGCTGCTAAGGCCCTGGGGGCACTAATAAACCTTAGTGGCCTTAACCAGCCTCACCTGGAGCCTCCACCAATCCCACCCATAGGCCCAGGACTCTATTTAAGCTCAGTCTGGGGCTCTTGGTTGTTGTTAAGAAATGTTGTAGGAGTGCTGGTCTTCAATTTAGCTCAGTTAAGCTAGCCTCATGTTGGCCTATGAGTACTGCTGATTTCAGCCCTACTGCATCACTATGGCCTTGCCTGTTAACCATAGGGCTGTGCCTGACCCTGGTTGCTCTCACTGGGTACTGTTCAAGTACTGAGTGGCTGGTCACTGGCTAAGGAGGCCTCTGCCCTTTTAGACAGCCACCCTTGCTGTGCCCTGACACAGCTGTCATGTTCACTCTTCTCAATCTTGCTTGTGTGCCCCTAAATGCTGAAACAGCAAACTCAGGGCTACACTGAGCTCAGGGGCTAAAAAGGTTTGTCAGAACAAGCACCCTGCTGCACTTACTGTGGTGTTCTGCTAGGGAACTTGTTTTCAGGCTGCAGAATTGAAAAGCTGTTTGTTGTTTCCCATGGCAATACTGACCCTGAGAACTGTATCTGGAAAAGAGCCAGCACCACCTGAGAGGCTGCAGTGCCCCAGCCCTGGCACAAGGACCGCTGTCCTGCAAGCAGGCTGCAGTGAGCTGGATTAGGTGTGATTCCTGAATAGTGCTGTGAGTGGCTCAGCAGAGATGGCTCTGCCTTGGCACCAGATCCTAAACGTAGGAGAGTCTTCACCTTCTCCACATGCAGTGCAAGAAAAGGTTGGAATGCAACAGAGGCCAAACAAACACAGCCATGTCTCACTTCTGCCTCTATTATAACAGTGCCTCCTGACCTCCTTGTGGTACCCAGAATCTGTCTGGGCTGACTCTCAGCCCTCCTCTGAGCCCTGCTACCAGCAGGCTTCTGGGGAAGGGACTCAGCCAGCCCAGCTGGATCAGATGAAATGAAAAGCATAGGCAGAGGTTGGTAAGGGACCAGAGCAGGTCCCACCTGCCAGCCCAGCACACATGTGGCTCAGGAAGGATTATAAGCCCTCCACAACACAGCTCCTCCAAGCAAGAACTCAACACAAGCTGGGGGCTCCCAGCCAGGTCTGGTTTGGCACAGAAAGCCTTCAACGAAGGCCAGATGTAATTGAGCGTTGCGCTCCCTTGCTCACTGATGCTCCCTCACCTCCTATCCAGACCAAGACCGCTATTTCAAAAAGCCTCCTTGTAGCCAAATACAGTCACAATCATTCACTTACAGGGGCAATATTGACTCCCTGCCAGGTGCCACACTTCTATTTCACAGCAGGATCTCAAGAACAGAGTGAGCACAGGGCTGAAACCTCCTGGTCTAGAAGCAGGATCAGGACTCCCAGAGCTTTTTGTGCCCCCACCTCAGGGGAAGGAAGGGCTGTTCCAGGCCATGGCTGGGCCCATTCTCAGCTCCTTTAGAAAATTGAAAGTCTCTGCCTCATTTCTCCTTCTGTAAATAAGAAAAGCACTGGGCTTACTCAGGGAGCCACTGGGACCCTCAAGGGACAGGTGCTACATGTCCAGGGGCAGACAGGTAGCGTGAGTAGCTACTCCCAGAGGACAGGCGCTGGGGTAAGAAGACCTTTCCCCAAATCAGCCTCCACATGGGGAGGGAATGAGCAAACCAGGGTGCATAGACAGGTCATTGCTTGCCAGGGAACTTGTTCCAGGGAATTCAGGACCAGGGATCTGGGACTCGTTCACTGTATGTAGGCCCTGCTCTTTTGCCAGGTGGATCTTTAATAGTGCCTGTTGCCAGCAGTGAGCAGCAGCTTGGTGCTGCTGCACAAGGCGGCAGGGCTCAGATCCGAGCCAGGGATGGGGTCACCCATCAGGGCCAGCTCTGAGGCGTGGTGTGTCGGTACGTGTGCCGTACGAACGGGGGGCCTTCCTCGCAAACCGGCAGCGGGGAAACAGCAGCGTCTGCTTCTGCGGGAGCCCTCCCTGAAGTCGTTATGGCAACTGAGCCGGCAGGAGCCCGGGCCGCTTCTCCGCGGGGGCTGCCGGCAAAGGGATGGGCCCCGCTCGCTCCCCGGGGCTACAGGGGCAGGCGGGGCACCGGCGGGAGACCGAAGCGCGAAGGGCTTGTTGGCAGGATCGCGGTATGCGGGCTGGGGGCGGCGGCAGTCCCATCCCAGACCCTGGGGTTGGGGGGGCATCCAGGTATCAGCGGAGGAACGGGGACCCAGCGGCTGCCGGCCGGGGATGCTGTGAGAACTGTGAGCCCCGGGGACCGGCCTTTCCTAGGGGTCCCTCCGCTCCTGCGGGCGGAGAGAGGGCGGCAGAGCCCTACGAGAGGGCAGCGGGGCCGGGCGGGGGGGGGGGGGGGGGGCGGGTAGGGGGGGGTCTGGCGGGGCCAGGGGGCGGTGCCGTCTCTCACCGGCAGCGGCGGGTCCCGGCGGGTCCCGGCTCCGCGTGGTGCTGAACGGACAGCGCCGCCGCGCCGCGCATGCGCGAGGCCGCCCGCCGGGGAAGGGGCGCGCGCTGGGGACCGGGGAACTGGGGCAGCTGGTGCGCGCCGGGGAGCCGGGGCAGCCGCGGGGCGGGAGCAACTGGTGTGCGCTGGGAACTGGGATCGTGGGGAGCTGGGGCGACTGGTGTGCGCTGGGGAACCGGTGTGCACTAGGGAACTGGGATAACTGGGGAACTGGGACAGGTGGTGCGCACGGGGAGCTGGTGCGCACGGGGAGCTGGGGTAACGCTGGGAGCGGCCTGCGGCGGCCGCTGGGACACCAGTGGGACCTATGACCGTCGGGCCCCGCTGGCCTTCCCGCAGCGCCGGAGCCGCTCTCCTCCGCCCGGTGCCCCGGCCTGGCAGGGCCGAGCCCTCCCCGCCGCCCCGAGGGCTGCCGTCATCCGGGGGCTCCCGGCGCCTCCCGGCCTGGCCCCGGTAACCGGCGCGCTGCCGCCGGGGCGAGGTGAGGGGGCGTGGCCGGGGGCGTGGCGGTGGGGAGCGCGCACTTCCGCCCGCCGGCGTGACGTCACGCCTGGACGCTGGCGTCGGGGGTGGGGAGAGGCGCAGCCTTATGGAGCGGCCGGGGGCTCCCCGGCGGGGCGGCAGGTATCGGGCCGGGGGAGGCGGGGGCAGGGTTGACGCCTCGCTGCGGGGCGTGCAGGCCTCGGTGGGGCTCCCGCGGCCCCCCTCGCGGTGGCGGCGGGGCAGCCCGGGAGTTGGGCCCGGGGACGGCTCTGGGGCCAAGCGGGGCCCAGGGGGGTGACGGAGGAGGAATAGCTGTGGGCGAGGCCCCCCCCCCCCAGCTGCAGGTTCTGCTGGGGTGGATACTCGCCGCGGCCTGGGGGGCTCGGGGCTGCTGGGACCTCTCTGCGCCTTCCTCGGCCACTGCTCGCCCTTCCCCTCGGCGCCCGAGGCCGCCGTCTCCGCAGCGGCCTCGTCTCCGCAGAGATGCTGTGTTCCGCTCCTCGGAAGGAGACCTGTCTGGGGGGAGCCCACAGCCTTACTGCTACCCACGGGAAGGAGCAGGTGCTTGCCTTCTCCCCCTTGCAAGGTGCCCGAGTGGCCCGGCACTGGATGCAGGGGGCTAGCTGCCGGGTAGAGTGATGCTTAGACGTGAAAGCTAGGCACAGCTACCGTGTGGGTGGTACGGTAATGCTGCAGCAGTTGCTGCTTTGCTGATGGAACTGGACTCCTTAAGCATGTGGTGGAAAGCCTCACCCGAGCTCTGCTGGAGGGCAGTGCAGGCAGGTGGACTCGGATGCCTGAGCAGTGAACGTCCCAGGCTGGGGAGGAGGTGATGCAGGTGGCAGGTGTGTGCCCTGCTGATGGCTAGCCAAGGGGATTTACCCTCTGGGCTGTTGGTGGTAGTCGTCACTGAGTCTCTTTTTCTGGCTGTTTCTCCTAGAGACACCTGGCAGTAGATGTGAGGTGACCTAGCCTGGCTCCCACTGTAGCCTGGCTCCCTGGCATCTGATGATGAGTTTGACCCCCTCCAGGGGATGCCTCCTGGACCTGCCCTGGGAAGACATCTTGGTTCCACATATCCTCTGTCATCTGCCACTGCAGCAGCTCCTGAGCCTGCAGAGGGTCAGCAAGTCATTCCAGTCTCTCATCCAGCTGTACTTGGCCAACATGCGCTGCTTTGACTCAAGCCAGGTATTGGATGGCTCTGAGGCTGGGGGACACACAGGTGGCCTACTGCTTGGTAGCCAACAGGGGAGCATCTGACTCTGTGGAGAAAAGAAACCCTCAGCGAGGAGGCTGGTTTCTGCTCAGGAGCTTGGGTTAATGGCTTGGGTGTCAGACTGGACAGATGAGCTCAGGGAGGAGAGGTGGTGATTCAGGGCCTAGCAATGCCAGTGTCTTTAGCAAGAGGCCTTGGGAGGAGTGAGCCTGGAAGCTCCACCCAGGCCATTATGGGGCACTGGCTGGCAGAAACACAGACTGGCTCCAGAGTGGCACGGCCTGTCTGACCTCACGGAGGTTGTACAATAGGGTGGGTCTGACAGGAGATAACAGTGTGCCTGGTCTTCAGGGAGAGCCTGTGCTGGCTCTGGGAGACACTGCTTGGGACTTGGAAAGAGGAGTAGCTGCACTTCTGTGAGGACACAGAGTGGTCTAGTAAGGTTTTTGGAAAGCAGAGGTGTGGCGCTTCATCATGAATATATAAATGCAGCAGTGATGATGGGGGATGGAGAAGCCAGAGCATCTTCTAGCTTGTGGCAGTAGCGCTGGTATGAGGGTAGGAGAGCCTGACAGTAGGGTTTGTCCTGGGATGAGGAGAGGAGGTGGCTTTGGTTACCACTGTCACAGTGGAAGAGAGGAGTGGGGAGAGTATTTGCTGAGATTATTTGGCTGATCTGAAACCCCGGGGGATGTCTTATTCTACCTGGGTTCCCTACACAGATCGGACCTGCCATCCCTCGAGCTGCTTTTGTTAACCTGCTGAAGGACAACGAAGTGCTGCAGAAGCTGGCACTCCAGAACTGCTCTGACTGGCTGACAGACAGGGAGCTGCTCCCGGTCATCGGGCAGAACCACCACCTGCACCAGATCCAGCTGAAGGGCTGTGCCCAACTCAGCCGCCACGCGCTGGTGGCCATCTCGCTGAGCTGCCCCAACCTGCGCTGGCTCTCCCTGGCTCACTGTGAGTGGGTGGACAGCCTGTCCCTGCGCAGCCTGGCTGACCACTGCAAGGCGCTGGAGGCTGTGGACCTGACGGCTTGTCGCCAGCTGAAGGACGAGGCCATCTGCTACCTGGTGCAGAAGTGCAGCAGGCTCAAGTCTTTGTCGCTGGCTGTCAATGCCAATGTGGGCGATGCGGCGGTTGAGGAGATTGCCAAGTGCTGCCCCGAGCTGGAACACCTGGACCTCACAGGGTGTCTGCGAGTCAAGAATGACTCCATCAGGTACTGAGCAATGTAAAGGGGAGCCAGGGTGGGGGTGGCGGGTGTCTGGGGTGGGGAGAGGAAGAGAACCAGAGAGAAACATCAGATTTCTTCATGGTGAAAGCAATGAGAGCTCAGTCTGGGGGAGAAGCCACTAGCAGGCCCTTCAGGAAGAGGCACTGACTGCTACTAGCAGCAAATTTCTGGGCATGTTGTGGAGGGTAGGTCTGGGATCTCACCATGTCCCTTGAGTTTCTTGCAGGCCACCAGGGTGCTGCTCCCAAAGGGTGGTGCATGTGTGGCACAGTTGTGAGTGCTGGGCTGCTCAGAGTAGAGAAGAGGATGAGTGGTGCAATTAGGAGTCCTGGTTTGCAACCTGCATGTAGTTTCTTTCTTGGCAGGGTCCTGGCTGAGTACTGTCCCAAGCTGCGCTCTCTGAAGGTGAAGCACTGCCACAACGTGGCTGAGTCCAGCCTGAGCATTCTTCGAAGCCGTGGGGTGGAGTTGGATGTGGAGCCTCCACTGCAGAGGGCTCTCGTTCTCCTGCAGGACGTGGTTGGCTTTGCCCCTTTCATCAACCTCCAGATCTAAAACTGCTGCTGTTGGGGAGGGGGGGGACTGACACAACACTGGGATCCCGGGAGGATGCCAGAACTGGCTGCTGTGGAGACGTGCAGAGGGAGAGGTTGGTCCTGTTGGCAAGGCTGGCCTGAGTGGGGCTCACTCTTCCCTCTGGGGCTGTTTAGCAGCCACTGGGTGTTCATGAGTGGGTTTTGTTGGTGCCTCCGGGGAAAGTAACTCCCTCTGCAGTGGTGTGGAGAGGGTGAGTAACTTGCAGAACACCATGGTGCTGAACAGGCCTTGGCCAGGCCAGCTAATAGCTAGGATTTATTATTTGTTGTATTTTAAATCTCTAAGCAGCAGCTGTCCAGAGAGCAGGAGAACGTGTGATGGGGACTATTCCCTGGGGTGGGTGTGCAGGGCATGCCAACAGAGCTGTGGAACAAAACAGGCCAGCTAGAGCAGGAAGAAGAAAAGCTGCCAGCCCTCCTCTTGGGAGAGGGCAGGCCCCTCTGGGCTCTGGGAGGAGGGCAGAGTGAGCCTAGCTCCAGCCCACAGCCACTGGCCAGCCTGGCACCAAAGGGCTGGCATGGCCCTGGCACAGGCAGTCTGTCTGTCCAGGCCCAGGGTGCTGGTGTAGGCTCGTGCAAAATGGGAGTTATTTTCAGCAGGAACACGCTAGATGAACACCAAACCTAGCTGTGCTGTCACCAAAAGCAGTTGGTCATTGCCATTTGTTTCTTCCAGCTTTTGACTTAACATTTCAGGAGCACCCAGGCCTGCTACTATGTCCTACTCTGTGTTGCATGGCTGGAGCTTTGGCACTCAACAGTGGTGAGAAATGGGAGGACCCCTGGCCATGCTGTCGGCTGGCATTTATGGAGTGCTGCAGGTTGTTGGCAGGGAGAGCCTAGCTCTGGTGAGGAGTTCAGCCTCAGCCCTTGTATCTGCTAGGTGGTTAACAGACAGCAACCACATCTTGTGGTGAATGTGATGAAGAAAGTAATTAGGGGAAGAGAGGATGACCCTGCTCCTATCTTTGGCCCCAGGAGGGATTGGAAGCAGTGTCGCTAAAGCATGTGCACACTCTGGCTCAACTACGCACCAACTCACATCATCTTTATTAACACTGGCACTCAGTTTAAAGCAACAGTGCACACAGACTTGTAAAAAGCTTGCTGCAAAGAGCACAAGCCACATTTTGGATCTAAAAAATGTCCCATGCAAGGAATAGCAGAGAATGCCCAGGCCCCGAAGAGCCACTGCAGTGTGCCCCTGGGGGCAGAGGGACAGCTAGACAAGGAGAGAAGTCTCCTCCTTGTCAACTGGGTTAGTCGAGGAAGCTGAAAGCAGTGTCCTGGCTCCCAGGTTAGCTCCAGTTAGTGGCAGGTAGAGTCGTACCCTCACCCCTAGTGCCACATGTCTATCCTGCCATGCCTGGCTGGTGAGATGGAGGCTGAAGAGCAGGAGGACCTTGCTGTCAATGGAACTTGTACTTTCTGGCTGGTTTGAGGCTGATGTAGGTTCTCTTCATCTCCTCGCTCTCAGGTTTCTTAATGTCTTTGTACCTCTCTCCCTTTGTACTCACCACCTGGTTATCGATATAGCGTATCAACTTCTTGGGAGCCTGGAGAGGAAAGAAAGTAGATGGACAGCCACACTGCTAGGGAAGGGGAAGCAACAAGCAGCAGCAGAGCTGTGCTCTAGGGCGTGGCTGCAGGAAGACTGGGATGAGCTGCTTTACCCATCCTTTGTGTTGGGAATATTGGCCAAAACTGGGAAGGAAGATGCCTGACTGGGGGAAGCAGGAGCCAGGCTAGTCAGGAATGGTAGGAACTGACAGACCCTGCAGCACCTTAGCTAAGCTTATCTCCCCTTTTTGCTGACTAGAGGGCTCTATGAGTGGTTCTGCCTTTGGCCTGCCCCATTGCTTTTTGGACTTGCAGCCTGATTTTTAGCCAAAGGACATTCCAACTGCTGGTGAGCTGGGACTGTTGCTCTTACCTCTTTGGGTGGAGCTGGCCGATGTGTTTTCTGATCGTCTGCACTATCCACCATCATGTATCTGAAAGACAAGAAGCACTTAGTGAACCCTGTAACATGCATTGTCTAGGGCTATTCACAGCCTAAGTCCTTTCTCCCGTGGCTAGTTTGTGGCTGTGCAGTGTGTCCTACTTGCCTGGATTGCAGCTAGAAGCACTTAACGTTCCCCTTGGGATGAAATGGGCAAAAGGTATGTCATTCTTCTGGTGAGAACCCAGCAGGATTCTCCTGAAGCAGCATCCTTGTTTGTATGTGAAGGGTATTGAGAATTCGGGCTGAGAATGCCAGTAGGCCCTGCAGAACTGAGAGAGGTGCTGAGGTCTGGTGTGCTCTGCCTTTGGGGCAGCTTTGCTTTTTCTCAGCCCAAGTGATAGCAGCTGAAGATGACAGAGGTGAGATTACAGGACCAAGCTGGCTGCTTCTGCCCTGAAGAGATGGTGTTCCTTTCACACTCCACCTAATACTTGACTACAAAACAGGTCTCCGCTGGAAGCGACTTCATAGAAGCATCACCTCATTACCTGTGTGACTGAAACATCAGGGCCCAAGCATTTACTTGATGTACTGCTGAGTTACTACTCTTTGAGACTTTGGTGCTAGTTTACAGGTGGGCAGTGCAGCTGACCATGATTTCTCCCTCAGTAGTTAGTCTAGTTGCTCCTGTGTATCTTCAGCTATGGTGATCTGCTCTCTGTGCCTGTGCTTGAGGAATGTTTAAAGTACAGGATGTTGCCAAAATGTCATTAAAGTGAAATTCCCAGAAACATAAGTAGCAGCTGGTGCTTTTTTGTTCCCTTACATGTCACCCTGAAACAAGTCTGCACAGGAGACAGGCAAGGACAGCAATTGCTAATTCTACCTGGATGCCATTCTGCCTTGCTTTATCTTCCCTAGCCCACTGACTTCTTTGTTCTGTCACTGAGGAGGATGTAAAGTGGTGAAAAAGATGTGGCTGGATAGACATGTGGAATCTGCATGCCCACAGGAGGATACTCATGAAAGCTGAGATCTTACTGCAGATCGATGAAACCACAGTGTGGGTTCTCCTATTGAGAATTAAATGCTTTTGGAAATGAGTAAAGGTAAACCGAAGAAGTCCACAGGGGCAGTTCAGAAAGGTCTCTTTAAATGAGTTTTATTCACACCTTCAACAACTGAGATTTAATCTTCCCAGTGTTGCTGTACAGGCAGTCTCTTAAAGGTATCTTTAGCCTTGTTTGGGCTGTCTCCAAGGATGGAGGTATGAATGAGTTGCTGTACTTCTACAAGTCACCATGTGTTTGTTACCTGAGCTGCAGCATGATGTTTGTGCCTTTAACCAGGACCTCAGCTGACAGTACTGTGATTTACACTGTGTCTGCAGGAGGCTGAAACTATGCGTAGCCGGCACTGTGACCCAGCTGGTGCAGGTAACCTGTTTCTGTGCCAAAGCTCTAAAACAAACCCAAGCCTGGGTTTTTTTCCCACCTGATTATTGTATTTGTGCTTAGATGTGTTCAGCTACACCCAAATCAGCTTCACAGCTCCTTACTAAGCATGTACTTTACATTTCTTTATAGACCACATTGAAACTGCCACTTCATTTCTTGTGAGCAGAATAAGGGGTTCTTTGCTGGGTACTTACTTCTGTAGGATAACCTGTTTTAGTTCGTCATGGTTGGGTGCTCTGCGGGGCCGTGTGAGTTCCTGGGAAGAGACAAGGCAGGTGTGTGAGTAGCAGAACATGTGGGGTGTACAGCTACCCCCCCCTACTAGCTTGGTGACCCCAGCTGCTGGCAGAGCACTCCAGGCCTTGTGGGAAAGGGGGTGCCAGCCACAGCTCCCCTGGGGGCACAGCCTGTAGTCAGAGAGTCAAGGGAGGGAGAGGGGCTGTTGTTCTGGGTGATCCTCCTGGCCCATTGGGTGGAAAATTTCTGCGGTCAAAGCTTGCAGCAGACAGCTGGGACACTTGTATGTCCCTGAGCTCTGCCCTGCTCCTTGACCCGCTGGCACCCAGCTGAGAGTGCAGTACCTTCACACTCACACCTGCTGGGCCAATTTCCACCTTCTCCTCCACAATTAACTGTACTGCCTCCTCCAAGTTCCCCAAGGCCATGGCAAGTGCTTTCTCTGCCTGGCTCACGGTACAGGCCGGGAACATCTCCAGTAGCAGCTCCACCCCATCCTTCAGGTCAGCGCCTTCCTAGTTGGAGCAAAAGACAAGAGGTAAGTTGGGGATACAGTGAGGAGAGGGCTATTCAAAGGGGTGTCTCTGGTTCTGCGGTGTCAGGAAATGCAGCTTGCCCTCAGCTGAGAGCTCTCTCTCCTTACAAGAGTGACTACATCCCGTTCCTGAAGCTAACAGGGGATTGTATCTTTGCAAGGACAAAGCGTCTCTCTTCCTTCACCTCTTCCCCCTGTATTTCAGCTTTCTTTAAAGTAGGGCTGCTGTGAACTCATTCATTGGTGTGGCTGTGCTATGTGTCTCCTTAGGAGCTGGACACTGTGGTGCGAATGCTTGAACTCCTGCTCACCTTCTGAAGTTATACGTGCTTTATCAGAAATGGATGGGACTGCTAAACAGAGACCTGTGGCTACATCAGAACAAAGCACAGCAGTGCCACCTGCTAGAAGGCTGTTGACACAGAATGACTGCACTGCAGAGCAGGAATAGATCAGTACTGGGGAAATAGCAAGCAGAGCGTGGGGGAAGGAAGGGAGATCTGCCAGGTGCTGCAATGCCTGTAGCATGGGTCATGCTGAATGGTGCTGCAGGATCAGGACTGCTGGGTCAATGACTCAGTGCTGTATAGCTCAGTAAGTGCACAGCATGGAAGGTCACTGGGGTGGGACAGGCTTCTTCGGGACTGACACCCAGACGTGACTGCTTCCTGTGCAGATATTGGGTAATAGCTGGGGAGAAATGGTGATCCAGCTCAAACTCTGAAGGGAGGCTAGGGGAACAGGGTGAAGTGGGGTGGAGCCTGGCTAGTGCTGCACAGGTGTCCCCACAGTGCTGCTGTGGGATCTCTGAGGGTGCTGGGACAGGCCCTCAACCATCACTCTGGCTCATCCTGTGGCTGGAAAGGATGAGCCAGAGCAATGGCTCATACTCTTCTGTCAGCACATAATTTTCTTTTTCCACTTACTGACAGAGTCTTGCTCAGGCCATACAATGGAGGAGATCACAGATGCCAGTGATGCTGTGTCACAGCCTATGCTGTGCTTCCTTCCAGAGCCAGAAAATGCCCTCAGGTGGTGCTGGTAGCCTAGTGCTGGGTGACTGTCCCCAGTGCTCCTGATCTTCTGCGGGGTGCTCATACCTGGGCCCTGGCTCCATCTGTTGGAGTGCACAGCCTTTCCCCGTTGCAGGCTCCAGCTCCAGGCTCCTGGCCCTTGGTCAGGTCTTCAGAAGGTGCTTCACTCCCACTTCCCACAGTCTTTTGGCTAGGTTTTTCTTAAAGACATAGTGATATCTCCTGAGAAACAGTCCCACTAAAGGCAGAGCTCTGTGTTTTCTGTAGGCACTAGATTGCTAGTGCATTGTGTGCCAAAGCAAATCCCTTCTTAAGTGACAAGACTGGGAAGCACTACTGTTCCTCCTGCCCTCAGTGGGGACAGCAGCAGCTCTGCTTACACTGACCTGCAGAAAAGCAGTGCCGGTGCATGCTGGAGTGCCTGAGCACTGCATTTCCAGGCCTTACTGGTGTGGGCTGCTTGTGAATTCAGTTCTACCTGTCAATTCTCGGCCGTTCAGCACTTTGGCTGTGGATACTTACAGTAATTTTGTTACATTTCTAAGAATGCCCTGGTGTTTGCTCTAACTTTGAACTAAGGTGTGATTTTGATTTTAAACATGGGAATACACTCTGGTAGTCCCCAGGCTGTATGTGAGCCAGCACATCCTGTGCTCAGGTTACGCTGATGCATCTCTCTTTACAGGCTCTTTTTGTGTCACTGTAAGTAGTATAATTCCACCTCTGTTATGTCCTCTCTAAAACTGGCATGGTGCTGTCCTTTCACACTCTGGCTACATCAGGAACCTCAAAACATAGGATGCAGGGGACCAAAGCAGAGCAGTAGATGTTGTCAAGGTCAAGAAAGCAGCAAGTAAAGTAAGACAGGACTGTCTGTTCTAGACTGTGTAGCCTTCTGGCAAGACACCAGTGATGTTGCTAAATAAGCAAAACCCAGACTGGTGTGTCCTGAAAGGTTTAATATCCAGACACTTCACCTGTCTGTCCTTTAGTAGGAAATATCTTTGGGGCTGATTAATACAGCAGACCTGCTGATCTGTGAATACTGAGGTTAGAAAGGGCCATTGGGATAGTATAGTCTTCTCCAGTCCTGCACAGTGGAGGCCAGAGCACTCATTGCTAACTTTGCATCTGTGACAGGGTTCATCAGTGAATGGGAAGTGAGCTTTGAGGATGCTCAAAGTCTAGAAGTGATATACATAATCAGGTGGATTCTCTCTTTGATGATGCACCTGACATGGGCTGCCCAGTGATAGTGTCACTTAGGCAGATGGCTATCAAGAGGCAGGCAGAAATCCTCACGTTCAGAATTCATCTACAGTAGAATTTCAACAAGCAGTCCTGTATATGCTATTTCTTTCTTATTACTCTGGATCTGATCTGAACAGAGGTGTTTGTAGATCTGATCAAGTGTTTTCCACCCCAGTATGTCTTGGACAGTATTCCATATGACTCAAACCTCCCATGTGTTGGTATCAAAAACCCAACTGAACATTTTAAAAAAAAAAAATCAAATAATTCAGGCTACTTTATGAGATCCTGAGGCAAACAAGATTGTATTTTATCCTGTGGTATTGCTTAACTACAAACACTAAGACTGAAAATGTGCAGAATATACCCTCTTGTGCTGAAATTGTCTAACTCACCTTTGTTGCGAGCCTCACCAAGCCTTTCTGAGAGGGAGAACATCATTTCACAAACATCCCCACTGCAAGACAGAAGCTGTATAATTAGTGTGAGGAATAAAACCAGTAACCTGTCCTACTTGGCTGCCTCTCTATAGAAAGAGAATGCCTGATGGGAAGCCCAACAAAATAAACTGGTATTTCAGATGGCCAAGGACCTCCTTACAAACTACACTGGGATTAGCATCTGTGTATTCAAACTGACTGATTTAATCATAATGGCCCATGTCTGGTACTAATACATCTTCAGCTAGGTATAACAAAATAATTTATTTATGGTACTGAGGGGCTTTGGTCCAGGCCCCCAGTGTATGACACGCACACACAAAGCAGCAACATTCACATACCTGTGAATTTCTGCAAAACCAGGGATATATGCCTCCATCATTTCCACAAAGGTGTCCATGTCAAAAGTCTCCTCAGAGGACTCTGGTAAGCCCAGCTCTTCCAGAACACCGGTGATGTAAGAGAAGAAAACATCATCCATCCCACTGGAGACAGAGGAAACACAGGACATGGCAGTAGGGTCAACAGGCCCATTTTTCTCTCTCTTTCTCTCCATCCTCTTTCCCCCTAAACTTGTGTCTTTCTACTAGAACAGCAGAAAGACCTATGTGGACTGTATCTTATGGGCAGATCCCATCAGTAAAGCCAGGTAGCAGGTGGTTAGTGGTTGAGTGGGAAGCATTTACAGATAAAATACTGCATGCCTTCCTGCTTCCTGGCCAGCACTGAATGAAAGTCCCAATGTGTGCTCAAAGGCTGTGCCCCTGTAGGTGCTTCAGCCCAGCTGATCAAAATATTCCAAGTGCTCAAACCCTGACTTTTCTATGCTAATTGGTAGTTCAGGTAAGAGCATCATATTCTGTCAAATTGCAATTTCTATGGGATGCAGTATTCTCTGCTTGCTGCTGTCCGCACTTGTGTCACTGCTGCCACTGGCTGCAAAACCAGCCACTGTGTTCCAGCCTCAAGGTGGCTGTATCTCTGCATGCAGGCAAAGTTCATAAAAGGGAGAGCCCTGACATAGCATTACGCAGCTCAAAAAGCCATTTAGGAGCACTGTGGAATGAAGGGAATCCCATATTCTAATGTGCATTACTGGACAGGAAATTAATCATCTTGGCTGTCAAAGAAATGACATTGCTACATTGCAATGCTAAACAATAGTTTTTGAAGCATTCCCATCAGAGCCTGTGTAAATTACCTGCATCCTGGATCTGACTTAAGGAAAAGCAACACAAAGTACAGGAAAGCTACAGAGTTCAGTATAATGTGTAGAGGGACAATTAACGCAGAGTTCAAGCTAGAACAATGATACTGTATCTTCCTATCTCAACATACCTGAGGTCTGCTGCAGGGATGTGGGATTGGATGAAGTGTGTCAGTGTGTCTCGAATGATTCTTTCAAGCTCCATGTCTCTCTAAACCTTTTTCTCTAAAAAAGAGGAAAAAGAATACTCCATGTAATTTTAAGGACAAGAAGTAGATCAAAATGTCAGCAAGATCGAAAGGTAGGCATAGTATAGGCAAGTGTGCTCTTCCCATCAGAACAATTCAAACTCCTCCAGTATGTCTTGTCATCCCTGGGTAACAGTAGGCACAGATATCCACAAAAAGCAGCAGTATGAGGATCCACTGGAACTACCAGCCCAAAGCAACCCATTATCCTGGGCCTCTCCCACTCGTGTTGATGCTGGCAGTATGCAGCTGTACTGTACATTTAAAATGTCCCCTCCAGGAAGCAAAGCTGGAAATGCAGATGTGTCCAACTGCAGGACCTCAGAGACACCTTCTGAGCTGGAATGCTGTGCTGTCCAGAGAGGAAGCAGTGGGTAGTGGGTCTGCATGCTCCGTGTAGAAAGGGGTGGACCTTCCAGCTAAGAGCATCTGCAGTGATGCTTGGACTCAGGAGCGAGTGGGAGGAATGGTAATGTCTCCTAAAGAAAAGACAACCTAGACCGTATTTTACAGGGAAATACCAAGCAGGGCACAGACAACTATTCTGCCAGCCAAAATATCAAAGGTCTCCAGGTCAGGCCCAGACTGCCAATGGAATCCTGCTCAAACAGGAGCCCGTTGTTGTGCTGGGTAAATGAGCCATTCTGCAGTTGATGAGGCTGCAACAAGGGGTGCTTGATAACCCAAAACTCAGGGGAGTTCTAAGAATCACAGAGCTCCTACAGAAGCAATGGCAGAGGGAGGCTGCCCACAGCCCTCCCTCAGCTGTCAGTACTGGTCCTGGACTGAATTGTGTGGAGAAAAGCTGTTTCTTAACCATTCATTCCCCCTGAGGCCTACAAAGCTGCTGGGTGGACAAACTCCTGGTGTAAGCACTGAGTTGTTCCAAGGAAGGAAACTAGACCTGCATATAGAGAAACCAATGTGGTCATTGGCCAGAGAGCTTCCAAAGGTCATCATGCTCCCGCCAGTGCAGCTCCCTCATTCCAACCCCACCAGGACCTGACCAGGTCTGTTTGACACAGAACTCACAGAGCAGCTGTGTGGGTTGTTGAGAGACAATTCCTATGTTCCCAAAAAGGTTTGATATTTCCCAAGATGAGACTTCCAGAGCTAGCAGGATATAAACAAAACCACCACACAGCACTCAGCACTGCTCTTGCAGGACCTAGAGAGAACCAAAGCCCTGCAGCCAGTTGGTGTAGGTCCAGCTGCAGACTTGGGGCCCATCCATGCTCTGTGCTGCGTTTGGCCACCCCTGCAGGTGCCAAGAACACATGTGCACTCCTCTGTGGCTGGCCAGAGGAACATGCCCAAGTCAGTCAGACCTGCCTCTGGCTGTGGTCACTCTATAGGCTCTAGGGGCCTATGTCACCTCTGAGGCTCTAGGGATTTGACTCTCAATATTGAGGGAGAAAGCTGGGACACAGGCTAGCGCAAAAGTGCCCTGCTGGGTACATGGCATCTTATGTTGCATCTCCCTGCAGTGATTCCCCACCAAATATTCCCACTCTGCACTTTTATATACTTCTACTCTTCAGGGATTTGGACAAACACAGCTTTTGCTACCTGAAGGGACCATCTCTTACTGAATCCCTGTGTTAGTGCCATTCCTTTGGGGCAGTAGGGAGACAAATATGGAAAGAACCTCACAGCAGCAGGACATGAACAGTGAGACATACTCGTATAGAAGAACTGCCCCCATTTTCAATGTGTTCAAAGCTAAACACAAAAGCCATCTAATCACCTACACTTCCCTGCAGCTACCACTGATCTGGAGCCAGTAACTAAAAAAGAAAACAAACCTTTACAAGTGCCTCTCACTTGGCGAAAATTAACAATGAGTTAAAAATGCCGTACACACTATATAACCAACATACATGTATTCAAACACAGCACGTGCAGAAACAGACAGAGGAAGGGATCATTGGATAAGATCATTTGTTTGCTGTTTCTATCTCAAGCTAAAAAATTTCTTTGCTTCCTGTAATCTCAATTATAAAAATCCCATTTCACAGAATTAGAGGATCACAAGAGTCCAAACTTTTTCAGGTAGGAGCTCTTCATGCAAACACCCAAAGTGAGCTCCTGAGCTGCTTTTATTTTTCAGCCTCACAAGGATCCTTTGTTTGCATTTTTCTCACTTTTGCAGATGTCATGGCCTGCAAGTGTGGAAGCTGGCTGCTAAAACAACCATGTGTAAAAACACCTTCCTGCTACCCGTTTGTTGTTTGTGTGTTCGCCAGTGGTGTGACAGAACCAAGTTTATCTTTTTCATCTTTGCAACATACCCAGAAAAAAAGGTGACCTTTGTTCTATCCTTCTCAGACATCAAAAAGCCAATTACAAGATTCTGAATCTCTGCTGGCAAGAATAGTGTCCTAAGCAGCATGTTTTCCCCCCATTTTAAGCTGAATCTGCAAATGCTGGCAACTAGCAAGCCCCCTGAACTTGCAAGTACAAGAAAAGTAATTTTATTTTTTACAGAAATCAGCGATGGGATATCAACACAGAGCAGTCAGAATGTTCTTACTACACTCACTACTAACAAGAAGAATGCTTATTTCCTTCTTGCTCTGTATTCATGACATCCTGGGAACCGGAAGTCTAAAAGATTTTGTCCGTTTCCATGAAACAGGCCAAAATTCTGTAAGAGATAACTGTATAGTAACCAATAGCATTTCCCGACAACCCAATTACCTGAACAACAGAGCACAATTCACCATGTCAAAGGCACTTTTGTGAGGTCCATAAATTAATTTATTCTGATCAATAGAACAGGCAAAGTCACTCATCTCCTTAATCAAAAGCACTTTCAGGAAGTGTCAGACTGGGACAAGAGAAACAGAAAAAAGATAACTCAGCAACAGGAGTATTGCACCTACAGCCAGTCACTAACTGGTCTTGAATCCATTGCCCAACCTATGACAACCACCAAGAAATGCTGGTGTGAAGTGTTTGAAAATAGGTGTTTTCTTGTGGAGTTACCATGCTGTATCTGAACAAAAGCTATTTCCTTGTGTGAGAGGAAAGATGGCATCAGGTTTTAACCATCGGGTATAAATTCTCTCTGGCATCTCAGAAGAATCCACCCACCAGCACACCGGGATTTAAGGTTTACATCCAGAGAAGACAAGCTGCCACCTTTACTCTATCTTTGAAGAAAGGAAACCCTTTAAATGACAAAAGCACAGTCTTACACTGAAGGACAGAAAAGAGCTAGGTGATCAAGTATTTCTTCAAAGGTCAGTCATTGCCCTTTCACCTGAAGAACCCATCTCTGCTCCTGTAAAACCAGAGGCACCAAGAGACAAATGCACTTGCATTTGGTCATTTATTGCCATGGGGGAGAGATTTTATTCCCCAGTAAATAGTCCTCACAAAACTTAA
The DNA here is from genome assembly GCF_965140245.1 of Athene noctua. NCBI lineage: Eukaryota > Metazoa > Chordata > Aves > Strigiformes > Strigidae > Athene > Athene noctua. The sequence goes on from NC_134041.1 coordinate 45,360,166, forward strand.
CATCTGGGGGATCTGTAGCGCACAATGGTCTTAGACAAATGAGGCCTGTGGAAGGCAAGTCTTGAAGGTCCTCTAGCTTTTCAGATTTGGAGGGTATTTTCTTGAAATAGAGGGAGCTGATTAAAAACCTATGTACAAATATATTTAAATGGATTCTTCAAGGAATAAACTGATGTTGCTGCATATTCCTCCCCAAACAGCAAAGTTTAAAATTGTGTAACACAGGACACCAAAACACCCGACACATTTTACCTTCAAATGCCACATTTTTTCTAGTGGTGACCTGCAATAGTTAAGGGGGAGATTTACTAGAAGGACTTATCCTATGTGCAGGCTTGTGGAGGAATGATTTATAATGCACAGAATGATCTAAAACCCAAAGACAGGAGAAATTACTCTTCTGAGAGCTCAATTTTACTGAAAAGGTTTTAGCATCGTTTTAAACTTCCAGCCATAATTGCAATGTGGATTTTAAGAGCACTTCAGTAGTTGTCAGCTGATTCAAACATACCTATGAAAGTCCTTCTACATTTCTTGTCATTATAATGTGGGTTCTACTTAACATGTTGCACAGAATCTCTTTTTAAAAACATATGGTCAAGAAATGGTATTCTTATTGCTCTGCCCTCAGCCACAGCCTCACAGTTTTGCACTGTCAGAACAAAAGACCTTCAACCCTTGGAAATCCCTGTCACTTTTCAGACAGTCTTTAAACACTGGGGTTTATTATTAAAGAGTGAGCAGCGGAGCACTGTATGGAATCACATTAAGACAGGCTTGGTTTGAAATATCAGGAGTGCTTACTTGATTCACATAATATTGCATGGCATATGTATTTCCTCACCTCAGGCAAGAAAAGTATCAGTTCTCAAAATGTGAATGTGAAAATCCTTCATTTTCTGTACTAGGTACTTTGGCTAGCAGCTCAACATTTTGCCACCCTACTGTCTGTCCTGAGAACCTAGTAATCTCCATCACCCTTGCATTTTCCTTTCTAACATGTCAACGTCAGATTTGTTGGTTGGTTTGTTGGGTTTTTTTTTTGTAAAATGGCTGCAGAAATAATAATCCTCTAAAAATACCACTATTCTTGTGGCATCTGAAATACCTACTTATGCTATATTTAAGAAAATTTGGCTTCTTTTTTGTAAAATTCATATGAATCTGCCTTCCTTAAAAACAAAATGGTGAAAATCTGAAATGTTTGCATACAGCTAGATCATTTCCGGAGGCTCTTTCAACTCAAATTTCAGTAATCATTCTCAAATGGTCAATGTGATGGTACGGGAATGATTGATTGTGCCTTGGACTTTATATTAACAAGATGGACTGGAAAGCAATTTAGGAAAATGTTTCTGAGGTAAGAGGAACTGCCATTCAGATGTATATCAACTTTTATGAGATCATAAATTTGCCTACCAATGACTTGAGGTTTCTGCAAATGGAAGGAGATGGGTGTTGTACGCCTTGGATGTTTCTCAGAACAGGTTAGAGAAAGTTTAGGTGAATCTGACCCAGCTGAAGGATTGATTAGAACACCTTGAGAAGGTTTCTTCAGCTCAAGTTTCTGTAATTCAGAAGTAATGGGACATGGAGGGTTCACTGTGCTCTCTCTGAAAACTTGTTATGAGAAAGCACAGAGCACGTCTCATGCAGCTCTGGTGTGTGTGTGCCTGTGCTTGGAGAAGTGCAGACCCCTGGGATATAAGAAGCTCTCAGTATAGCCTGTGACATACAGCCTCATGTATTTTTTGCATCTCAAAAGCCAGATCTGCAGGACAGAGAGCAAGCTGTGGCTATACTCCACTGAACTAAACTTCCTGAAAATTTGCTGGCTTGAAAGAAAACTTTCCAGGCTGAGTAACACCTTACAGACATAATTTCAGTGCTCCCATTTTTTGTTTTGCTGCTAAAGAAGTCCCTGAAAGGACTTTCATGGCGTGGTTGCTATGGGAAAGCAAGCTGAGGTCATTGTGCATGTTAACACAATTAACTGCTTAATGCTCTAACACTAAAATAAGGCTTCTGTTAATAACTTAGTCCCACTAAATTACAGTAATATAGTAACACCAGCGGCCAGACACTTCCCTCCTCCCCAGATCTGTGATGGACAGCTGCACTTGGGTAGTGCTCTGCTGACTTGGGGCTCTTACCTGAGCAGAAGTATTGTCTGTGCAAGGATCTTGACTTACAACTGGTGTTTACAAACTCACGTCAGTGCCTGCAGAAGTGCTGATGGTCCACCCTACGGCTGCTTGGCCTAAGCCATGAATGAGGAGTCCTTTATGGGAAAGGAAAGCTGAATTAGCTGGAGTGGGACCACAGCAGAATCACTCTCTGTATATTGGTGTCTTTATGCTTTGTCACTTGTGTCTGTTTTCCCCTAATACAAAGAATACAGATTTATCCTTTGGAATAAAAAGTACTACGTGAAAAGCTAACTTGGATGCGATTATAGCATCCTTGTTAGCCTTCAAATTCACTGCCCCAGTAGGATTTTTCAACATTTGCAATTTCTGTAGCAAGGCCTCTGAACATCACTGACATATTCCAAAAGCACTGGAGGCCCCGTTGCCTCTGTGAAGCAGAACTTGTTTCTGGTGGCTTTGATGAGACAGACCAGACAGCTAGCGTGGGGTTTCCCTGCTGCTACTTCTGTGTACTTCTGGCACATCGCCATGGCCAAGGCACCACTGAGTCCCACGCTGGGTCAGCGGCTGGCATTTGTCTTGAGGTGTAGTATCACACCTAACTATCGACTCAGCAGTTGTGGGGTGTTTTTTATTTGCACCGTGTCTCTTCCTCCTCGCAAGCAGACAAGAATAATCTCAGGGGAAGCTTGACAGAATTTGGCAACAGGGTGCCCAGAACAGCCCGTGAGCGGCCCGAGCCGCACCCCGAGGCCGTGCCCGCCCCGCACCCCTCACCCCTTACCGCGGCGCAGTTCCCACGCTCCTGCCGAACGCGCCCCCCCTGCCGCAGCCGGCTGCGCCGCTGCAGTGCCCAGCCCTCGGCCTGCGGACGCCCCCGCCGCCCGGCCCCTCTCCCCGGGCAGCACACGGCTGTCCGCACCTGCCGGCGCCTCCCCACGTCGCAGACGCCGGCATTAAGGCGAACGCCGGCATTAAGCCGAACACCCGCATTTCTCGGTGTCCCGCGTTCCCCGAAACGCCCCGTGGGGACACGGGCCGCGGCGGTGCCAGGGGGCTACGGGATGGCTCCTCGCAGCCCGCCGGCAGCGGCTCTCCGGCGGCGGGCCCAGACCTCGGCAGGGCTCCCCGGGTGCCGGCCCGCCGGGTCACCGCCGGCCCGCCGGGTCACCGCCGCCCCAGGGCCCCGCCGAGGGAGGGGAGGGGTGGGGCGCGCCGCCGCCGCCAGGGTGGGGGCAAAGGTCACCTGATCGCCCGCGCGCCGCCGCCGCGGCCTCGCTCCCTCCCGGCGCAGGTCCCGCGCGGCGCGGTTGAAAGCGTCACGTGGCCGCGCCCGCCGCCAGTCATAGAGGCGAGCGCGGGAGGGTAGAGCGGCTGCTTGCTGGCACGTTCTCCGTGCCGCCATCTTGGTTGTGGGCAGCAGCCGCGAGGTGGTTTCTCTCACCGCCGTGCTCGGCGCCCATGAGCCACCCGCCGCGCCTCCTCAGCGCCAGTAGACCTCGGGGAGCCCCAGCAGGGGCCCCCAAGGCAGGCGGGGTATGGGGCAGCACCTGGGGTGGAGTCAGGGAGGAAGGAAAACGCTTTGCACAGGGTGGCAGCCGTGAGCACGCCCAGGCCTTGGTGGTACACAAGTGTCTTTGTGAGGCCTGGAAATAGGCCGTGCTTTGCATAGTCACCCTGACAAACAGCAAGTGACATTCTCCTCCCTGCCAAGTGTAAGAGGTGTGTTCCCTGAGGAAAATAGCTCATTTTTAAGTGTTTGAGGAAAGCTGCCTTGCCCTTTGGGGTGGTTCTTGCCAGCCGAAGTTGTTGTCAGGTAGAAGATGCCTCCGGGAGGATGTACCCCAAGCTGCTGTCTCTGCGAAAGCTGAGACCTGCTTGCAGAGTCTCCTGGCAGCATTTTCTCTTCTGCTAAAAGGCCTCCTCACTCCACCCCACACTTGACCGGTTGCTGCTTATTTCTTTGTTCTGCCAATTTGGAGGACTGCTGTATATTTGAGTGGCTTCAGGCTCTTAAAGACGAGCTGTGCTGTGGGACAGGATGGCAGCTTTTGCCCTGCTCGCTGGCTGCAATCCCCTTTTCCCAGTGAGGTGAGCTGCTCGTTTATTTACTTGGTTCTGACAATGACTGTAGGTGCTTCCTGGAGCAGCTCTGGAAAAGTAACTGTGATGCCAGGTGCTTCTAAAGCAGCAAGGCATAGTTATTCTCTGACTCAGGCTCTTCAGTAGTGTGTTGCTAAATACCAAACAAATGAGCCTGATTCTGCCTTTGGCGGTACCAGGAAAAATCCAGAGTAACGCCAGCTGGGTAGGGAACTTCACTCCCCACTCACTCCCGTGTCATTAAAAGTAGAGCCTATTTCCATTTAAATGTATATACGTTCATCCCTTGACATTGTATGAATATACTTCTTTGTAGGAGTATTCACTATCTGAATTCTTTTCCTTTTTGATTTTTTGCTGTGCTTATCTATACATTAACTAAAGCTAATCAAGCATGGCTGCATTATCTGTCCTCCAATCCGTGGTTTTACCTTATTTTGGGAAATAGTTTGAAAATCCCCCAACAAGCCTGCTACTTCTAGGGTGGGTTTCAACTTGTGTGACCCCAGTGTATAAAGGACATGCTGAAAATGCAGCTCCTTTCTGGGTCAGGTACATGGTAGAATTTGTATTACATCACAGTGAAGTGGAAGGGGAATTTTTGAGGAAAATGAAGCAAAACATGTAAAGCCCCTAGAATCAACTGTCTTTAAAGCTCAGAGAAACAATTGCAGTTACCTTGTCTGACCTAACTTCCCTCATCAGTTCTTGACTGAACTAGAACAGAACTTGCTAAACTAATTTATGTTATGAGAGCGTATGAGGTTCTACCAGCTTTTTCCACAGGTGGCACTCTATCCATCAGCAGAATTTAAGGATTTATTTCTTTTGCCTCAGTCTGCTTTGTAGTTTCCTTGACTTGCTTGTAAACCTCAAGGCCCATCAGAATTTTGAGAGTTCTCAGATGCCATCAGTTCTGACAATTTGTAAATCTTTACAAATCCTATGATTTATAAATTATAGGTTTTAAAACAATAGACAAGACCTCCGTTTGTTGGATTTTTTTTTTTACTACTAATACTTTGAAGCTGACCATCAACTTAGCTGATGATCAGGGCAATCTGTCTATCTGGGGGGGAATGAAAGGAGAAGAAAACTACACTGGGCGTTGAAGCAGAGGTCTGAGAATATGTGAGTTAAAATGCCACTGAAATTCTCCTGTAACTACTCAGACTTATCTCTTTTAGCATACTTTTCTCCAATTTGATATTTCACTTTCTCACCTTACTCTAATCCAAAATGATGTAAGAGGACAGTTCCTTTATTATTTTTTTTTTCATGTACACTAATGGAAGCTGGCCAGTATTGTAGTACTGGTTATAGATACTGGAACAAATATGGCATCTAATAGCTCCCCAATTTAAAGTTAAATTCAGAGGGTTTGGACCTAAAGCTCAACAAAAACTCCACAGGGATTCCCTATACAAAACACACCCTTCACCGAGGGTCCAGGCGGAAGGTAGCAACAGTGCAGGAAATTGCTCTTGGAGAGACCTTCTTGTCAGTCACAGGCTGCTGCAAACCAGGGAGGTTAACACACCATCTAATTATTTGATGGGATTCATATTCTTTCACAAATGTGATGAATAATGCAAGTGTGTTGAATCAAGCCAGAGGAAAATTGTTCCTTCTCCAGCTTATTATTAACTCCTTGTTGTATAATGTTCTTGAAATGTTTGTTCTCTGACATTTTAATATGTGGGTGGATGATATTTGTGTGTGAGTAATTGTAACTGTTACACGTGCTTCTTTTTCATATTTTAATTGAAATTAGAGAACAAAAAAGTATCCTTTCCACATGGTTTTGCCCCCTGCTTAATGCAGGCATGCTTCCTACAAGGGGTATTCTGCAGTTCCTGTCTACTTTAGCTTTGAAAGTCTGAAGTGATGGGGCTTAATCTCAAGAAAGGAGATCATTATTGGAATGTGTTTCTTGATGTTCTGGCTTTATTTCCTTTTTTTTTTTTTTTTTTTAATTAATCCTATCACACGTTCATATGTGTCCTTGAGACTGTTCAAAATAATTTTTCCTGTTGTTAAACCTAGAATATCAGTGCACAGCTTTAATTTTTGTCCCCTGCTTTCTTCTTACTAAACCAAACTTAATTTTAATTGTGATTTATCTTCAGTCCTCTACAGACACTCGTTTTTTTTTTTTTTTTTTTAATTAGCAATGAGTGTTCAATCTCAGAGCTTTACAGAAATTTAAACAACTTCTGTACACCCCTTTGCAAACGCACATCTCTCCCAGATTTTCTGCTCCAGCTAAAGGATATTTTAACTCTCCAATTCCAGATTTACAGGAATTTGGAAGGATTGCTGGTTTTCAGGACAACGAGCAAGACCGGGGTCCTGGAGCCCTCTGCTGGGTGTTTTATAGAAGGCAGACGACTGAAAGCGTCAGTCATTCAAATGAAAATGCTATTGCCATGCTCTCGTATTTCTTTTGCAGCTGATTACAAATGTGCTTAATTTGAAATCCAAAAATTTTTTTCTTTCCGTTGCTCCTGGGAAAACTCATGTTACAATTTCAGAGACTCACAGGTAAATTAATTTGCATCTCAAGGTTACAATTAGATTGATTAGAGCCTTTTTGTCTTTAACCTGCCTTGGTAACAGGAAATTTCTACATGACTATTGCCTTGATTCTTTTTGTCACTATTTTCCTCCTCTTATTTAGTGCTACATGTACATCTTATCACCGTTACAAAGGTCTTGTAGTCAAATAACAGGCAATAATGACTTTGTCTGTGACAAACAAATCCGTTTCACTCCTGTATTGTGACTTACTTAGCTTTCTAGTGTTCACAAGTATAAAAGCTTTTTTTTTTTGGTGACAGAAATGAGCACTTTATCTAAAAATAAATAGCAAAGTACATGAATAATAAGTAAATGAATAATTTGTCTGTCCTCTTTCTGTCAGGGAACTCACTGTGCTTTACATTTGTGTTTTATAATTTTATATACAGTAGGCTGGAGCACAGAAAGATGACATGTATATTCAAAAATCTCAATATGAGTCTGTGGCAGAATCAGAAAAAGGAATCAGGTGTTTGTGTTCCCTGATTCATCCTACAGTTAGAAGTGTGCTACTTAGGAGCATTTTTGAGGATGTGAAAAAACTAAAATAACTGGGTAACAAAGGGTTTTTTCAGTCTCTGATTACAACGTGTTGAGCAAAGCTAGTCTATAAGGGGCCAGGGTGTTTTGAGCTGCTCCTTCAATCTGGCCAAGTGTAAAGGAGCAGTAAGAAAATGATACTGAAGAGCCCCGAAGAGGTTTTTGTTCTGCAAAAGGCCCTTGATGCTGTTATATAGGATGGTGATGTCAGCTAGTGGAAGAAGTAATTCTAAAGTTGATGATAGTTATAGCAGAAAGAACTTCCCAGCTGACAATGTCAGATGATCCCACAGCTAGGAGAAGCTTTTGGACTGTGAAGTGTTTGGACATGGTGTCCGGGTTCAGATCTTGTAATTGCTGTGTGCTCTACATTGGACAGCTTTCCTGAGCTTCTTGTAGGTGTAGGTAGTTGGAGTTCAGTAATAGGCTGGGTCTTAGTCACTGTGTATGACTCTCACAGCACACACTTATTTTTTGGCAAGTGTGATACAGTGCTTTCTTATTATTGTTTCTAGCCTTGGACAACAGTCTGCTACCAATGGATGTTGTGTTGTTCTGAAGCAACTCACATTTGTAGCATCAAGACTGTTGTGATTTCTTGCATTTTACCTGTAAATGCAGGCCCTACTGCCAAGAAGAACTTTCTGACCCTAGAATATTTTTTCTCTCAGCCTTGTGGCAATGTAGATATTGGACAGTTTGCCAGGCCAAGGACAAACTGGTTTAAATTTAATTTATTGGAAGCTTGTTAGTTTGTCATGTATATTACAAACAAAATACTTACAGGATCTGCTCTTTTCTTGCATTTATATGTGGAAGTAATTTTTGTCTTCTATTTTTTGTATCAGCTACCTCAGCCAGAATTCAGGAGTGGAGGTTTTTCCTAATTTAGAGGAATTTTAAGAACTGGAAAATTATGCCACATATCTAGCTATATTTGAACACGTCTCTGAATTTGCATGATAAATGCCTGACTTTTGCAGTTGGCAGAACTAAAATATGGAGAGGATCAGAACATGATTTAAGCACTCTGTCTTGCCGCTATCTCTAATTTCTTTTGTTCATATGTATATCTCTTGTTTGGAGGTAATGGGAAAAATCTAACTATTTCTGTACTGGAAAGATCTCAGGACACTCAGGTTCTGATCCTCACCTTCCTGTCTTTAGGTATTATTCTCATTTCACAGATGGACAAAGTAAGGCAAGTAACATTTGACCTTTTTTTCTTAAAACACTTCGAGATCTGCTGCTAAAAAATGCATTAAAAGGCTACACACTTGTTATGCAATTATGTAGCTTTTCTTTAATATATCCAACCATTTCATCTCATGCAGGCTGAAACATACTCAGCTGGGATAATGTACCTGCCTGCAGAGCATTCTGATTGAATTATACCCCATAAAATTATACTTGAGTAAATCATGTAACCAAAAAAAAAAAAGGATGCTGTCTTGAGGAGTTCCCTCAAGAGCTCCAGGCAATTTGTGTCTTTTGGATTCTGATGGCTGTTATTTCTGATATTTGGAAAATACTCTGTGGATGTGCATCCAGTTCTTTGTCTCCTTTTGATGCCCTGCTCTTGGAGGTTTCTACTTTTTTAGATTTGACTGGCACACAGAAGAAGAAGAAAAATGAGTCTGAGAACTGAGGGTTAGGAAACAAACTCATTCTGAGCAGCAGTAAACAAAAGTTGCAGTATCTGAGAAGAGGCACGGCCTTTGAAGAAATGCTTAGTAATTACAATCAAATTTCCATAGGTACCTATTAGGAAACCCACCATAACAAGTGGACAGTGGAGGGCAACTTGTTAAATGGAACTTGCCATCTTCTAGTTTGGGCTGTATAGAAATTATCCTCTTCATACAGCACAGTCTGGTTAACCAGAAGGATAAGTTTACTCCCTTTTTAATTTTACTGTTACAGATTGCTCCCCGTGGAATCAATTAATCCTGCAGTTTATGAGAGAAGTGCAGTAGTTTCCTTGAGGTAGCCCAGTTATTTTGGTTGTTGTCTAAGGCCGAGTCCCTGACCCTGGTTTTCGGGCAGCAGGTGAGCTGCTCTGTGCGAGAACGGCGGCAGAGCGGAGCCCCGGCGAGGAGCACCGCAGCAGCTGAGCGCTAGGTGCCACTCTGAGGCCGCAGGAGGAGCTTTGCGACTCTGCAGGATCCCGATGGAGAAGTCTCGGAGCGTCAACTCCCGGAAAGCCCCGGCTGGGAGGGAGACGGGCCGCGCTCCTCGCATACCCTTCCAGTGACGCCAGTAGAGCAAACAGCGAAAAGGTGAATCAAGGGCCACCGGTAGTGGATTCAGGGCCTGCAGCAGGTGCTTCAGATGGGAACTAAACTCCCGATTTAGGAAATAATCTCCCAGCTTCAATGGCTTTGTGCCCAGGTGTCCTCACTTCTGACTTATTAGCCAGATGGGCTCAGAAGGAAGGAGGAAGAGCAAGGTGAAAGGGCAGTTATAGCTCACTGGATGGGATTGCGTGAGAGTTTAAAGATGATCTGAAGACCTGTGGCTATTACAGCATTTCTGTTGGTACAGTCTCTCTGCAGGTAGGTCTATAGAAGTCTGTGCTCAATAGAAATGCAGTTAACAATCCACTCCTTCGCCATTCCCATACATGTCCTAAACATTGCAGCATTGTACTGAGAAACAGACATCAAAACTGTCTATAATCTGACTAAATGGGCATGAGTCACAAACCACAGCATGGGTTTTGTGTATCTCAGAAAAGGCAGAAGTATCTGAAGAAAGGTTTGGCTTGTTGTCAAAATAAAGGCTAGTTGCAGAATTTGGATTCAGATCGAGGCTGAAATGCGAAACAAAGTTTTGATGGGGCAGCATCTTTTCTGGGAAGTGAGTCTGCTCAATTTGATGAGCAATTTGAAAATTGAAAATGAACAATTTGAAAGTGAACACTTCCGTGAATGACCCAGACTATACATCTTTTAAAAAATACTCTGTTTATACAATGTAATCTTAGCAACATGAGCATGTTGCTTCAAAGTGCTGAAGAAGCTTCCTGAATATGGGTAGTGAAAGCAGAGAAAGAGATACCATATTTATATATCTCTCCTTATATATGTAAGGATTTACCAATCCAACATCAGAGTTTTGAGTTAACTATGTGGTTTGTAGCCCTCTGCCTTGAAGATGAATACATGTCAATCTGGAGGAAACAGGAAAGGATAAATCCTGGTAAAAATCCTAGTCATTGATGCGTATTATTTCTCTTCAATTACTTGGTATTCCTACATAATCGGGGATAGTGTGCAATGCATTGCTAAGTGAGTTATGTCAGTCTCAAATAGCAGGCTTATAGTGAAAACAGGATCTTCACTGCTATTAGCTACAGGAAGTTTTTTTAGGTAGGAATGGTAGAGATATCGGTCTCAGCTGAGTTTTTTGGAGTGCTAACTTCCTGGGGACAGTAGAATTGCTTTGGTGGTCCACAGTCTTGTCCAACCCTCCCATGTGAACTGTGCTTGGATTCAACCTTGTTATAGTAGAGGTGTGGGTGGGGAATTTGACCTTAACAGAGTTAAGTACTGAAAAAAAATCTCTCTTGGCAAAGTGCAAGTATAATGCCCTGTCTGTCTGGTTTATTCTCTGTGCCAATTGGTCTGTACAAAGAATAAATATCTGTTACAGTAAATAGCTGTTTAAGTTAGCTCAAATGGTAGAGGACTGTATTTTTGGTGCTGAAGTTCCTGTGTTTGGTCCTTGCTAACCAGTTTAAACATCTGTTACACGAGGGTCGTAAACCTTACTAGTGAAACATAGCCATCATGAGCTAAAAATTTTGTGGCATTTCAGTACCCTGTCAAAATGGTTTCTAGTAAAAAGTAACAGAAAGAAATACTCTGTCTCTGCTGCCACCACCTACCTTTGGGAAAAATTACATTCTAGTAGAGTGATTGTTCTGTAACTTATAGAAAACTCATATGTATTTTTTTGCATATCTATGAGTATGTGAAGGTATATTGTCTTATGGTTGTCTAACCCCACTAAGTAATCCATCTGGAGTCCCCTAGGTGTGTGAACCAAAGCCTGTGTGTTTAGATAAGGCAGGATGTTGGGTCAGTTTCTGTTTTCCCTAACTCGAATTTAAATGCAGAAGTAACTACTTTGCAGTAGAGCATTCTCAGGTATTAATGAAGGAGTTTGGTCTTTCATATTTAAATTATGCTGCCATTGCACACACACTCTTTTACCCATGGAGGACCCAAGTCCTAACGCGGAATTTCAAGGTTTTCTGCTGGCAACATCCATCTTCTGTGGCCTTCCTCATATTAGCATTGATCTATGGGGGAAATAGAGAACACGGCTGTGTTATTATATACCTAGCTGCAATTTCTGTTCTAGTGATTGAGTGTACATACAGAATTTTTGAAACATGGCCATTCTAACTTATTTTGTCTTCCTGTCAATAGCATGGCACTTGTCCAAATTATGGATCGATATCAGCTGATCTTTTTATGTTAAACTGTAATGAAGTTGCCTCTCTTATTGAAGATGTGATCTTGCTTCAGGCAATGCTTTTAACTGAGAACTTTTGGAATGGAAATGGCGGAGAGGGGAAAGAGAAGTGGAGGAAAGACATGGAGAGGAATGAGCAAAAGCCAGCAGGGAAAATAGCAGCAAAAAAAGAAAGAGGTAGGAAAAGAAGAAGAAGGGGCTGGGTTATGAAGAGAGCTGGCTTGTTTGGACTTGTACTTGCACAAGTAAGAACTGTTAGCCTCTACTGTGTTCAAAGTACTGTCAAAAAGCCAGTGGTGGACACTGGGTGTGAAGGCCTGGCTCTCTTGAAATTTCAGGCAATGTGACCTTTCAGTTCTGTTTGTGGTTGCCTCATTCTATTTCATACAGTTTTTGAAATGAAATAATTTAAAGAACAGAGGAAAAATAGGAATATTCCTTAGAATACCTAAGCAAGACCCCTTCATTTCAGGATAATGGTAGAGTGAACAAAGAAAAAATTAACTGCGTGACTTTGGTGGTCAAGATGCTTTTGAAGTTTCAGTTAGTCTCTGGTATTCAATTCCAATTTAGTCTATTATGCCATTGGGTCCATATGGTTTAATTAGTTAATTTGTACACTTTTTTTTTTAAATCCCTAAATGCTAAAGATTGGCTAGCTATAACTTTTGGGGCAACTTTACAGTAGTGCCATGCCTCCAAGCCTATAATATCTAAATATCTAAACAAACTGTTTTGATTTTTACCACCTTGGTAAGCGAGAACAGTGTTATTCCAGTTCTGCAGATAAAGAACTGAGGCACAAAGATAATAATGAAATTTGTGGAGTGATACTACAAAATTATGATAAATCTGGATGGGAAACACTTTTCTTATTCTATGTAAAAACTCTAAATTCTGAGAAATTGTTCCTTCTTGAGCAAGGATGAGAAATTAAAATTGAGAGAAGAATTTGGGAGAATTTAAGATTTTGATCATCGTAAATTGTCAAATGAAGAGCTTTTTTAAAAAAAGATTATTATTGGGAATCATTTTGAATATGAAAAGTGGAATTTGTCATATAAATCTAAAAATATTTTTTCATCAAATGTTTTAATTAGCATAGTTTGTCAAAAGTTGTTGCTCTCTGAAAATAGTGTTGTTGTGCTGAATCTACATGTTCAGCCTGAAAAAAAAAAAAAGTAAAAAAATCCAAGTAGCTATAGTTCCTGGCAAAGAAGGTACAGCTTTTGCAGCCAGGTCTTTTGCAACCTACATTACTGCTTTAATCACTTTAGTAATGTAGGGGAAAAAAATTAAGACTTGCACCTAACTTTTCAAAGAGTTTGTTAATCTGTTAGTGTAAATCAGCATAGATGCACTGAAGTCAGTGGGGTCTGGCTGACAATCTGCTCCTAACTGTGCCACTAAGCTGCATTTTTCTTCTAAAATGAGAAAAGCACAGAAAATAAGTTAATATGTTGTACTGACAGGAGACCTGGAAAGGAAGACACAAGAAGCAAAACTGGAAGACATACAAAAAAAAAAACCAAACCCACCCCAAAACCAACAAAGAAGTGACTTGCCCTCACCACTAAAATCTTGTTTTAGGAGACCAAACATCAGTCATGAAGCAGATGCTGGCAATGCTCCTGCTCAGCAGGAGACTATAAACATATGTCCCAAGTCCCACACTTTATGTGACTATTTACACAAGCACAAAGTAAATGGAAGTGGTTATCTCTGTTAACTGGTACTCATCGGTACAGAGGCTCCACTTGCCTTGCTTCGGTGTCAGGGGTAGTAGGGTAGGAGTGAGCAAAGCTTAGAAAATTCAGCCCAAGGAAAATGAGGTGGATTATTGGATGTTGAAATAGAATTATTTCCAATAACTGATCTGTTGGTTACCTTGCAGCACCAAAAAATGGAGGATATGGAATAACTGGGAGGATAATTATTTTAGTTTAAAACAATAATTTTTTTTCTTAGGCCTGAAATGTTTACATTTAGTGTGGTTGGTTTTTTAATTATAAAAAAAATAGTAAAATTTAACTAATTTTTAAGAAAACATTACAGATTTGAGTTTAAAGGGGTATACATTTAATATTCAGTGTGCCAAACTGAATGATTTGGATTTTCAGAAAATTAATTTGTCTAGGCTGAAGACAGACAATTCTGAAGAAATTTGTAGTCGATGTAAATCTGCATTTTAAGTGCTTGCTCAATCATTCTCTTAGACAAACCTTTCTTTCTACATCTTCTATGTTCTTATTTCTGTAGTGTTTCATATAGAGAATACTTGTCAGCTTGGACCGTTATGCACAGGCTGTTGAATAAAGACAGATTGTGAAACTGAAAAGGGTTAAATTCAGTTGTAGTCTAACTTTACTGATAGTAAGAGAGTTATACCACCCATCAATTTGCCCTGCTACTTTGAAAATTAGAAGCCAAACTTAATAGCAGGTGTAAAAAGAAGAGGGGCAATCATGACTGTAGAAACAATATGTGGGAAGAATTTCAAGGGAATAAAAATGGTAGAATTGTAGTTCAGGGCCTTGTCTGTCTTCTATTAGCAAACAGGTTACCATGACTGGTTTAAAACCATTCCTGGCAAAATTCAATTGATTCCAGTGGATTGATACCAGGGATTAATTTAGTCTTCAGTTTTCAAAGTTTTCAAGAGCAGAGGGTCTATTAGTTTGTATACTGTGGCCTGCTACATACTACAGGCTGCAGAATTCCACCCAGTTATTCAGGACCAAACCTAGTAACTGGTATGTTTTGCAAAAAGGCATCTTTCCGTAGTAAAAGGTCTCAAGAAATGGAGGAAACGCTTTTGGAAGTTTTCAGGAGTGATCAGTTGTTCTTTTTCTTGAACAAGGCTAAGACTTTGGTTCTGTTCCTAATTCTATGGCAGTCAAACTTCCTCTCCGTGCCTTAATTTCCCTGCCTATATCTTAGATAAAGGATATTTAATCTCATCTGGAAATAAACTTAAAATCTGCATCAGAAGACTGATAAATGTGAGTAAAATATCACTCTGTGATTGTAGTTGGTTCTCTCCTTTGTCCTTTTTGTTCTTCTGCATTTCTCATTTTGCTTTTCCCCATCCATAGATCTCCGATATTTACACTGAATGCAGTAAATTATGTGCTGACCTTCTGATTGTATCTACTAAAACTTTATCTATATTTTCTTAAAGAAAAATCAAAATTAAAACAATTTTAGAGAAGATTGCATGCATTCGAATAGAGAAAATACCAAGTTAGCCTTTCATTTGTTCCTAATACAGCACTTCAAAAACAAATCTTGTTGCTGTTATTTACATAGCTGTGTAACGAGACAGGAGGTTCACAAGGGTTTTTGTTCAATGTTATGTTTCAGCTTTTTTTTTAGTAATTACTGGAGCAAATCTGTCTGCTGAGGATCTCATAGCTGTGTGATTTCAACTTTTGGGATAACCGTGGCAATGCTGAAGTTGAAATTTGGATTTTGTGTCTCGAAATGCATGGTTTCAAGTGCCAAAGACAGTGGTATATAGGGCTTGTGTTATGTTTCTACCCAGTAAAGATTGTGGCCTGCAACCCAGGGGCTTGGTTCTGGATTGTCTCCTGTTTCAAGCTGAACGTTTGTAGCTCTCAGTGCCAGTGTAAAAGAGAACTGACTGATGTTTTTCTTGTTGATAAGTTCTAGGGACAGGGACTGACAGCTGGAGGCTCTGTAAAGAAAGGACCCATAACCAAACAGACCCTTGGGATATAGGCACTTTGTTAGAGTTCAATATTATAGTGACAGGTACCTTAGAAGTGAGATCTAAAGATTGGATTATAGGGCAAATGGAAGCCCCAGTTTCCAAGTGTGATTTGCTGTCAGTAATGGTGTCATGGACATGAATGTCTTGAGCAATATATACATCACTGACAGGAAAGGCTCAGGAAGAGGGTGCAACCTCTCTGCTTCTTATCTTGGTTTGGCATTTTATTAGATACTAGGATCAGTTTAGTCCCTGTTGTTTCCACAAACAAAATGAGGCTCTGGCCTGCAGACTGCTTTACAAAGCGTTGGTCCCTCTCAAGCTCTACCAACAAGGGTTCTGTAGTTGCTCTTGCTCCCCTGTTACTTGTCAACTGAGAGATACCACATGATCACTGTCATCTTTGCCTCTGCAGGTATTAGAGATTGGTAACGGCTGCTATTCGCCCTATATCTTCTTGGTGCTTTTCCTGTTCCCTCTTCAGCCGATACTCTTAGATCCCCCTCTCCTGTTCCTGATGGTTTGGAAGTCCTGGTCCTGGGGGTTTATCCTCTCTCTCCAGCGTTCCTTTTGCCTGGTGCTGCCCTGTTGCAGCCTTCGTCCCTGGGGGCTTGTGTGTCCTGCCTCTCCAGCGTTTGCCTTGCCTGGTGCAGCATTCAAGCAACACCTTAATAAAAAGCTTTCCTCCCTTATCTCCTCTCTGCCGCTGTGCCACTGGGCTGGGGATCGGGTTCCCATCTCTTTCACACGCACACCTGGTCATAAAACACTGGGTTTGTTTTTAACCTCAAACCAGGGAGCTTTAATTAAAGAGACAGTGACCTCTTTTATGAGTTTGCTCGCATAGGGTTTCAGGGCTATTGTCACATACAGCTCACATAACAGAGCACTATTGCACAAAGCTCCATTTACACATCCTTCCCCTGCTTTTTTTCCTCTCCTCTTCTTGTTTTCCAAACTCAGAAGGAGGTTGTTTTCTTGTTTACCCCTAGGCAAAGTTGTCTCTCATGTTAGCAGCCTATGGCAAACAGTCTCTTTGAAGAGAACCTACCTTTCTTACTAACAACACATACACATCATTAGACTTGGAGAAATGTTATTCTTTAATCTACACAAGAAATCATCTTCCTCTCCCTAGATTTGCTGGATATGAATGACTAGCTGAAATGGATCTTGTCCTCTGCTCCAGTCTCCTTAGCTACTTCTCATACCTGTATAGTGGAATTTATGTGTTTCTTATGACAAATACTTCTCAGTATTCACTGTTGTATTTACTTGTATTCATCAATTTTCAGGTGCAATAAGTAGTCAGTAGCAGCAAATAGAGTTTTTTATATATACTCAAGAATGATATGCACAGGGACAGGCAACAAAACTTGTCCATGGTTTTACGCAGAATAGTTTACATCTAATTTACAGAAGAATTTTCACAAATACAGACACATGTTTTCCAATGCACATCTACTCAAACATACACAAACAGAAAGACACAGGAGCACGTAAGCAGACCAGAACTTATTTGAGGTATGCAGACTTCTGAAAAAGGCACTCATGCACAGAAGAGACACAGCTGGGACACAGAGACAAGCAACCACATAACTGTGGAATCTGTATTCCACACGCAGAAGGAAAAAACCCAAGCAAACATGTGGAAGAGTGCAGGTGCCCTCAGAGAATACCCTGTACGTAGACCTTCAGAAGCAGGTACTAAGATAAGTCTGCAGGAAAACGTATATGTAGAAACTTACATATGCCCTGTAAGTCATATATAAGTTACTGCAGACACATACAGCATGTTCAGGTGCTGGAATTTTCACTGAATTGTGCAAGGTCTTGCTTTCAATGGCATTGCTTTCAGTAAATGCTCACTAATATGAAAAAAAATTGCACAGTTTAGCTGTGCAAAGATTGTAAATATGGGAACATGTGGCCTTACATATACTGATATGTAGATATATATTGATGCAAATACAGATATATATATATTTTTACTTAATATATTATTTCAGATTTGCCTAGACACAAATATACCACACACACAGACCCTTAGACACACACAGATATACCCACGTCTATGTTCATTGAGAGAGACTCACTCAATATCTGTGTATGTGTGTGTTGGGAGAGGGTCATAACCTCCTCCATTCTTCTCCTGAAGGGGTTTGGATAATGAAGGGAAAAGAAATGAGGCCTGGGGCTAATTTGTAGTGGCATTTCCTGGCCTCTCTTCTGCCAATGAAGCTCCGTTTCATCTTTAGCCTTATCAATTCTGCAGTCATGTGGCTTTCCGCTTGGACGCCTCTGTCTCTTCACCCTCCTCCCCAATCTCCGATGCTAATGGAAACTTCGTTAATGCCATTAATCTGCTGACCGGGACAAGTCAAAAACATATCCACACAATCCGAGCCGGGGCTGCAAGTGTCCTGGGGCTGCCAAACAGAGGCACCCCCTGTGTTCATTGCATTCCTGAAAGAACTTCATATTGATTTCTTTCTTTCTTTCCTTCTCTGCTTGCTTGCTTGACGACATTGCATCCTTCAGAACAGGCACCAAGTAGATGGCCTTTTCTTCCTGATCCCTCATAATGGTATTTGTGGCAAGGATCTTCTCCCTATTATTTCCCTAGTTGCAGTGCTCCTGCCTTCTTTTTTCTTCTTTTTGGTGACAGAATTGTTACTGGTATTTTTTTCCTCTGGTGTAGTAGAATTTCATAACTAACCAAATGTTGTGAGAACCTGCCTGAACTGGACTGAAATAAAAAGCATTCCACTCTACCTTGATATTAGCTGATGGCATACAGGAAAGGGTTTTGTTATCTAGCCCCTGTTGTTTATTGGTTGTGCAGTTGCCACCAGTTCTGTACCTGAAGGGCTGTGCTGTTGGCATGGCCTGTCCTCTGAAATGTTCTGAGCTCCCCTAAATCACTTTTGGGGAACGAGTACATATCATTGCTTCGCATTTTACTACTGTGCCAGGTTTTGTAATACTTCACCATTGTCTTCTATTACAATTGAGTATCATTTTTTGTAATGCACCATTCTCTTAGCTATGACTTCAAATTTCCCTGCCAGTGCAGCACACCTGCAGAAACTTGCAGCCCTGAGCAATGACTCATTGTCTGTTTATGCCACAGTATTGTCCAGTGGCTGAGTGTATGGAAGTTCCGCGTGTCAGGGTTACGCTGGCTGAGGTCTCACTGAGAAGAGAAAATAGACTCTGTTTGATACTCGTTTTAGAGAAATTTTCTGTGATAATCAGAGTTCATAGCCAGGTCTTGAGAATGTCAGGATGTTGAGTGATTTGTATTTGATCTAGGAATCTTTGTATACATAAATGAAATAGTGACAGTAGAGGAGGAAAAGACAGCTAGGAAAGGCATGCCATCAGAGTTGTTGGATATGTTTAGAAAAAAAGCATCAAATTGATGAAAACAAGGAGAGAAGTTGGCAGTTCAGCATGAACCTTGATGATGTCAGGCTAAATATGGAATGATATGGGCCATGACAGAAGGCTGAGCCTCAGTTGCCACCTTCACACAGACATCATAGTAAAAAGGGATTGTTTTACAAGGAGAGAAGACAAAGAAGTTTCAAGTTCTTCAGTCCTGGCAGGGGTTGAAGTCAAAAGTTCATCCTCATGTAGTCTGGGTACAGAGAATGCATGTCACTTCCCACCAGCCAGGAGATGCTCCACTGAACAGAGCATCCTCCTCTAGCCAGTCTTGGGTTGAGACATACTTTTTCATCTTCAGGGAAGATTAATGTATTGCACTGTCTGATATAGAAGGATTCACACTGATTGGTACCATGCTTGCTTTTTGGGTATCACTGAATGAGAGGGGAGGGGAAAAAAGGGAAAGAGTATGTTGTCTTGGTATAAACGAAAAAAGGCAGCTGGCTTACTCGGTGCCCCAAAATTCTTAGTTAGCTAAGTATCTCTAAACCTAAGACCAGCACCTGCTGTGGCACTTTCAGAGCCCCAGTGAAAGCAGAGAATTAAAATCAAATACTTGTAGCCTTACCAAGTGTCAGGGCAGTTAACAGCTCACACAAGAATGCTCATTTTGCTTCAGCTGTTAAATTTGCCTTCCCTTCTTCATATGCTGTGACTGAGGATTTGAAATGGAAAAGTGCTTGGGGGAAAAAAAAATAAAGTGCTTATAGTGAAGAGAAGTGTAGTGCCTTGGGAGATGCTGGTAGGAGATTTTTAGTGTCATTTTACTGAGCATACCTTAAGGAAGCTGACAGTACCTAAGTGAATTTCTTCTCTGACATAGCACAGCAATAATACACAGCTTGGGATGCTGCAGTGGTTATCATGTGCTAATCCTGGAGTCTGTGCCATGTGCATGGAAGGAATGACTGTGCCATGCTGTCCTGTAGTAGATCCATTACTAGGAAAAAGATAATTCAAGGTTTGTGTATACCAAGCTGCTCCATTCCAGGGGGGGACCTTAATATAGAAGCAGAGGCATCAGACAACTATGTCCTATCCTAGATATAACATTGCCCTGTCCAGTGACCTTGGCAAGTCATTTCATCTCTTTGTTTGTCTATCATTTTCCTGTTTAGTCCACTTGTATCACAAACTTCTTGAGTAAGCAGTGTTTCTTCCTATGTGTGCACGCACCAAGGGAGATGGTCCTCATCTTAGCTAAAGTCACTCAATACTGTAGTAATATGACAACCTATTCCTCCATATGGCAGGAATTGTGCATTAGACTGAGAAGTAAAAGGTGCTTTGGGCTTCTGACTGGTGCCAAGAAATAAATCAATTCAGCAAAGCCTACAGTATAGAGCCTGTTAAGGTTAAATTTGGATGCAGCCTTCATGCTGGGACAGAAGTTCAAAATGTCAGTGCTGTGTGTCTTTGGAAAATTCCTGTTTGAATGCCACTGCTATGCACAAAACTACTTCTGCCCACTGATTGGTATGCTCTGACCCATCTTTTGCTCAGTCTTTTCTAACTGCCAGCCTCATGGGAAGTGTCATACTACTTGGCAGATTCTGCCCAGCTTCCATTTTGCCATGGAAAATGTTCCAAAAGAGTGGTGAATGCAGTTTTTCAGTGAAGCAGTATTTTGTTGCAGTCATGATGCTCTAAACATATGGAGTAGGTAAAGTTTGTACCTTGAAATATTGTCAATATATATCCACTGGTCTATAAAACAGGCTTTTTTTCTAACTTGTCCGGGTTTCTTTATTACAAGATTATTTTTTTTTTTTTTCTTAAATTAAGTCTGTGGGGGGTAGTCAGGCCATGTAGCGTTTCTGTTACAAATTAGCATTTTGATTGTGAGAAGACATACTCTGCCTTTGCATTACCCAGATGTAAAGTGAGGAGGACAGCAATTCCTTCTTGCATTCTTTTTTGTGTTGTCTAACACAGACTTGCCCAGCGCAGTGTCGCTTTCTAGTCAGTGAGCCACAGCCTGGGTTGATGAGCTGCTCATCTCAGGCTTTTTTGTGCAGGCTGCATGGGCTTTTGGGTTAAGAGCCAAAGGCTGGACACCCACCCATATTCAAACAGCTCTTGAGCTCATCCTTTAACTGCACGTGCATTGCAGTTGTGATGTTGGTATGCTTCTGTATCACCGAGGGATAAACAAAACATAGTGTTGTAGCCCTCTCTCCTTTCTGTCTGCCTTTGAAGGGCTACTATCTTTGCTTTCCTCTGGTTATAAATTTGATTTCGTTTCTGTGAGTAATCCTTAAGCTTTCCTGGAAGGAAGAACCAATATTTTGATGAGTACAGCTGTTTCTGTTGGTAACTGTAGCAAAGAACTGAAGGCTTTGTTGCTCTAAATTCAACAGCGATGTAAACAAAATCTGGGGAGTGGCCTTGCCTGGAAACATTTGGGCCTATCAGTTCATGGTAAGTGAGAACTCATGTCACAAAATGTAGTACATTTTTAGATGTGGAGGGCAGAGAATTAGAAATTCTCACCAACAGAAATTAATCTGTTTTAAAATCCTTGCAGTCAGCAAGGGAAGAAGTTTCTTTGCTTTAATGAAAGCACAATATAAAAAGTAATACTTGCAGTGTTTATTTAATTCAAAGATGCCAGGCTCATTAGACAGCCAATGATAGAACATGATTCCACCTCTGATTAGTATGTACGAATCATGTTTACTACTTTTGAAATACAGACATTTCTAGGATGGGATGTTGGAGATGTTCAACTTAAAAAATCCCCACAAACTATGGAGGGCAAACTAAGACAGGAAAAGTAGAAGAGAAGGGATACAACAAAGGGGGAGGAGTCATTCTTACAACCCTTGCCAAGAATAACAGTCTTGTAAAGTCTTGCAACAAAAATGTTGCAAGAACCTCTGGTTTACAGGCTTAGTGGAATGTCTTTAAGTCCTTCAGCCTGGTGCCTCCTACCACCAATTGGAGACACCAGTTCACTACTTTAGCAGCACTGCTGTACACAGCACAGCAGTGCTTTGGAGGGCTGCAAAGCAGTGAGCCAGCCAGTCTTACTTCACTTATGAGAACTGGCAGGATCACAACACAAATGACTCCAAGCCACTCTGCTTGGCCTGTGGGTGTTTAAATGGGGGCAAAATCCTGCCCCATTTACCCAGAAAGGGAAGTGGTGATTGACATTGACTTGAAAGGGAACAGGTTTATGCTCTGTTTTTGCAGTAGGTGCAAGGGAGTGGTGGTCCTTGTTTCTAAACAGCTTTTGTAAGTTTTTAGTTTCATGTAAGAAAACTGACCAAATCAGGTACTGAGTGCTTGAAACTGCTGTAAAAGTCTTTACCCTGAAAAGCCTATAGTCCAAACTGTTAGCTTTGAATCTGATTCATGAAGCCGTGGTAGGCAATCTGCACCTACTCCTTGGTATCCCCTTCAACTTCAACATTCATCAGTTCTTGTGTCTATGCTGGAATATAAGAATAAAGTTTGAGAGCTATTAGTCTATTAGTCCAAATTCTTGTGAACTCCTAATTTAAAAAGGCAAAGGAGGTGTTAAATGTGTTTTGTGGAGTGTACAGATGTCCTGGTTAGATCACAATTCATGGTTGATTTTTCTGCCTCACACATGAACTCATCTACTCACTGAAACTTCAGCTGATAGCCTATTCAGAGGCACATCTCTCTTGTGGATGGGCTTGAAGAGGATTTATGGAAACAAATTTCTCCTTGCAGTACTGAAAGAAAAGCTGTAAGAGAAGCTGGAGGTTGGCACTGTAGCAACTGCTGCTCTAGAGTTCTGGGGCTTCCATGCTAACAAGGAACAAACATGCCTTTTTGTTTGGTTGGGTTTTGTTGCTCCCCATACCACAGCTGAGAGATTGGCACCTTCTCTATTCTGTTAAACTCCATCTAGCCTGAGTTGCTGAAAGCCACTGTGGTTTATAGTTTGGTTGCCTATATGAAATAAATGTACTGGTCTCCTCCAATTTCCTCAGACAGCCCTGTGGGTGACAATAATGGTAATTTAGTCATTTATTTCAGGTTCTTCTGAAGTGGGGTCATGAAGGAGGGTTTGTCCTATTGCTGCTCTTATTTTATGATTTCTTTAAAGGACAGAGGATCAGGACTTGGGATAAAGTCCTAAGACTGACCTCAACGTTCAGAGCTCCAGCCTGACTTTAAATCCACACAGAGAATAGTTTACCAGACACTTTGTGATGTGAATCTGGGCTCCACTTTTCATCTGACAGAACAGCAGTTTAGGAATCAGCACTCTGTTTGCCCTACTTACCCCAGTACTAGCTTCTAACACAGGAAAGCTGTTGGCACAGGCACCAGACTGTCACTTTTGTGCCCGAGGGAGGAAAGAGAGGAGTCCTCACCCCATCTTCCTTTTCAGACAGTCTCCAGGAGTTTTGGAAGGAGCTTTTTACAAGCCCTCTTCTATTGTTGGCCAGGAGACAAAGGATGGAGGAGCTGGATTTAAGCATAATGACGTGAGCTCCTCCATGCAGAAAAACCCAGCTGAGAGACCCCCCCTGCTCCACACACACACAAAAAAAAGGAAGAAAGGGGGAGAAAATCTTTGAAAATAACTAATTAAAGTTGTTTTAGCCTCTCTCTCTCCCCTCCAAGGGCGCCTAATCTCACAGGGGGCAGAGGGGGAGAGAGGCAAGAAGAACAATAAGAACCATCCCCCCCCTTCTCTACACCCCACCTCCTGGTCTCTGAGGTTTTAAAACAAGAGGCCACTTTAAGTTAATGAGCTATCAGCTGACTGGGAGAAGTCTCTAATGAAGCCTGATGTTCACACATTCCCCAGCTTGCTGAATAGGCCTCTGCCAACCCCATAACTGTCAGAAAGTTTCATTCATAAAATACACATGCTGGGGGTGGCGGTGGTGGGGGCAGGGAGGGAGCTGGGTGGATGGAAGCAGGGGGTGCAGGGTGGAGGTCTCCATATGGAGCAGTCAGCCCCAGAGGCCAAATAGGAACATGCATGGCTGGGACTGGCAGGCTGGAGGATCCCAGGGACACGACTACACTCTCCATTGTCTGACTAGTAATTAGGAAGATCCTCCAAATGGTTCTGGAGGACATTGAAGTCTGTGGGGTTAATTAGTGAAGATTTGGGGGATGTTCCAGCTGTTATGTCACCAGCTTTTCTAGGGCCAAAGGGGCAGGTGATGGTGGGATGAAGCCTAGGAGTCATTCTGGGGCTTTGCTGTGTGGGCCGTGCTTTGCTGAGCCTCCTGTCTACTGGCAGGACTTTGGGAGCTGTGCTTGTGGTGGCCGTTGGGGAACACAGGAAAAGTTCTGGAGGAAAAGGTATGACACTGAGAGAGGAAGTAAAAGTCATGTTTACTTTAACATAAATAAACTTAGCAGTGATGATGTGTGCTGAAGCCAGTTCTTGGATAGTGCACATGCTTTTGGCAAGAGCAAAGAGGAAAGATGTAGATACAGGGTCAAGAACTGTTTTCCTCCAAGGTCTGGACTATGGTTTGAACAGTGAATCAGCATTGTAATCAAACACCACCCTATTCTTGTGGCGTGAACTTCTGAGCAGCAGCGTCAAGCCTAGATTTCTGTTGAGAGTTGTTGGATCTAATGGCCTGATTACAGGAATAAGATCTTAGAGCACTGGACTTCTATCTTTATCTTTGAAACTTGCTTCTCTGGTGTATTTGTTTAATCAGTTACCAAAAAATAAGACTGTACAACTCAAGGCAGGAAATGTACTCAAGATGGTGGGCCTCATTTTGATCCTTTCCCAGTCCCCAAGTCAGTATGCTGCAGCAGGACCTGGGCATAATTGTTAAGTGTCACTTAAATTTCATCTGTGCCAAAAGGCACAGTTAAATAAGACAGTGTCTGCCTCGGGGACCTTACAGTGTAAATACACAATTCAGATTGAGTGGAAAAAAACCACTTAAGATTCTCATTCAGAGACCACTGAAATAATAGTAGGATGTCTGTTAACTCTGATCAGCTTTGAAACATGATCATCTGCTTGCTATTACACAGTCTGTGTCCAGGGCTCTGAAGTCAAATCCTATCCAGGACATAATTACAAAGTCAATTTCGTTCATACATTTCTTGTATATACTATAAAGATAAAGGGATGGAATTTTACAAACTGTATTGAGAAATTAAGGGTGAATAGTCTGACACACAGGACAGCCTGTGCAGGTGGCATTGGTGGCATTAAGAGGATTGAATTCTGTAAAAAGATGAATATGTTGGGAAAGCAGCTGCCTTTAGAAGTTGCTATGGGCTGGAGTACCAAAATGAGTCATAAGTCAATGCCATAATGTTTCATTCAATAAAACCTATGGTTTCCCATCTATTTTGTCCATAGTTCTTTGCATATGGCAAAGACAGTGCTGGAGAGGATATAACTGGAATTTGACAGTAAATTGCAAAATTTGTGGTGTGGTTGAAGAATTCTGAAATATCTTTCCTGTAACTGCTTTTATAGGGATTTTAATTTTCCCTTCCTTAAACTTGGTAGCTCAGTTATTGAGTTTCATTGCATTATAACAGTACATGAACACCATCTTTATTTGCTGCTATTTCCATTTCAGTGATGGGGAAATGAAACAAAAAGTTTAGGGGCAGAATCCACAAAAGAGCTTAGACCTTGTGCTGCTTGGTTTCCAGGCAGTTTGTTTCCAGGGAAATTCACACATCTGAGTTAAATATGGGCACATGTAGATGTAAGGAGGCAGTACATGGGAACGAGGAGCTATGTAAGCTAGTGAGTAAGAAGTGCTGAGAAGCAGAGTGGGATGTTTAGTTTGGCAGTTAGGCACTTGTCTCTTGCCCAGAGAGAGTGATACCTGTCTTTACATGAGGTTCATAGCTGTGAATATCTCCTTGTTTAGGTCTGCTCTCCCCATATTAATACAGGACTTGAAACTGGATATAGGCCATTTTTGGAATGGGCTGCCCAGGGCAGTGGTGGAGTCCCCATCCCTGGAAGTGTTTATTGACATAGTACTTAGGGATATGGTGTAGTTGAGAGCGGTCAGTGTTAGGTTAATGGTTGGACTGGATGATCTACGAGGTCTTTTCCAACCTTGATCATTCTGTGATTCTGTGAATGCTAGGCTGTTGAATTTTCCCATGGTGAGGTTTCTTAAGTTGCTTCTGGTGAAGATCTTCTGATTTTTATAAATAATCAAATATGCTGGACAAGAAAACAGTAGACTTGCATTCTAGGCCAAAGGCTATAGAAGTTGCTGGGCTGAAGGGAGAGCAAACTCACAGAAGAGGAGACATCTCTGATGAATAGCTAGTAATTTACACATTATATAGCAGATAATGGACTCTGTGTTTGGTCATCTTGCCTCTTCCATGTACTGAGAAAGGAGCATCTTGGGAATGAAGGCATGTTCAGTTCTACCCATATCCCACTGAATACCAGTTCATATGTGTTTTGAGTTGGGCCTGTAGCTGCCCATTTTTGATGTGGTGGTGCCATTCATTGGATTAGATGCTAACTAGTTCTCCAGCTTGGCTTTTCTTGCTCTGGTTCAGGAATGCAGCACTATCTAGGTCTACATCACGTGAAGTCTGAGTGGTCTCTACTTGTGTTGGCTTTGATTATTTTGTTTGGTTTTTAGTTCTCTGTCTCTATTTCCTATCATCAGTATTTCTCTGGTAGCTGTTGTACAAATTGCTGACAGAGAAGAGGCAAATTCAATATTATTAGATCTCTGCTCATGCCACCTTTTGTCCCTTCAGTTCTGGCTTGCCTTTCAGTAGTATAATTGCTCACCCCTGCCTTTCCCCTGCCCTTTATTAATAGTCTCTTCCTCCCTCAGAACTATGTTTCTCTTGCTGGTATTAAGTTTTTCTGGCAAATCCCATAACAACTCTGTGGAGTGCTGGTTTTCTGTCACTGCCACTTATGTTTATTTAGCAGCTGGAGGATGGCTGGGCTCTCTGTGGCTGAAGGGCCCTCCTGCATGCTTTAGACTCACTTGGATACTCTCAGCCTGATCTAAGGGCTCTCCAACAAGGAGCCACCAACATGCCTCTCAGGAAGTGAGGGAAGCATCTGCTGAAGGTTTGTTCCAGTCAGGTCAGAGACTTACTCTCAAATTGGTAAAGGAGAAGGGGACCAAATAGACAGTGAGCAGGTCCAGATATAGGATAAGCTCCACGTCTTGTTCTACATCATGGGTGGTGTTTCCTCTGTACATAAGCCAGGAGGGTCTACTTACTTTACCAGCCTCTCATGTGAGCACTCAACCGACACAAGAGGCTCTGCTCCTTTCCCCTTGGGGGAATGCTGGAGGCAAGAGCTCTCAAGGGCTAAAGAAAACAAAACAATGTTTGCTTAGCTGGAAAGCAGAGTGTGCCCTGTGTAAATTGTACCAGGGCCTAAAAGTGCTTCAGAAATGAAGTGCCTCTGAAATTGGCCCCACAATATAAATGTAAGGCAGTATGATGCCATTTCCCCAGCTGATGGGATGTCCCATTGAGTCATTTAAGCGTCAGAGTTTAGCTACTCTGGTCCTCAGCTCCAGGAAAAATCACATGAAGGACAAAGTTTTCCCAAGGAAAAAGAGTTTCTCCCATGGTTCTGCTAGTCCTGCACCTTGTGGACAGCCGACAAAAGGTTAATCTGTGTGTCTCACTTACAGGACAAGGGCTCTACTTGTGGGAAGGGGAAAAAGAAAGGTGTTCTGAGAGCTCTCTATTGGCATAGTAGAGCAAGTCATGGATGAGGATGGGGGTCAGATTCATTCTTTGTCCCCCGTGGCCAGATTCAAAGGTTTGAAGGAGTGAAAGGTACTTGCCAAATCCTGGGATGTATTTCAGGTGGGACACAGAATAATCCATGTTTCTGTGACCCCTCGGTGTGTTACAGATTTTTTTGTACTCAACCCATGAAGAATACAGGTCCTATTTCTAATTTCTAGGTATCCTTGATTCAGTCACAGGCGTGCAGGCCAAGCTGGCATATTTCCAATGTAGTTATTGTAGATGTAGTACCCGGCCTCGTATGTATTTTTTACTCTGCAGAAACCAAAATAATGAAAATACAATGTTCCTAGTACAGAAGAATCAAAAGACTGCTTCTTGCCACATACAGACCTCCTGTAGCTTTTGTTTCTGTGACTGGATGACTGACTGCAATTTATCATCTGTGTACACAGAAGTGTCTCATCATACACAGGTGGATTTCACTTCCAGCGTACAGCTCATTGTAGCAATCAGTTTCCAGACTTCTCTCCCCTCTATAGGCATCTTGGTGATGTTCTGGATTTCTAGGAGTACCTTATTTCTCATCATATATTTTTTTTCAGGTGAGCGTGAAATGTATGCATGCTGGCTTTTGATTATTGGCATCTTGAGTTATTAGTGATCCTTACAGAAATGGGGATATCAGACTAAGTGGTTCTGTGTTTGTGGTCTCCTTCCTCCGTGACTGTAGGCCTGATGCTACAGCAGAAGCTCAGGTCTGTCATGTAGGAAAGCACATTATTGTACCTCAGTGTTAAATCGATCATTTGATGTTTCCAGCAATTCGTCATAAAAATGATTAGGCTGAAAAAACCCGAAATGTCTGTTCTATCCAAACCTCTTTTTTTGTGTAGTTTTGAAGTCTGCAGTGGATTTTCTGAACTCATGACATGAGTTTTTATTATGTGGTGCATTAGAACCCTTGTGAAAAATAAAACATGTGATGTGGAAAGTCTGTAGTAAAGAGTGACTCAGGAAAAGGAAAACAAAACCCTTCAGTCTAACGAAAGAACAGTCTGTGTGAAAGGAGCTTGGTATTTAATTGGAAATTGCAGTCAGTCTGCAGATGAACGGCCTTGCTGGCATCTGCAGGTGGGTGTTTTGCTTATGCTTTACAGTTCTCCTTCCTGCTTGTGCCTGTGAATGTGTTCTGCCTGTCAGCTCAGAGATGCAGAAATGGCTGCAATTTGTGGCTGTTCTTATTCCAGAAGTATCAGCAGTTCCCAATATCACATAAATGAGTGTTGTAGAAGTGTGTTAGTAACAAACAGACCCTGCAAAAATAGCTTCCAAAAAAATACAGTCCGAATGCGTGTGACAGCCCTTATCTTAGAGAAAGAAAGAGTCCTTAGAGGTCATTAGAGATCAAGTGATGTGACCAAGATCATGCAGGGCCTTTTGCACTCTAAATTATATCTGGGATTTCTACCTCACAGGTTCAGAGCTCACGAGGGCATTTTAATAGAGAATTTTTAGGAGACGCAGTGACATACATTCATTTAAGGTAAATGTGATCTGCCATCTTGGGCCCAACCCCAGATTTGCTTTCATCAAGTCTAATTATGATAATGGTTCATTTAACCTCTCTGCCTCCCCCTAACTTCCGATTTAAAGCAAAGGCACTGGCTGAGAAACCTTGGACTGCACAGTTCCATTTTTAGCTCTGTCTGACTCATTTAATGATTTGGTCAGGTTAGCTTGTCCTTGACTCAGTTTCCCCACTGTCAAAATGGGACTAATAACACTGTCTTGCTTTTTGAGGAAGGGTTATGAAGATAAATTAGTTTTGGCTGGAGAAGAGTCCTGCAGGGCTAGCAGAATTAGGAGACAAGTGCACTCTCTGTTGCAAGTATTATCTATCACTTATGTTTCTCACAGCCCTCCTTGACTTTTCCTGACTATGTATTCTTTTTCCTCTTGCAAATCACCAATGTGTATATTGATCAGCAATATCCCTTGCACAGACTACAGGGCCATCTCTCCATCAGCTTCTTTGCCTTCTCAAAGGCAGATGGTTTTACAGTTGTTAGAGCAAAATCCTGGCCCCACCAATGTCAACAAAGCCAGGATCTCATCCTGGTTTTCCACCACTGAGTCCTTCCTCTTCTGTAGAGAGGTTAGCTATGGGGTGGCTACTGCTGTCTTTTTCTAGGGCTTCTCTAAGGAAGAACAATCCCCTCTGAAAAATGCTGAGATGGTTTCAGAGTCAGACAAACTGATGAAGAATGAAAGGATGGTTGGAGAGGGAAAAACCAGCCCCACAACAATCTGACTTCTTCTAGAGAGGGTTAAGTACTAAATGCCTCTTACTGGGTCACTTAATGATGGATGGTAGTTAGTGGGGGTGGGGTAAAGCTGACTTCCAGCCCTGCATCACTAAACCTTCATTAGGAAAAACACACACAATGGAAAATGGCAGAGGGGCTCAAGTGTCCAATTTCTCTCTTGAACTCTCTGAACAGGAGGCTCCAGTCAGGGGAATCCCTGCCACCCTTTCTCCCCCTCCTCCTCTGGCAGTTTCTTTATTAATTAACGGAGTTGGCTGGGGACGGAAACGGAGGACAATAATCAACATAGATGGGTCTGCAGACCTATTTTTAATAATGTGCTTTGCATCTGTCCTAATTGGTATGGAAACAGTGACCTGATTGGAACGACCGGGAGCCTCTTGGGGCCTTTCTTTCTTCCTTTCTCCCTCTGTTTTCTTTTTTGTTTGGTTGAAGTTTGACTTGGTGGGAGTGGAGGGGCCAGCGGGTAAGAAATATAAAACCTAACCTTTGGGGCTGTTCACAGGCTGGGGAGCATAGAGGGGTGACATACTGGGGAGCACATGGAATGTGGGGGCAGGGAGGACTGGAGGTCTGGATTGGAAAGTCGGGTGTAAATGCCTCCAGGGCATGGAATCTGGCTGCCCTCAGGAGCTGAGGCTGAGTATGGGAAGGAAGGGGCAGCAGCTCTCCTGTTTAGTTTGGTGAGAAATGTGGTGGCTTTTCTGGGTGAGCCAGGAAAAGCTCAGGGACAAGGGAAGCACCCCAAGAGCCTTCTTATGGCCGGTCCTACTCTGCTGTGTGACAAACGGGCATGCAGTGAGAGACAGCTCCTCTCTGCAAGAGATTTTAACCTGAAATAGGCAGTGGGGGAAAACAGACGATCTGAGGTCAGAAAGGGGCTTAGGAGCACAGCGTGGCCCAGAACCCTGGCTCCCCCAGTGCTGCGTGAGCTACCTACCAGACCACAGATGCAGCTGCCATAATGGCTTAGACACTGCACTGGGAAACCCGGAACAAATGTTGTGTGCTAACACACACACAGGGACTATGCCTGTGTGGGGAGAGGGAAGAATACTTCGAGTATAATTGTGATGTGTTCTGTAATGCTGTAACATTTTCCTCTTGCAGCTGGGGCATTCTTAGCATTTGCATGTTCGTGCAGGGTGCCTGTTGGGGTGGGATCACAGAGGCTGAGCACTATTGAGCTTAAGTGTCAATGTGTCCACATATTCTCTCAGTATAGATGTGCTGTCTGTCTTGTGGCTGCCCAGGCAAGTAGTTGGACTGCTTTCTTCTTTCTCCCACCCGTTTAAATAGCTAGCATGTAGGCTCTGCCAGGCTGTGCTGTGTTTGTCCAGGCTGCCTTCCAGTGCCTTCATTTTCTTTGGAAAGTTGCTCGTGAGCCTTGAGTGTTTGGAAGAACACCTTTCTCCATACAGCCATAGTCTCCAGCAGAACAGTATTGCATGGGAGCTGGGAACCCATCATCACAGGGAGGACTAAACTTGTGTGCCCAAGCTGAGGAACTTGTCACCCAGGCAGGGACCATGCTGGGTGTTTTTGCATAACAGTCTCGGTGCCAAATTACTGTCTTGCAGCTTCACTTTCTGTCAAAAGCTTGTGTGTACACACACCATCAAGCAATGAGGTGAAAAAACAGGTCCAAAACCTGAAATTGCAATGAAATTAAAGTGATTTTCACATAGGCTAGGAAAGAAATTGGACATTATTTTAAAGAAAGCTAAACACTTGGGTGGATGGATGGACAGAAGGATTGGCTCAAACAGTTGTTTTCATATCTGCGCCAGAAGTAGCTCAACATTTACAAGTCTGGCCATTTTACTTTGAGTACCATAGCAATTATTTTTTCCTGTAAGTCCCATCTACTAGAATGAAGCATTACATATAAGAATCTTAGCTTTCTTTTGAGAAAGCTTGCCGTTCTTATACTTGCTGTGTGAAACTTGAAGAAATGGTCTCATTACCCTCAAAAGGAGGCTGAAAACAAGATCTCCCAAACGTGCAGTGTTTTAGTAAGAATAATAAATTGCTGGTGCTTTTCTCTGTTTTCTGGGGCCTTGCTCATTAACTTGGGCTACTTCAGCAGCCATGGAGACGCTACCGAATTCAGGCTGTTTATGAATGGCAAGTCTGGACATCTGTGGTATATATATAACCTTGCTTAGGAAGAGAAAGGAAATAAAGAGAGAATGGAAATGTAGAGGGAGCAGGCAGTGAGCTCCTGCCACTGTGATGTGTGAGAAGTTGGCCAGGTCCCATGTAAATCAAGGACAAAGTTGACTAATTTCCTGGGTCGGTCATGGTGAAAATATCACATTTCATGGTTTGTTGCCGATTCATAGAAAAATCCTATTAAAACTGGGCAGATTACTTATACAATTTAAACAAATGATGATCAAAGATTATAACATGTTCTGTGAAGAATGAAAAGGAATAGAAATGAATGTGCATCTGGCAAAATGGAGCCAGGTGGGTTTTTGCATGCAAACTTGCTATTTTCTATCGCAAGACTAGCGGAGGGGGTGGGGGTGGGGGGGGGGAGGAGGATGAAGACAATTTAGGGGATCCTGGACTTTTTGATGGGGGCCTCTCGGCAGAGAGCATCGATCTCTCCTTGGCAGCCGCGATGGGGAGCGGGCCGGGGGGCAGAGCGAGGGGAGGGCGGGGGGCCGGGGCCGTGCGGGCAGCAGGGGGCGCCGCAGGCCGCGTTTTGCGGCGGGAGGCGCGGCGGGGGCTCGCCTGGCCGCTCTGGCCCTTGCCCGGGGGCCTCTCGCCTGGCGGCGGCGAGGGGAAGCGGGCGGGGCCGCGGCGGGGGGAGGAGGAGGAGGGCGCGCTCGGTGTGCGGGCGGGGCGCCCGCTGCCCCGAGGGCAGCCCGGGGCCGAGAGGGGGGTGCCCGGGGCCGAGAGGGGGGTGCCCGGTGCGCACACAGGTAGCGGGGGCCGGGCGCCGTCGCAGCCGGAGGAGCGCGCGCTGTGCGTAGGCCCCGAGCTAACTTGTCATCCCGTTCTGTACTACATGGCGTCCGGGTGGCGCGGGGGGAAACGCCTAACCCCAAACCCAGCAGAGCTTAGGGTGCGAGATAAAAATGAGATATATGTCTCTACAAAACCACACGGTCTAAACTAGCAGTAAGCCAGACTGATATTGATCCCTGCATAGATCTGTCCTCTTATGCCTCATCACAGTGAAACGTGTGAAACCTTCACAAGACCTTCACAAAGTGTGAAACGCAACAACTGTGCTCTGAAGAAAATACAGAGGCACGGACATATGCTTTTGTCGGAAAGCGAAGTGCTTTTGTGATTGCTAAGATGGAGATGAAATGGGTAAACAGAAATACATTTCCAAAGAAAATAGTAGAAAGTTTGGCAAATACAACGAAGTGATTGGCAATAGCTCCATATTTATACTGGAGGCAGAAAAAGACAGATTTTGGGTTGCTTGGGTTTTTTAAAGACTGATTTCCATATTTCACTGTAAAGTTGCCTCAGCAGATGAGACTGAATTTAGTAATTTCCTGTGTGCTGCTGAGCATCCTATCCCAAACAGTAATCCCCATGAACCCTGCCGTGGTGTTATTCATAGTCCTCATGGTTTGGAAATTAAGACAGTTAAATCTGCTGACATCACCACTCATTTTTCTTCTTCAGACTAAACATACTGAAGCAGTAGCTCCTGTCATAATACTTGTTTTGCATACCTGCCTGGTTGAAATCCTCTACTGAAGCTTTCCCAAGCACTGATAGAGTAGGCAGGACTCAATGATCTTAAAGGCCTTTTCAAACCTAAACGATTCTATGATTCTGTAAGAGTGTGGGAATTCAGTTGTGTCTGAAATTTGGGGATGAGGTGTATGAATTTTCTGATACTGGCCCTTCTTTTATCTGTGGATCTAGGAAAAAAATAAACCTGTCTCTTCATGGCCTTCAACTCCAGATCCAAACCCTAATGCGCTAGGGTGGTTCAGATCCTAGGTATCCATGGCTTACTGATAACTCAGCATAATATATTTAAATGTTCTAGCAGCTGCCCTTAATTTTTCTTCAAGGACCAGACAAAACTAAGCACCAAAAGCTTCCTATCACTGAGTTCTGAGACCAAGACAAGTCTGATCATTGTAACACAGGGACATAATGCTGCCCAGAAATGAAAAACAAAGTGTTTGAGACTATCAGACTTTTATCACTGAGGGCCTGGGAGAGTTCTGCAATGGAGACATGATGCTGCAGACACTCCTGTCCCAAGCCCTAAACATGAGCTGCTCATAGCATCATTCATGGCTAAAGAACCTGTTGATCTCTGAACAAAAACTATGAAAAATTCAGATCTACTGAGGCAGGCTGTGATTCTACTACAGGCTAGACAGAAGTAATCAGTAAACCTGACTGCACAGAACTGTATGCTAAATCTTAGTTTTAGTCTTCACTTTATTCCTGGCATGGGTGATGGCCTAGAAATTCAGTTAGGTCCAAAAGTTAATTGGAAGATATTTAAATATGCTGATACTGATTTTACCACTTATCTTACCTCAAGCAATGATGCCATTGCGGCTCCAGCGTTGATCATGGCTCAGTAACACCATTCTGTCTGACAATTAAAAATGATACATTTTAATCTACTTTTTCCTGAGCAGGTTTGGCAGAATTGAGTAACAAAAATTGTTTAGCAGAGCCTTATTTCTGGAATGCTAAACTAGAGCCTAGCTGTAATCCTAACCCTGCCTTGACCTCTGCCCAGATACTTGCCATCAGTGAAAAATTAAGAAATAAGTATTTCACTGTAGTAACACCAACTTTCATCCAGTTTTGTGAGTCTTAAAGATTTAGACAATTTGCCTCTCTAATCTCTCTTGTTCTGGACTCTATCCCCAACTCTAATCCTATTTTTGACCACATTTTAGAAACCCAAAATTTGTCATTCTCATCTAGTGTTATCAGACCTTGGCTTTCTTCTACAGGTCTGACAGAGGTCAGTAATAAATTTGGCTCTTCAGATCCTGCTGTCTCTAGTTTTAGCTCAAATCCCAAATATACCAGCATTATACACTATACTCTCATTTCCGCCAGACAATGTGAATCTACTTGTTCTAGCCTCATCTTATCTTGCAGAATTCAGCAAATATCCAGCAAGCTGTCCCCATTTCTTTAATCCTGTTCCTAACAAAAATGCCAGCCTTTACAGACCAAGCGTTTTTCCTTTGCTTCAGAATTAGGAATAAGACATTTGAGTCTACTGACACCAGAGTGCTGTGTTTGCATGGTCAAGGGAGAGTCTTGCACCTGAGATATGACCCTACTTAACCTGAGCTGTCTGAGTGACTCTGGTAGAGATAATCTGTGTATTCAGTGATTTGGATAAAGGGAACTGAAAATTCACTTTTCCAAAAATAGATAATCTCAGCCCTTGAGTGGTGAATAAATAATGTAAATTCTTTGTATTCAAGGGGAGCCATGCTGACTTATGCCAGCTAATAGATATGGTCTGATACATATAGATCTTTATGGTAGAAAGTGCCTAATGCTGCTTTTCTATGAGGACTGAAGGATCCTTGTGCTTTTATACCAGAGTGTGTGTAGAGCCTTGTTGAGTAAAAATTGAGACTGATCTATAAACAATATGTGCTGTTGGCTATATCCCTGTGCCTCTGCTAGGCTTGTATATGCTTTATTTGGGCCAGAGGGTGTGAGCTAGCATGTGGGGATAGCATCTGGAGAATACGGTGGTAGTCACGGTGCTTGGAGAGATTGAAGGAACTGCAAGTCTGTCTACCTTTAATTCAATATCAAATATAGTGGCATTGGCATGTCTGGTCATGACCTGTTCCAGTGCTGCTAATTATATTTGTGGCATGAATGGTCATAGCAAGGAACTTGGGACACTGGAGTTAGATTTTACATAGGGCTCCTACTGTCAAATTTTTGTGATTAAATGACATCTTTCTTGACAAAATGCCAGCTGAAGTACATGAAATTTATAATCGTCTGGTTTAGACCACAATGTTGAACTAAGAAACGGAACTGGACATTAATTTGCTTGTTTGCTTTTGGGGAGTGAAATGCCTTCAACTTTGTTTTCAAGTAGGCAGCAAGGCTTGAGTGGGGGAGGCTGTTGGTCACCAGCGTGTTCTGGATAGGGCAGCCCTGTGAGCAGCTGGTGTTACTGGAAGGTAAAATGAAGGGAAATGCATGTTAAGTTGGAAAGCAAGCAAAAGCCACAGATGCCTTAGTGGAACAAACCGGTCTTCAAAGACCTGTGCTTATGCAGCACTTAAAGACATGATAAGGACCTCTTGCTTCGTATAGCCAACTCACCACCATGGCTGTTTTGATCCAACATTTTGTAGTCTTAGCATCGTGTTCATTTCACGTTAATGGTGAGTAAAGCTGATTAGCTGCTGTTTTAACCGCAGGTAACTTGTCGTTATTGGCAGGAAACATGTTTCATCTGCATAACAGTTTCATGTGAGCAGTGGGGAACATTTTCTATTAGCGTTTGTTGATGTGAAACGTGTTTCTTAGTGGGACTGGAAGAGAACTTGATTTTCACCCTTAACTCCAACTAGAAAAACTGAGTGATGAAAAGAAACTTTTTGATTCTTTCCCAGCACTGGTATTTTCGATATTACTTCCCACTGTATCCAAGATCAGTTTCCTGCTATTTGCTATACACATACAGCTACAGAAGCTAGAATCAACCTTCTTAATGCTGCCCAAAATAGATAAATATCAACTGCATACACAGACTGGGGTGAAGGAAGATGAGGACTAGTTCCAGAGAGGCCATGCTATACAGCAGTCCCTGACTGCTGTGTTCAGGTGGGAGCTTGAGCTCTTGTAGGGCCCCAGTGGGGAGCTGAGGCAGTTACAGGTAAGCAGTGTGTGTCCTTTTCTAATCCTGGAAATGTAACATTCCTCCCTCCTCTTAGATACCAAGCAGTTTTGTTCATACTATTTATTTATTTTTTTTAAATTTTTATATGCTTTTATGACGCCTACAAAAGCTCTATGGAGACAGGAGTTTTGAAAGTGATAGAATAGGTAACACTTGCTTTATTTAGAAATGTTTGGCTCTTGCTTTCCAGGTAGCGAAGCCTTGTAACAGGGCTGTGTATGTTTTATAAGAAGCTATGTTTGGGTCTGTATCTTTCTGAAATGCTGTCTGTCATATAATAACTGATTATATTACCATTGTAGTGCCTGTCGTTCTTAAGGATCTCAAAGCACACAGTCAGCCCGAGTTATGAGAATAAATGCAATTATATGACCGTGTCATCGGTAAATACTGAGAGACTCTTCCTGAAAAATGTAGCCTCTGCTGGTCTAGAAGGTGGAAGTTGCTTAAAAGTTTATATCAGAATTACACAGATGTTTTAGGGAGCAAGCAGTGAGTTCCTTATTTGTTATAAATCAGAAGGGAATTTAGGAAGATAGTTGCCTTGCAACTTAGTCATATAAAGAAAAAGTCTTTGACTGCCCCAATAAAAATTATGTAAGAGCATGGCTTTATTACTTATTTTGTAGAGATGGTCTCTGGATTCTTGGCAATCTAGAAGCTGAATTTTTTCCAAGTATTCATTTATACCAGGTGACCTCCTTGTGCTTAAAGGCCTTGCAGTCACAAAACACAGAGAGCTTTGAGTCCAAGTGTGACTTGGGGACAAATAAACTATTTCTGATTTTGCTGACTTAAATCAGGGAAACCACCCACTACATTCACTGCTGCAAGTGAATGTAAATAAGAATATTTACTAGTATTTATTATTCATATTGCTGGAATGCCAAGGTTCTATATTACCTACAAAGACATCGCTGTGCTAGGCAACATGAATGCAGAACAAAGGATGATGCCTTGCTTCAAAGTTCTACCAGTCTAAAGCAGAAGATTATGACCTGATCAGATGGTTATAACTGACACCAGAGAAGCCAGTGCTTTTTCTTCTGATTGAACTTGGTTAAAAAAACAGCCAAACAAAAATCCCAGGCCAAAGCACTGTTCTACTTGACTTATTTGGAGAGAGGGAAGAGTTAAAGAACAAAAGCACATGGAAAAATCTAAAATCATCTTCTCTTCAAATGGTCTCAAGTGTATGGGGAGGAAAGAGGAGAGGAGAGGCAAGACAAAGCAAAGAGAATCTGAAGCTCAGCCTGCCTTGTTTTTCAGTCATTTTTCCAAGATACGTTGGAGACTCTTTTATGCATTAGCACAGTGTTTGGGAATGAATATTTGTTCAGTGAAATATGACGCTCCCATGGCAGAGCAGTGAAATATAGGATATTTTGCTTGTTGGCAGCAGATTTCTGGCTGTCTACGTTTTTATTAGTGCAGGTTTTTCTATATGAGTATAGCTATTTATCTAGCAAGCAGGGCCAGCAGATAGAAAGTTGGAGAGAGCCAGCACAGTCCTAAGCTATGTCAGTAGATAAAAACCCTTAAGGCAAAATATCTACAGGATTGGGCCATGTGCCTGAATTAGGGAAAATGTTGTTACATTTTCCCAGTCACTTCAATATCCTGCAGTTCTTGCTCTTCCACAAATGCAATTTAATGCAGCTGATATAATGCCATACTGAAGATTTGTTAGCTGCCAATGTTCAGTCTTGGATCTTTCAATTCATGAGCTAGAAGATGGAGCTTTTTAGCAGAGGTTGTTACAGGCTGATGACCTTTAGTGTTTTGCCCAGTTACCACCAGAGACAGTCAAGACAGTTACCCAAGGGACTTTGAATTATACCAGCATCTGGTGTTTTCTGGTCTGGTCTGACTGCATGGTGACAGTGGAGGTATAAAAACCCAAATATGCAGCCTGAATCTCTGGAGTAATAGTTTGGGTGTGATTGTTGGGATTAAATCACACTCTGGGGTGTTCTCTGGTGATAGAGGGAGTTTTGCTTGAGTATAAACTGTCAGACCTGATCTTTATTTCATACTACTTTGCATGTGTGGCAAATGCTCTTGGAAGTAAGAAGACCCTTTACTGGAGAGGAAAGCAAAGACAGAGGTTATCAGGTGAAGCAGCAGAGTCAGAAACCAACTGTAGGACACTAATTTCCAGGTTCATTCCCTAAACTCTTGATGTTTTGCTTGAATAGCTGCTGAAAATGGAGAAGGAAAGGCAGTCTTTGCTCTAGAGGTTCAGAAAGAAACTGTGAGATAAAAGACAACTGGTAATGAGAATAAGACACGTCTTGGGAAATGTATGGAGATTGTCTGAAGAAGCCTTAGCAGCTATAAGTAGCTAGAGGTGAAGTAGCCTTAGCAGCATAACTTGAATGTGGTTTCTTTTGTATTTTGGTACAGTTCTCTTTATATTCCCTATTTTAAGGTTTATTTTGGAACAAGATTTATATTGTTTAGAAACTCAGATTTGGATTGTTTAAGAAACAGACCTTTTCTGATACATCAGGTCTATGGTATATATTTATTGGCTTCAATCCTGAAAATATTTTTATGTGTTTAGTTTGGTTTCAGAATATTTGCCTAGATGTGTAATATAAAATGCAGAAATAAATCTGTGCAGATCCAGAGCCCTTACTAATCAATGTAACTGTTCTTTTGGACTTGTTTTCTTCATATCTATTTCCAGAGTTTTAAATATAGAGTATTTTGGTTTGAAATATCCTGTGTGAATTCTGCAGTAAAAGGATTTCTCTTATGAGATTAAAGTTGCAGCAATAATGGAAATTACAGTATTAATGGACAACTTTTTAAAATTACAGCTTTCATTCACATCTAAAGCACTTCTGACATCACCTGATCATTTAAATTCACCTCTCTTTGGGTAGAATAAACTAGCTATATACCAGTGCCCACCAATACAGAAACAACACAGAAATTTAACAGCAGGCAATAAAAAAATACCAAAGCTAGTGAATCATTCAGAGCTACTTAAGTGGCTGGCTAATGTGGTTTGTGCTGGAGTGTGAAGAATCCAAAGCTCCAACATCACGATCTTTGTGCAGTGTCCAAGGTCCGTAAAGCCTACAGATGGTCAAGTTTGCCATTGCAGATCAGAGCCCACAAGTTTTGTCATGGTTATGTGGAATTGGGGCTTGTGTAGAATGGAGACTGGTTTTGTGCTTAAGTCACTCAAAGAGGACTCAGAAGGACTGTTCTGTGACCTGGACAAAAAAATTGATTTCATAATATGGGAGAATTATACTGCCTTATATCACAGGAGACTCATGCAGGGAATTGTGGACTAGATTCTTATTGAGGTTAGCTTGCAATTAATGTTAAGCATATGTATAAGCTCTTTTTTAATAGAAATTAAAATAAGCATGGGCTTATATGACTTTTGTGACTTGGGGTGCATAGCACATGTATGTGTGATGATTATTTAATTGCTGTTGCTGACGAGACTCTTGAACAGAAACTGCTAGTGAGAGACCATGTCCAATCCGGTACAGAGCTCTGTGGAAGGATTCCCACTGACACCCCAGGATATCCAAGCCAGTCCTCTTTTATTATCATAGCATTTGCATTCTTGTTCTTGAACTAGTGTTGTGGGTTTTTGTTTGTTGTAATTTTTTCTCTTTATGCAAGATCTTTTCCTGACTGCTTCTGCCCTGGCTTTCTCCATTTTTATTCTAGCAGTTTTTAGTAGTCTTGATAACCTGTTTCTTGATTTCTCCTGTAGATGTCTGATTCGAGAGACAGACTGTGCACTGCAGCAGGGCTGATGGCAAGTCTCCTGCTTTCTAGTTTTAGATTAGAAAGAGAACCCTTTGGTGGAGGGGAAGAACCAT
Source organism: Athene noctua (assembly GCF_965140245.1). Classification (NCBI taxonomy): domain Eukaryota; kingdom Metazoa; phylum Chordata; class Aves; order Strigiformes; family Strigidae; genus Athene; species Athene noctua. The sequence continues at coordinate 45,400,974 of NC_134041.1, forward strand.
GGCATTAAAAGGTAATTTCATGTCAGAAGGAAGTGAGGACTATGCTCTCAGCAGCCCTAGCATCTAGTAAAGTCAGAGGAATTGCTCTTCATTTATGTAGAGGTCAGAGCCTGAGCCTTTTACAGTAAGATTTGCCTAGGAAACAGTAACTTCAGGCAAGTATTTGAAATGGGAATTTTGTTCTACTTGAAGCAATTGGAAGTGAAGGGATGTGAGTGCCTTTGTGGGAATTCTCATCTGAGTGTACCAGTGCCTGTGCAGGTATGCTAGTACCCACTGAGTCTGTGAAAATACATCTATGTGAGACTACAATCTGTGAGCTATGTGTAGCCGAGTGTGAGAATGTGGGGGTGATTGTATGTGTATTTGCCTGTGTGACACTGAGGACTACAAGTACCTGTATGGAGCTTGGTCGATGTGGCTGTATGTGGTATGCAATGTGCAGATGTTAGGCCCATCTGTGTATCTATGTCAGAGTGCAAGTATGTGTGTGCAAACATGTAAGTGAGCATGTGTGGGAGCATGTATGTTGCCATGGGGGAGAACATAGCTATGAATGTGTATGTGAACATGAGTGTGACTGTTAGCATATCTGTAAATGGGGGGCATATGAATAAATTAATGTTACCAGGTGGTCTTGGAGGGAGAGATCCTATTCCAGAAACAGCCTCCACTCTGTCCTGTCCATTTCTGTACATGTATTAGTTTTAAAGATGAAAAGCGCCATGGCTTGTCTTCAGCCTGGGCATCACCCCTGAGTGCACAGTTGCTATGCCAGTTCAGTGTGTTTGTGTGCTCTTGTGAGAGAGTTGGTAATTGTGAGTGCTCCCTAAGAGAATCTCTGGGGCCAGGGGATACAATAGGCAAGGGTCTAGGGTCTGAAACTGTAGACTTTAATAAAGCCACTGACAGCAAATAAGAGCCTGACATGTGAGTCACATTACTGACAACAAGGGCTGCTTTGTAGTCCCATCTGCACCCCGATCGGGTCCCGTACAGTAACTGAAAGGACGGAACAAACTGCTGCTGCCTTCAATAAATACAACAGTGCCACAAAAGCAGCCGAACAGACCAACTTTGTGTGGCTTTGCTGCAGCTGAGCTACTCTCCTAGCTCTCTTCCTTGCCTCCCCCACCAGTGGAAATGACTGACGTTACCATTTAAGGGTTGCTTGAGAGCCCTGGTTATGTGCTTGGCTCCATGGCAGTCATTACATGCAGCCCTGGAACATCTCTCTTCCCTGCCACCCCCTGTGCTCCCATCCTTCACAGCCTTTCCCCTCCTCTGACCCCAGGGACTGGGAGAGCCCCAGAGCCTCTTCCTCATGAGCCATGTTGCTTGGGCCTCCTGCCCTCACCTGGGCTAGCCAGCACTGGGGGCTTAGCAAAGCCTTACATCAAGCTATAAGCACAGTTACTTGAAATGTCCATGATCAGACTCCCACTGGAGTGGTCATGATAAAAATGCACCTCCCAGAACAGTAACTTGAAGGACTTTCAGACCCTTAGTGGTTGGTCGTCTCCCTAGCCCAGGTAGCACTGGGGAATGACAGTGTTTGCTATATATCGAAATGTCACCTACCAGAGTCAGAAGCATCTTTTCCTGGCTGCCCTCAGGGCCTCTTGCTCTTCCCTCCCTCTGGGCCTCTCCTCTTTGGCTTGGAGACTTTCCCAGTGAAATGCTTTCACATGGGGGAAAAAAAGCCTTGCAGATCGATCCCCCTTCAGTGGGAATTTGTGCCACTGTTATGTCTTTCTCAGTGCTTTTCTGACCAGTCTAGTTTGTCCCAGTAGCCCTAGAGAAAGGGTCCTTGCTGGACCTGACATCATATGTTGTCGGGTATTGAAAGAGTGGTATAAGCCCTGGGAAAGATCATGGACTTATAAATAAAAATATAAGCCTGTGGTTGCCAAAGGGGCGATGTTAAATATCAAGATAATGTTGTCTGTGACAGTACAGGTGTGCCTGTGTTGTCTATCCTAGCATGTAGCATGTCAGCCCACCTAGTGAAAGTCTGAATTCTTGTCTGCCTGAAAAAAAGGAACATCAGACTCAACAGTTTATGCCTGGCAGAAACTCTGTTTCCTTCTGTGATACATAATGCACATAGAGCTGAGTTCCCTGGAGGTTAGGGCATATCCCATGTGGGACCTGTACCATTTGCCCTGTGCTTCTACAGTGTGTGATAGAGCCCGTAGCCAGCCCTATTGGTGCACATGTACACGGTCTAATTGACACTGTCTTCAGCCAAGGTGATTTCAGCCATAGTGATGTTCCTAAGGTATAAGCCTTACCTACCTTAAAGGTCAGATTTTCATCTCACAACTGGTATATTGCAGCTTATAGGAACAGAACATGCTAGAGGTGAAATGCAGCAGATCTGTCCTTGGAAAGATCAAACTTCAGGGAGCAGAAGAATCCAGTTTCTGAGCATCTTTAGGAAATCCTACAAGATAGTCTTCTGTGAAAAAACCTCCCTCCCTGTGACTTCATATCCCCTTCTGTTCAAGCAACCACTCCAGATAACAATAAGCAAAGGAATTACAGACCAGCATAAAACAAATCAGCAAGCAGTAAGAAGCAATACATTATACAGAGATGTACGCAGGAGAGAAGGATTTCACTGGTGTCACACAGAAAAATCTCAGATGCTATCGTGGTAGGTGTTGATAGGTGATATTCATAGGAGCAACTTGTGATGATATTTTGGATAACACTGTGATATTTCTGATAGTTTAATGCGTGGACCTTCTGCTAGAAATTCCTGTTCTGTCTGTATCAATAATATATAAAGGATTAAACACAACTGCTTTGAAATACTCTATAGAGCTGAGAAGCAGCACCAGAAACCTTAAGTCCTGTAACAAACATGATCTGTGCTTTTCAGGAAAATGTCTGGAAATTTTGAAAAGAAATTTAGAGTATCCTATGTCACTGCTAAAAGGGAATGCAGATTCCCCAAATCCTAGTCCAGTGCTTTGATCACATAACAAGCTTCCCTTTTGCTTTGGTGTCTAGGCTGAGACCTGGGCAGGGTAAGGCCAATGAACATGCTGTCATATCTGAGGGTGGATGTCAGTCCCCTTGATCCTCACCTGTGCTGACCATTGTAGAGTCTTCAGCAGTGGTGGCACAGCTGGCTAAAATGGGAAATGTATCTCAAGTATGGAGTCTATTGCAATGGCACCTGTGCCTTCCTCTGGAGCACCTCCATCTCTTGAACAGGCAGGACCTTGGGGATTCCATTTCTAGTAGCTTGACATCTCAAGAGAACAAGAGTTTCCTAGGAGGAGATGGAAGGATGGAGCCCTGAAGAACAGGAACATCCTGTTCTCATGTGGTAGAGAGAGAGGAAAGGGATCTGTGTGCAGGTCTGGCACAGCTTTAACCTGCTTTTATGTTTTCTTGTATTTGCATTGTTTCTGTTTAAAAAGATGCTGTTGCAACTGGGGGGAAATGATGTAGGTGCAGCACTGTGTATAAAGCTGGAGAAAACAATTGCCTGAGGTGCCTTATGGGAGTGGATACTCTTCCTTACCACCCCAGAATGCAAAAGCTTTGTATTTCAGGAAAGAAGCCATTTTAAAAGTCTTTATCAGCCAATACAGATAGTTCGTGGTGTGCATGTTATGGTATGCCTCTTAAAGCAAAGATATCACACAAATGAGGAAGGAACAAGTGAGAGCAATTGATGAGAAGAGCAGGGGCTAGGCAGAAATGCCTGGTGAGGATGATGACTAACAAGACTGGCTAGGGAAGGAGGAAGAGGTGAGACAAGTGGGCTGGGGTGGCTGTGTGGCAACATGTCCTATAGGTCAGCTGCAGCCTTGTGCCACCTTACTACCTGGGAGCACAGATTACAGAGTCCTGAGACTGGGCACAGGCACGCTACACTGTGTGTTACTGCAGGTAGTAGGAAGCAGCTCACTGCCCCAGCTGTTCCTGCACTAGGAAATCAGAGAGGAGAGCTTTAAAGTCTTCTTGCTGTTCTTTGAGAAAGGTGCAGCTGGTAATTAATTTAACTCATGTTTTTCTTTCCATTTCTCTTTCTTTTCTCCCTTCATGGAAGAACTGGTTGGTTAGGTCATATGAGTCATCATTTGTGAAGAAGCATAGCTCATTGAGCGCCCAAGTAGTTTAGCTTAATTTTCCCAGGTTTCTGAGTGGGTTCTCAAAGTGGTCTTTACTAATGACCCCTAAAAATTGAACCTGGTTCTATATGTTGGAAAGCAAAGCCTGGCAGAAGGGCTATAAAAAAATACAATGTAAAGCCAAGTGCAGATGTAAAAAAAAAAAAAAGTAATCTTAAGGCCAACAAAACTTTGAAAAAGAAAAGGCCATGGAAGGCATTGGAAATTACTTTTGCACTTTCCCCTGATAAAGCTGAAGCCTCGTTCAGTTCTTGCATGCAGAAAAGAAGTAGGTATCCATGAAGCATGTGATGTCTTAGCTTGTACAGCCTCATCTAGCATACCAGGAAAAGACAGGGTAGTCAGATTCAGGCTACCAATTTAAAGATGAGCATATAAGTCTCATCACCCTCTCTCTTTTTTTTTTTTTTTTTTTTTTTTTTTTCCACCAGGAAATGCTCATTTGTATACTAAAGACTTCATAAATAAGTGGTGCCACAAATACCCGAGGCTGAGAGTAGTCGGAATGGAATTTCATGTCCAGCCTCCACTGACTTCTGGGAGACAGTAGAGACCATCTCCTGAAGGCCTTCTTGAAAGCTGCAGCTGAGGCTCTCACACTGAAGCTCCAGAGCATGCACTACAGCCAGGAACTTCCTGTTAGAACTTGTCGGCTGTTCCGTTGTTCTTGCTTTGTGAACTTAGTTTTTGCAGACCCTAGCCAAATCTTGTAGATTTGAGAGGCAAAAGAAACTGGGTTCCAGGAAGCTCAGATCCTCAGCAGTTCTGACCAAATAAAGTTGTTCCTTATGGTTGAGGTACAGTTCTTTTCAAGATAACTTATTTAGGTCTAAGAGACTTTGGAAATGAGGAAAAGAGGTAACCTTCTGGGAAAGAAAGTCTGGTCCTAAACTGCCAGCCATTAAAATACAAGAGACTTTTGCCAGCTGAACAGGAGAAGCTACTTCCAATAAAGCCAATCAAAAGCAATTTCCCTGCTGAAAGGTGGCCTACCTGAGACAGAGCAGCCCGCACCAGCTGCATGCCACTGCTGTCAGACTTGGCCGGGTCTGTCAATTAAGGGAACACAGAGCAATCTGTGAGTGCTGAAAGGGATCCCTTCAGAGCCCTCAGTGGCTGAGAGACAGGCCCATTGTCTGCATGCATGTCTCACATAGTTTCAGAGTCCTGATAAGCAGGCATGCCATGAAAAACTGCATTATATGGTGAGCTCAGAGATACTTTGGCTGGGGGTAGATGAGGTGGGGGGGTGGGAGAAGAGGTAACACTGCACCTTTGCATTGTGGGAGGTGGGGCAATGAAAGACATCGCTTTTGGTGGTCCCCCAATATAACCTCCTTTCTCACAAACTCTTGTTGAATGATGAAGTCGTCATTTCCTCTGCTTCCCCTCCTCCCCTCCCTCCTTGTCCTTTCTTCTGGAGTTCAGAAATCAGCTGGGAAATTACTGCAGCACTAAGACGACAAACAGCTTAGCCACCTTCAACTGCTGCCTTGCCACATTTTGAAAGTCTTTTTTCCTGGGAATCTGGGACCACCAGGGTCTATAGGTCTGTGGTTAAGGAAGAAGGAAGGCTTCAGATTTACACACACATGCCATAGAGACCATAGAATAGGAAGGCAGGCATATCACCTAGGGGAAGGAATGAATGGGATTCCCTCACTGGCTGCTTACCGATGTTTGCTTTAATCTTCCTCACATTATAGCCTGGTGCCTGGTCCCTTGGTACTTATGGCCCCTGCATGCCTCCTAACAACAGGCACAGAAGGGCTTGTGCTCTCAGATGGGCACATCCTAGTATAGAGTGTGAGGCTCTCAGACTCCGCTGCTTGAGCTGGGGAGTATGTAAATATTGGGAGCATGTAAATGTACATGTTAAAATGTCAGTATTACAAAGCAAATAAAACCAAACTCTGTGTTACTTTCATGTTACCTTTCTAGGCCATTTTGCATAGAGGGAGAAGGTTCTAGCAGAACTCTCTTTGAAATAAAATACCATGATGTAAGGCTAGCTTTCTATATGCTTGGAGGATATAGAAATTGTACAGTGTGTGATAGGAAGCAAGAGAATGTATACATGGGAGCAAGGAAGTCTGTTACTAATGCTGTAGCATATAGTTGAGAAGAACCAATGTCATGGTAACAGGGAAACAAATGCTATCATCTAGAACATGAAGGATTAGTTGCAAGTGACTTTTCCTAACACTTTTTCTTTCTTCCTCTGTCTGGGGACTTTGTTTTGCACTCACTGCAAACTGATAATTTTCATACTTAATTTTAGTTAAAGTCACTCTAGACGAGCTCCATTCAGGATTTGAGCCAAAGCTTGTTGTAGACCATGACCACTTTTGACTGTCACAGACATGTTGGACCAAAGCCATTTCTGATGTCAGTTAAATTCTGTGAACCTGCCTAGGGATGATTCTGGCCCATACACTTCAGCTCTCACATCCACTTTTTTGCAGTGCAGTGGGCTGCCAAATTGAGGAATGGATTTCTGATCGCTCAGTCCTTAGTCTTCAGCAGATAAAGCCTCATCAGGCTTTAGTGATTGCCTGCAACTCACTCAGTGTACAGTGACTCTCCAGGAGATGGCAGCTCCTAGTTTTCCCCAGTTGGGGGATATGTCTTGGCTGAGCATATTTGATAAGGAAAATTAATGAATTTGTTATTGGATGGAAACTCCTCTTTCATCTCTGACTTGCTGAGGCCCATGGAAACCCATTTTTCTTTTAATGTTAAATAAAGCTCCCATCACAAATGTCAAATTCTACTGTCTATTCTCTCACTCTTCACTGCACGCTCACACCGTACTTGCCAGTCATGGGTAAGGTTGTAGTGCTGACATATTTGACTTGTTTTCAGAGATTTATTCTTGTAGTTATCCTTGATTTTATTTCCTCCTGTTTAGGTATACATACTTAAATTGACCAGAGAGACTAGCTTTGCTTTATTTCCTGTTCCTCGGTTCTTCAAGCCAGAAACCTCACTAATTAGTCTCATGAAACTGTATGTTTCCCCCTGAATCCTCACTTAAGTCAGTTCATGACCTTTCTCACACCCAAATGCAGATAGACCCTTCTCTTAAGCACAACAGAAGCCCACAGCATCCACTCAATCACACTGTGGGCTCTGGAGGGAATCTTGAAGAACCTTGTAGTTTCCTTTTGCTCGTCTGTCTTGGTGTCTTTTTGGACTTTTTGAATCTGAGTCATTCGTGATGAGGGAAAGATAAGTTGAAGCATCCCCCAAAACTGCCAGCTCTCTTTTCAACAAAATGAACTGTCTCTTTGAGTAGCTTATATAAAGGTAGTCCTAGCACAATCCTCACATTGCATTCTTACTTGCTTCAAGGAACAGTGAACTAACTAAGTGAAGATATTTAGCAGATTGTCATCAGGAGGCAAGTGAGCCACTCAGGGAGATGAATGGGGCAGTCTGTGCTTCTCCGAACTGTTGTTTCAATATCTTGTCAGCTTGAGCAGATACCAGTGGCTTCAGGAAGGGTACACATTCAATCTTTCTTACAAGCTTGGAATAGAGGTGAGCTGCTTCATTGTAAAATGGAAGATGAAGTTGAGCAGAAGGTGATTCCTGGCATATCCTGCTTAATTTGGGTCTTGCTTTTCAAGGTACAGAAGCAAACTTCTCATCCATGCTGTTTGTAGACCATTTACACCATGTTGGAGCTGTGTGTCACTAGCTCTGTGTAACAGTCCTCACCTGCTCTCCTCAGTTTCTACTGCACCTCCCTACAGGCAGGTAGGTATGAGTGACTGATAGTTTTGTGTATCTCGGATACATACCTGGGGTATCCAAGGGGAAATGTTTTCCCTTCTACCACATATTGCAGGGACTGCACAGTCCTGCATGTGTGTATCTAGCAGAAAGTAAACTGCTAGACATCTGCTTCTTGGGGCCCCTGGGACCTCTCTGTGGTTTGGAATGGGGAGGCCTTTGATCTGTGGTTTGTGTGGGAGAGGTAGATGATACTGTGGTTTGCAAACAGCTGATGGTTCTCTTTCCTTCAAAGAAAAAGAATAGCGTTGATCTGTGATAATGCAGAACATCACATGAGTGATTGGGAGTGGGCAGGATGATGCGGTTTGCTCTGCAAGTTGTAGTTCACTTGTGTCATGATATATGTTTAAGAAAAGGTGACAGCCTTGGTTGTGTCTTTAAGCCACAAGCCTCTTTTAGGGCGGGAGGGAATGGCTCGAAACCAGAAATAAAACCCCATGAGATGAAAATTTCCTTCCGCATCTCTCCAGGGCATGTAAGAGTTGTTCACCCCAGGCAAAAGCACTCCCCCTTCTTATATCATCTTGTCTGTAGAAGGGATATTTGTCTGTGGGCATCTACCCCATCAGGGGTCTTGTGGCACTGCCTAGTGCAATTTTAGAGTTCAAAGGAGCGTGACTGCTATTATCACTCGTGGCCCTGGAGGTTATGTTCAGCAGTTTGGGTGAGGACTGCTGAGAAAATGTTGAGTTTGAGCAGAAACTGCTGTGTGAATGCTTGTGTCCATTTGGGGAGAGTGGCACATGGAGTAAACAGCTCTGAAGGAAGAGTGGGGCTGTGCTCATACCTCTGCAGATTTGCAAAAACTCTGGTGTGCCGGAGTCCAATGCTCAGAATATAAAATCTGATGCACTGGACCAAACCAAAGATCCATCTTCCATGGGATCCTGTCCCCCTACAAAGTGAATATTTAAGGAAGGGAATAAGAACAGGATGGGTATATAGTGATCTCTCTGATATATAGAGTCTAGCAATCAGAGTTGGGAGATTTCTTGAAATGGAGAATATATTGGGTTTGTTAGGACTGGTAGTCACCAACTGGATTAATGTCGGTCCCTCGGGCTCCCATGACACGATTGCCTTGGGCAGCAGGTCTGGCAGCATTTAAAGGGCTAGGAAAGAGAAGCTGTCTGTTGGCAGAGGAAGGACTAGTGCTGAGACCTGTAATGGTGTGAGTGCTGCCAGGCATGGCAAGTTGGGAGATCTCCAGCTGGGAAGGAATAAGAAGTGGAAGCATGTAAATCAACTATATTCAAGATGCTGCAAATACATGAGAACAAAGCCACACACTTGTGGGACTGGAAGCAGGTAATTTATTGGCTATGAAGCAGGTTTTCCTTACAGGTTCTGCCTAAATGCTTAAGAACCTGATCAATTTGCCTCTGACTTCTTGCATCCTGTGGGCTCATGGGGCTGGCCTTGCTCATGGCAGTTTGGGATGGCTCTGGGCAATATTCTGCCACTCTTCAATAGTGGGCTATTGAGCACTGCTGCTACAGCCCTTTCAGCAGCAGCCCATTACCAACATGCTTCAGCATTGAGGATGTACATGGCATGGTCATCTGACATCCCTTACAGATATACAGGACATGCAGTCCTGTGTGTGCCCTGGGAACCAGACACTTCAGCAGCCTGCTCAGGCTGACTGCTGTAGCTCACCTGTAGCTTGTGTGGGAGAGGCCTGTCTTTTGGGTTTTAGTGCCTAAATTTGATCCCTCCTAGAGACATTGCTGCAGTTTATGAGAAATGTGATTCTTAAAGAACTTAGTACCACTTTCATTCTTCTTTTCAAATCAATGGTGTGCTGTAAAATCCCACCCTTGGGGCTTATGCATGTTAGCGGGAGTGGAGCCCTAAAATTTTTGAATGTGTTTTTGTGAAATCCTTAATAGCTAGGTGACTCCTACTTATCATTGCTTCTTCAGAGCTACTGACATTTCCAAGGAACACTAGCAGGTCAGAAAGTCAGCTTGGAGAAGCTGAGCTGCTTCTTTACCACATTACACTCACCTAGCCTGGTGCTTTATAACTCTGTCTTTAATGATTTTCTCAGCTATTTTTCCTGGTACTGGCGTAAGGCTCACTGAGGTCTATAATTCCCATGATTGCCCTTAGCACCTCTTTTAAAAGAAATGCAGAGTGTTGGCTCCCCTCCAGCCTGGTGGGAGAGTGGCTGTTTTTAATGATAAATTGAATATTTTGTTAGCAACTTCTTTATACTTTGATTTCTTTAGAGTGTTTGCATAAATGCCATCTGGTCTTGGAGGTTTCTTACTATTTCAATTTTTAGGTTATGCTATTGTATCTTTTTTTCTTCCTCTTGAGTTTCTATCTGTCTGTTTTCAATATATCTGACTTTGTCCTTTACTGCTATTATTACTGCTATTTGTGATTACATGGTTAATGTGATATGGTCAAGGTGCCCAGACCTCAGACTGGACACCCCTTATGCTAAATATTTTATGTATATCCAAACCAAAAGCAGTTCTCACCTTGGGGAGCTTGTGGCCAGGCTTTTAAAGATAAATCAAGCCTTTATCTGATTTTCTTCCATGGGGCAAATGAGAAAAGTTTACTCGGATCAGCTAGGCTGAGAAAAACCTCGTACAAGTGTGTCTGAGTTCAAGAACTTTGCCCGCTGGTGACAGTCCAGAGCAGAGAGGCCACAAACCTAAGTTTCTGTGGCTTTGATCTTCTCATATTCTAGTTGTGTATTTTAATGGCAATGCCACATTTCCCAGACTCATCCTCCTTTCTGTACAGTTTGAAAATACCTATTCTTGGGGACTCATAGTAGAACATCCCTGTAAAGGCCCTGTAAATCCCCTTCACAGTCCACTATTTCTGACTGTGTCAGAGCAATAAGGTATCCAGAACTTCATCAGCCAATTCATTGTTTAATAACCCACTGTCATTACTTGGGATAAACTCTGCAGTCTTTTCCCTTACATAGCTCCTGCCTCCTCTCCTCACCTCACTCCTGCTGTCAGCATCTTTCTGAATGGAGTTTGCTAGAAGAGAATGAGCCCTACCCTTTTCCCCTCCCTTCCCCGCTCCCAGCAGGCAGGCAGTATGGCACAGTGCGGTCTCCAATGTCCCTTTAGTCACTTCTCCACTGTCGGTGTCATAGGGCTAGTGTTTAAGCATTTTCACGCTGGATTTGAAATGAGATTATAGACTGGTCCACTCAATTGACTTAATGGATTTTAAGAGACTAGATCCTATTAATGCAGTCAGTGCCCCAGGGTGCCTCTCCTACTGCAGACAAGATAATCTGCCATGCAAATTAAATCCTGCCTCAAGATGCAGGGCCTGCTTAATGTGATCCATTACACAGTTTACTTGTTTATATCTAATATTGTAACAGGAATAGGCTTACGAGCAGCAGGACTCAACTGAATAGAAGAGTAAATTACCAGGAAAATGAGGTTTTAGAGTCTCTCTCTCTTCCTTTCTCTCAATCTCTCCTGTTTCCTTCTCTCTCTCCTTTTCACTTGTGAAAATGCATTCCTCTTCTGCTTTTTGCATGTAGAGAACTATCAAGGAAAATAATATAGCTGTGAATGATGGATTCTGCTTTTGTTTACAGAGGTGTAAACTGAGAAACTTATCCTGGAGAAGGAGCTCAAGCGGTTCAACAAAACTTTTATGGGGGAGGTGAACGTTTCTTTAGCTCTTGTTGTCCAGTCTGCATGGGGTTTTGGAATGAGGTATTCTGACTACCCCCTTTTACTGAAGAAACTCTCATGGGTTAGATTTCTTCTGTCTCCAGTAAAGTCACAAGAACAGGCATAGGTGGCAATGGTGGACAGGAATACAGAGACTAGTCTAATTGGAGGACCAGGTTTGAATTCAGGACAGAGAAATCAGGGATATACAGTTTGGGCAGTTTAGAGGGAAGGAGGTCAGAGTCTAACAAGGTCACAGGCTTCCAACAGAAGTGACTTGGGTCCATGTGGGAATACTTGTCAAAGAAGATGCTTGTATAAATGATCCTTTCAAGGGCAGGAGGATGGATTATCTGATCTCTCACTTTTATGATACTGTAGCTTGTGTTAAGGATCTTGAGATAGGGATCCACAAATTTAAGAGCACTGACATTACATTGGAAGAGATACCTTTTGTTCATGACAAAGTCAGTGGCTTGTCCTGGAGTTCCTGGGATGAGGATGTGGAGTATCAAAGTGATGGGGCAGGATCCACAGCTTGAATATCAAAGAGGAAATGGATGGAAAGGGATGCTTGACTGTTTCAAGTTGTAAGTGACTGGTATTAGGAATAGATGAGGGTCTGGTGGTTCTTTGGTTTTATCCAGGTGCAAACATGGTCTCATCTCCTTAACTACAGAAATTTCCTGGTAGGGAAATGAAGATACACTATACCAGCAGACTGCTCTGAATGTATACACACTTACATAACTTGTATGTCTTTGTACCAACACAGTGAGAGTGCTGTGCACACACAGCATGGCTGTGCTCCTTTAGCTGCACTAAGGGCTGTAGGCACAGTGATGAGATGGCCCTTCTTCACACTCCTGAGCGGAACGACTAGCTCTGATGTAGGCATGTAGTCGTGCTGTGATTTGCGTGATGCCTGTGTTGGATCCTGAGATCTGCAGGGATTTCTGAGTGAAGAGATAGTCAAAATCAAAGGCAGGGGCACATTTGGAGTGATTCCTTAGGGCTTCACACAGTCTGTAGCTGTAGAGGGGTCACTGTGTCTACAAAGACACTCTGTGGCCAGACCCAGAATCCTGTCCATTGCAAAGGAAGAATTAGGAGCATCAGACTACTTCACTTTCATGATATCTTATTAGATCCATCTTTATTTCTGCAGTGATGGGAGACATCTCTGACAGGATTCAAACAATAATCTGCAATTCCTGTCATTCACACAGACTTTCTGTTTCATTTCATGTAAACCAGTTATTTCACCAAGCCTCAGTTCTCATTCTGTAGCAGTGTTATCTTTTCAGTCTTGTCTGTGCATGTACAGCCCCAGCACAGGGGCTGTGCCTTTGGTAAAAACCTGAACTATATATATTGCAGCTGGGGCCCTGCACACCCAAGTGGTCACTGCTAGGGGTTTTATTCCCTCTGGTGGCACAAAGAGGTAGGTGGGCCCCAGCAGTGGTACCCGGTATTGGATAGTCCAGGCCTTGTTAACTGGTGCTGACTTCAGAAGATGTCTCCATGCCAGGGAAGAGCTCTACCTTGAACCAACACTTCCACCATCTCTGCTGATGGCACCTCATGCAGGAAGAGAAGGGGGGGAAGGATCTGTTTTTTTAACTTAATTTAAAGCTTTTTATGAGATTTTCACAGCTGTGATCTTATCAGAGTTTGGCTATAGAAATTAAAGCTGCAATTATATTTTCCCCTTCCTGGAATGTAAAATAAAGTCTAGTGCAAAATGCATTAAAAACTGGAATGTAAAAGTGTAATTAATGTGGAGCAAAAAGCACATTGCGTCATTAACTTTTTTATTAATATTCTCACACAGTGCAATTTCAAAGCTCAGTGCCACTCCATTTCCCCCAGTGAAATATCTCCCACTCTTTCATTGCTGCTACCTTTAACCTCATCTTTAATGGGATGACAGCAGCTTTCCTTTGGAATTACATCCCTGCTCATCCATCTGTCCCACTGTAGATCCTTTCTCCTTCTGCTTAGGGTGCCTACCATGCTAGGATACAATGCTGTTCCTACTGGAAAGAGAGAGGAACAAACACGAGGCATTCATTTGGCATCTGTAGAGCAACAATGAAGATGCTTCCTTATCTGGAGGAAGGCAAAGGGATAGGATTCTTTTTTCTGCTGAGCTGGAGAAGCAAGGTTTCATCTTTGAAAGGCATTGCAAGATGTCTTGCTTGCAACTTGCATCCTATCTAGACTTTGTGTATGTAAACAACACTTATTCTGGATTTATTTACTCTTGCTGTGTTAAGGCCTAATCCTGTAAGTAGTAGTTGCTAGGCACCATCTGGGTACTGACTTAATTTCCCTTATTTTGTTGTCTCTGCATGCAGCAAGTATTTTTCAGTTGCTGCTGTGTAAACAAAGGACCCCTGCTTTCTGTGAGATGGCTCTTTGCACTACCCCCGTAGCATTGATAGGAACGGTAATATATAGTCCTTTCTAGCATGGTTCATTTTCCCAATGTCAGCCAGTGCCACAGGAGGAAGAATAGGGCCAGAATCAATTCTTGCTGAAATCATGGGTGGTTTGACTGTCAGAACTGTAGTTCAGTATGCAGAAAGCACACTAAAAGGTATACTGCAGTGAAATCAAATTCTCAGCTGTCTTGGTGTGGTATGTGCCCTGCATTGTTTTACAGGAGAGGCCAAGGGATAAAAAGAGTCTAGATTCACCCCTCAGTTCTTTCTAACTTCCAAGAGAGTAAACTTTCTGGATTCTGGCTCTAGAGTGGGCAGACACCACTCCAACTTGTTCTATGAAGACCTTTAACAGCTTGTCTGTCACAGAGTGGCATGTGATTTGTTCCCTGGTTCCTAAACTTAGCTCCTAGCTTCCTCTCATTTCATTCTAATTTGATGCCAAATTATAATTCAGGATCCAAGTTTTAGTCCCTACAATTATTGCTAGGCTTGAGGTAGAAGCAAGGCTTTGAAAGCTATTTGCTTAGTTTTGAAATGGCTGGAGGCATCTAGCCCAGGGTATCTGTCCACTCTATGTGCCAGGTATATGTATTCACAGATAGTCCATGGTACCAGATCCAAAGAATTTCACCTGAATTTCCTGGTAAAGGTGGGATGTAAGCAAAACCTAGACTGTATTTGGAAGGATGGCACAATTTGATGATTTTTATCAGAGCTTACAAGTTGTTTAGATCTTACTCTGATCCTAGGAGGTAGTTGACAGTTTGCTTGCATCTCACCCGAAGTATTTACAACATGATTGTGGCACTTTGATAGTTAGGTCATGACCAGTAGAAGTGGATGTGTATGAGTCACCTTACGTCACGAAGAGCAGAAATTTGAAAAAGGAATTTGGGATTCAGGATCAACAAGGAGTCAACAGGAGTTATTTGGATGCTGTGTAGAGAAGAGAGGGCTTCGGTGAGTCTTCAAAAGCATTCTTACACTGCCATGAAAGGCTAACTGACTTGTAAGGCCTTAGTCATGGATTCTCTAGCACCAGTAATGTATAGAACCAAAAAAAGAGATAACCTTTTCCCAGAGAGCTTATAGTTAGAGTACTCTGTCTGGGGAAAATTCCCTTTAAGTATGTTATTGAATCTTTACTGATAACTGGGCTTTCTCCAAAGATCTGAAGTAGCTAATAATGAAGAGGAGTTGTCGTTATTTGTCTGCCTAGGGTAGAACCCATTGAGTATGATCTGGTATTTGTTATGATCTGCTGTTTGTCTGAAGAAGACATCTGATAGTGTCAATCAAACTTCCCATTTATTGATTTTTCAACTGCTCGCTTAACAAACCCAATGCATTTCACAATGCATTGCCAATACTATCAGCATTTTTGTGGGAGCTGTTGTTCACGTTTTGACTGAAATTGTTATTGCAATGGCTTTGAAATTATAAAAATTTTCATTTGATGAAAACCATCTCTCTGGAAATCATATTGGGTTTCAGATTAATTATATATGTATTTCACACATCTGTGGTTCTGAGGTCTTGTAGTATCAATTTCATCATTTCTTTTCTTAAAGCTTTCTTCTGCATAAAACGTCAGTAGGTAAAATGAGAGTGTTTACCAGCACTATCCAGTAACAAAGCAAAGTTAAACACAGGATGGTGTCTGGATCTTCCCTCTTTTTCAATAGGTACTTGATTAGCTTGATGTTGTTTTCCAGCATCCTGGGACTGGACTGGACTTGAGGAGGACTATGCATTGTGTAACTTGCCTGGTACTTTACTGCATAGTGCTTGTATTCTTGCATCCCTCCTCAGTGAGTGCCAGCTACCTGTCAGATGTTACTATGTCAGCTGCACCAGGATTAGAAAAATTACTTAGGACATGCGCATTTACCTTTAGTACATTATCATAAAACTAAGCTGGGAAAGTCGAAAAGTTTGACTTCAAACACCATACTTTTTCAAGATGGTTATGTTACTCTGTATCCACATGAGCTCTTCTGCTTGGCATATCCTTTTTTTTTTTTTTTTTCCTCCTGGAATTCTGCTCACCTGTGGCCAGTATAAAATAATTCAGAAATGCCTTCAAGATTTCTCAACTCCCAAATGACCAGTACAATCCTGACATTGTAAAGACAGCATAGCACCTTGGGAATCATCATTTTTAGAGAATCCCCTCTAGTGCTAGAAATGCACTACCTTAATCTGTGTTAGTGGTTGGAAGCATGCCTTCCCAAACTCCGTGTTAATCATCTCAGTCAAAGTGCAGCCTTTCCTCCTGGAAATCATTGTCCAAAGTTTGACACAAAGTTATTAAATTTAAAATGAGACTGATATGCACACAATTAAGCCCTGGACTTCTGTTAAATGCACTGGAGATTGGGTCAGTGACCAGCAGAACTCTTCACTGCTTTCATTTGAAGGTATGTCTTTATTTTTAAAGGCTTGTCTGGGCAATGACAAAATAGAATTATTGGTTACTTCAGAGAACATGCAGTTATATTAAAAAAGAAAAAAAGAGGGAAAAGAAGCAAAATTGCACCCTGTCTTATTGTCTCCCTTGTTGCATCCATCTAGTTTTTGTTAGTGCCAAAGAGGCATATGCTGCTCCTTTCGATATTTAATGTTATGCTGTAAAATGACTGTATCACTACCCTCTTTGAAATGTCCACTGACATATTAATTCTGTGCTTACTGTCCTAATGCCTAAAGGGGCATTTTCTTTAGCTTTTTCAATTTCTCACCATTTTTATTGAGGTTTTCATACTGTGTTCTTTGGACAGTTCTGCGGAGTGGTGCTATAGGGTAGCTGGTTAATACAGCTAATTTGGGCCTCTATTCCTTGCACAGTTTACCCTTTCAAGGTATGTTGGTGCCTCTTTGTATGTTGAAGGATGGATATTGATGGTGATTTCAACTTCATCATGATCTACCTGCATGCTTTTCTGCTTTTGCTGGAGGGTATGTTATCTCTCTTAAATGGGATTTACATATTTCATGCCCATTCAGCCCAGCAGCTTTTGCTCTCCTCATAATCGCCTTGAGCCTTTGATCATTGTCTTCTGCTGTTCTACCCCAGCTTAAAATGCCATCTGTATCCATACCATCAACAGTTTGTTGTTCTAGTAACAACCCAAATGGCAGTCTGCAGAAACAGCATTTCTCTAAAGGAGTGTGCAGTCTGCACAAATGAGAGCACTGGTTTTTGAATTCTGCTGATGTATCCACTGTAGAAGAAGATTTGGCAATCCTTCTTCAATATTTTTTCTTCTTATAGACAATAAAATATGTTCTTTTTACCTTTTAGCTCTGTACTTATAAGATTCTTCATCCTTTTCCCACAGTAGTCAAGGAGTTTCCTCATTTTGATGATTCTTCTGTTTACATTATGATTCCCAATTCATTTTAGCTTTTGATTTAGCAGTCATAGAATCTGAGACAGCTTGGATTTTCCACTTGTATTTCTGATTGTGTTAAGTCCGACTCCTTGTAATACATCTTCAACTATTCTTTGGTAGTTTTGGGCTCCTAGTTTTCCAGTGAACACATTTGCTTGATGATATCAGGGACATAACATACTTTTTTGTCCAGTATCGGGTGCTCTTTTCCCTGATATTTTTGCAATCAACACTGGAAATTGTATCCCTTCCAATTTGTGATTTTTCTATATGATCATGCCTTCACTTCCACCTCCCCCCCTGCCCTTATTCTGGCTTTTAAAAGGAATTATTTATGGTGGTTTTGATAACATATTGACTTAAGCCCAGATATGCAGCTGATGACTATTAAATATCTCAATTGTTCTTAAGCTAGTAATGCATTCATCTTAAATGTCATGGTGTCCATATTACCTTGGCGGAATTTGTTGCTCTAGTGGTGCTCTCCTCTCCCTTCCTGTTGCTGGTGGCTGCTTTCTCTGCTGCAGGGACTGATCCAGGACCACACAATGGTTCTGTGCTACTAGAGGTAGCCTGAAATCTAACCAACCATCCTGGTTAGTGTGGGATGCTGGTGGGAGGCTGGGATCACTTGTAGGAAAGCAGGGCTGAGAGAGCTCATCAGAGCAGCAGACTGATCACACCTGTCTAACATAACATGGCAAAACTCTTGCTGTCTATACTGGGAAGCAGTGGTGATCAGCTATTCTGCCATTCACTCTTCTCTCTCCATCTAACCCTCACTGGAAATCGAACTTTTGGGCAGAGAGCAGTGTATCTGCCTGCATTAGCTGACTGCTACGCCTCACTGACAGCCATACCCAGCAGACATAAAAGCTGTAAGAAGGGGCCTATCTGATGAAGACTGTAGTTGGGGATGTGCTGGCAGAGAGGTGGTCTCTTCAAAAAAAGTAATCAAATGCTTATTACATTAAAATTACCACCTTCAGATGCACTTGGGAGCAGATGGGAAGCTGGTACAGTACCCAGAGGACAGGTGGGCTGTACTTATGCCAGTTTGTTCTTCTAAGCAGGTGAATTGCTGTCTGTGGACTAGCTGAGGCTCTCCAGGGGTCCTTGAGGTGTTCCACTGTTTCTCTTCTAGCAGGAAGGAAATACAGCTATGCACATGCAGTGCAAAGCTGCATTAACAGCTAGGCAGACAGCTGCCTGTTTTCAGCCTAGAGCTGGCCTGAACATATCAGTATACTGTGCTTCCAGCAGAGCAGCTGGGCATAGAGGACTTGATGCTGCCAAGTGCTGAGAACATCCTTGGTAGTGCTGTGTATCTGTTGAGTTCCTCAGTTGAGAGGTAAGACAAGACTAGTGATGGCCTTGGAAAGGAAGGAGCTCCTGTTTATTAGCATGGGTTTGCCGTATAATTATTTGTGAAATGCCAGCATTTAGGGCCTTATCCAAAATCCACTAGAACTCTAGGAATCTCTTGAGCGTTTTAAAGTAGGTTTTTAGTTTTCCCTGTGCATGTGAAGTTTCCCTGGGGAGAAGCAGCAGTGGCTTTCCATGTTCCAGTGTGTGACTGCAGAGTTCACCCTTGCTATATGCCAGGGTAGCTCCAGCATAGAGCTAGATATGGCTAGATAGCCTGGAAGTGTTAAATATAGAACTGTCAGTGGTGAATGCAACCAAGATAAAGGGATACCTCGTAGCCAAATCACTTTGTAGCTAAACCTACCCACTGCCTGGGAAATACATAAACTTTTGAGGCCAAGTGCTGGCTTTTGAGCAAAACCTGTGCTCCAGACACTTAAAAAATGCCTGGCCACTGTTTTTCATTAGTAATGGAGGCATAATCCCTTCCCATTTACACCATGCAGAGAGACATATGCTCAGTTCAGTAGCCCTGCGAATGAGAATGGGAGACTTAGAGGGTGAAGAGAGATTTCCATTTTCTTCTTCTAACACTTTTCCCCCTTAAACTGATTGAAATTATGTGAGGGAGAAAGAGGGATCCACAGAGAAGGATCTGTCTCTCTTTACAGGCCATACTGTGGACTGGATTTTGTTCGAGAAGGAGGAAAGCTAAAGGTCCCCACCCACCTGTCACATTCAGAACTACAGGGACAATTAGTGATGTGCTATTTCCCCCAAAGACTAGGGACATCTGGAAAGGAAGGATGCCCTGTTAGTTCAGTTCAATAAAAAGGTAGCACTAAAGATCTTTAAAACCATTATCCAGACACACTGGTAAGTGGTTGGAGATATTTTCCTTGCTCGGCTGCCAATATCCCCTTCAACTCATGCAGTAGCCCTTGAGAACAGACTTGATACATTGATCTGTTGTTGGCTCAGGCACAGTTACTGCCCTGTCTTCTCAGTGGTCATCATGAAGGCCCAGAGCATCGTCTGCATCACTAGTGATGTGTAGGAGGGAAACTTGGGTTCAGAAAGTGGTGCAAATGCAGGAATTCTATTTCCAAGGACTTGAGATAAACAAGATAAACTATCATGCTGGGTCTTCTGTCTATTCTGGCTGAATTAGTAGAGTCAGTAGCTTCTCCCCTTTTGAAAGAAAGAGTTAAACCTTGTCTACATATAATTTCTTTGATATCTGTCTCTGGTTTCTGCCGATCAACCTTAAAACTGAGGAATAAATTCAGTCCACAGAATGGGGAGCTTCTTATGGTTTCATCCTGTGCTATGCTTGCTAAGCATTTGCTAAAGAAGTTAAGTAGGAACTTTAATCAGTGCCTTCACATTCTTACAGAGAACAGGATGGCTAAGGGGTCACCAGGTCAGTCTGCAGTCTGTCACAGGCACCACACCTACCTAACCTTGAAATAGACTGTGATCCACTTGGAGACACAGGAAAAGTAAAATGAAGCAGAGAGAAAGCTCAACTGAACAAAGAACTGGCATAGCCTGTTCTTTTACCCCTCCTCAGTCCCAGCTGAGGGCTAACAGATAGCACCCATCTGTTGACCACCACTTGCTCCCCCATCTTTCTCTCCTTCCCACTCCTCTGGTCCAATACTTTCTTCACTTTCTTATATAGAAATGAACTTGGACAGCATCTGAAGGCAAGAAAGCACATTTTGTTCTCTAAGGCAACCTCCTTGAGTATTGTGGGGTAGTTTCCTTTAAATCTGTGCTGGAGTGCTGTGGAGGATCTGTCCATGGCGAGACTCCAAGACCAAGTCCCTGGTGAATGCAGACAGACAGAGAGAATGGAAGGACAGAGTAAGAGAAAGAGGAAAGGAGGAAAAGGGAGACACTGTGACCCCTGCACCAAAGCCTTGGGAGCGTGGCAGAGACTTCTGTGTGTTTGTGTGGAACGGGGGCTGTTTAGATAAACAGATGGCAACAAATGGCATAAAATTATATACCCATAATGTCAGTTCATAACATTTTGTTCGACATACTTGATTTAATCGCTTAGCTGACGATTTTGCTTTTGGGCCCATATGGTGGCAAATGGCAAATGAACCCTCTTTACACAGCAACTCCAATCTGGCACTTTTATCACCGAGACTTAGGGAAGAATCCGGGAGGAGAGAGATGCAGATGGAAAATGAATGAGCAAGCAGGGTGGGGTGCATGTGTGGGAAGAGGAGGTTTTGAAGGTGCGGTCAGGGGAGTGTTCTTAGAAGATGGAATTGAGGGGGGTTGAAATGGGGAAGGGAGGGCTGGGGCAAAAAGAATCAGGGTGTGCTATTTTTGTGAGCATCTAAGAGATGAAACAGAGAATTTCTTAGCAGGGAGGATTCGAGAGAAAAACTGTGGAGAGAAAATACATAAAAAATAAGGGGAATGGTGCTAAGGGGAAGGAAGAGATGGGATGCCAATAGTAGGAAAGGTGGAAATAGGAGATTTTTAGGAAGTGCATTCAAATCTAATTTACAGACATAGGGTGGAAGAGTGTGAAATCAAGAGAACAGATTGTTTGACTGGATTCTTCAATGGGCCCAGGACCAAAGTCATAGGAGATATACCAGATGAAACTGGGTTCTCCTGTGCTGTTACCAGTGTGGTTCTCCTGAGAAAAGGGGTATCTTGAGAAGGGCAACATGAAGATGATGACCAGGTTCCCATAGCAGATTACTTTATTGTCACCTGTTATGGTTTAACACCAACCAGCAACTAAGCGCCACACAACCACTCACTCGCTCCCCCTGCATTGGGATGGGGAAGTAAATCGGAAGAGTAAAAGTGAGAAAACTCGTGGGTTAAGATAAAGACAGTTTCATGGGTAAAGCAAAACCCACACACTTAAACAATGCAAAATAAGGACTTCATTCACCATTTCCCATTCAGCCACCTTCAGGAGAGCAGGGCTCCATCACGCGTAATGGTTACTTGGACCTTGGGAAGACAAACACCGTCACTCCAAATGTCCCACCCTTCCTTCTTATTTCCCCAGATTTATCTGCTGAGCATGATGCCATATGGTATGGGATATCCCTTTGGTCAGTTGGGGTCAGCTGTCCCAGCTGTGTCCCCTCCCAACTTCTTGTGCACTCCCAGCCTACTCATTGGTGGGGTGTTGTGAGAGGCAGAAAAGGCCTTGGCTCTGTAACTAAAACATCCCCGTGTTATCAACACTGTTTTCGGCACAAATCCAAAACATAGCCCACTACCAGCTAATATGAAGAAAATTAACTCTATCCCAGCTAAAACTAGTACATCACCAAAATTGTAGTAGCATCTGGCAGGATGTTCTGGCTGTGAAATTGCTTTCTAACTTAGCTTTTCCTAAAGCTGTGAGGAGGCTGGACCTTTACTTTGGATGTTTTTCAGCTAAGGTGTGATTTTTTCCAAAATGTTGAGGACCTTAAATTTGCTTGGCTGTGAGTGAGTGGGGCAGTTTCCCCAGGCACATCCAGTGTACCTCCATGGACTAACTCTGTGGTGGGGATCTTCCTTTGTGTGTGCCAAGGGGAGCACAGAAGAAGCAGCTTCTGGAAGATGCCGCCTCAGTGACTTGGATGTGGTCCTCAATAGGGTGGAGGTGATATGATATGGTAGTGCCATGCTGAGGCCATATCTAAGCCTGGCAAGACCAAGAAGCTAGTAGAAGTCAGAAGGAGCTGAAAATGTACTTTCTGACAAGACATTTCTCCTAACACAACATCAGCATACTCATTGCTTATAGTTCAGGAAAAATCCACTCACCAAAATCCTCAGTGAGTCCAAAGAATTGGTCAGTGAGGCCATGGAAATGCATTTCCTGTGATTCTGAGAAGTATGCAGCTAGTGAAATGTCATGACAAGACACAGTGTCTCAGCATAATGATGATAGCTTCCTCCAACACCAGTTGTCCTTTAGGCTCTGCTTTTTTGGTATTCTTTGCGCTGTTCAGTGGGGGAATGCCAGGCTGGTTCCTCTCATCTCACTGTGTTGATCAATCCAACAGTTGATGTGAATCTGATTTGCACCATACTCGTGATGGTGAAGATTGCTATGACGAATGCTAACTACTGGAGTGTTTATAGCTCTTTTATGGGAAAGGTGGATCCCTCTAACCTGAATCCTTCTAACCCACTGTTGTATATCTCTAATTACTGGAAGATTCAGCTATAGAAACTGAACTAGATCCAAGCTTCCTCTAGGATGTTCTATGCATGTCTCTGGGCATACTGAGTCCTCAGTTTCATTGTTTCTCCTGAATATTATTACTTCATGCAGCTGTGGCTGGGACCTCCCTACTGTGCAACTACTTAGTTTGTGACCAGTAGCACTTAAAGACTGCTTGACTGATTGAGGCTTATTGTAGTTAAGTCTAGATGTAGCTCAGGTTTATCAAAAGTTTGGGGTGACTCCAATATTTGTGGTGCCTACCAACAGTCCCTTTCTGAAAAAAATTACTGCTGCCCCTTCTTCCCTCTTCCCAGCTTTCCTTCTTTCTTCTCCTGAACAATTGAAGCTGCCTCCCAAACAATGCGGCCCAGCAGGCAACCGTGTGGTATCAGTTGACTGTGCACTGTGCTGTTCCTGGCCTTGTGATCCCACTGGCTGGTGGTGAGGGGTGCTAGGTAGGTCCCAAGTTTGCTGGCAGAATCCACTCTGGAGGCTTATGGGCTTCCAGGGTAAACCCTGGGGGTTGGTCCTCGCACCCTCCCTCCCTATCCATAGCTCGTATGAATTCAGTGTTCCTGCTTCATGAAACTAGTTTGACACAGCTCCCTCCTCCTCCTCCCCCATTCACACCCCCCAGGCTCTTTACAGCTAAACAGTTTGTCCTTTTCCCGACGTTTCGGAGAATCTGGGAACGTAAGTGCTCCAATAACTCATGTCTGAGCTCTCATTTACCCCCTGCCGGCATGGGGATGCTGCGCACCAGCCTCTCAGAATGCCAAATGAGTCGCGACTGCCGCCTTGTCCCCCGCGCTTCCTGAGGCCAGTGAGCGGGACCCTTGTTCTCAGCTGGGGCTGCTCAGAGGGAGCCAGCTGGGCATCCTTGCCTGCTCCTGAGTGTGACAACTCTGGCAAGCCCCTGGAACTTGGAGGTGCTGTGTGCAGGACAGGTGGCTCTCATGTTCTGGCTTTTTGGGTATAGTGAGGGGAGGGAGAAGGTGAGGTCCTAGAGCTCAAGAAAGAAGAGTTTTGTTGCTTGGATCGTAAGGGGTGGCATCGTGCAGGGAAATCTGGCTTTTAACTTTGGCCCTGCCACCGATGTGTCTCATTGTCTTGGCTCAGTCACTTAGCTTCTGCCTCTCTCGGTGTCTCACCTTGTCTGAAGGACAGAAAGGCATTTTCCCACCATCCCCATGCAGCTGCAAGGTGAACACTGAGAACTGGTGCAAAATGTTTTGAGATCCTTGGTTTGAGCAGAGTGGATTGTGATGAAAACTGGGATGGGAAAAGGGTCATCAATTCCAGCCTTTGGAAAAGTGGGGATGCTTCTCAAGATCTGGGCTTTGCAGTTGGTGGGTTGGATATCTCCCAAACATCCTGAAAATAGCTAAGGATGATGTAGGATTCAACTCCAGTCACAGTGGAGCCTGTTTCTAAGCTGCAGGAAAAGTTTGGAAAGTTGTGGTGGGTTTTCCCTAACACCCTCTCTCTCTTTGGGCTCTGACTACATCAGCTCCTTTTCCTTTGCATTCATCTGCTGTTCCTTATCTTTGATGCTGTTTTTCTGCAGTGTAGTTGTCTCCCGTTCACTGTTTTCTGAGGACTCTGGTGTCCCCTCAAAGGTTTTTTCGGTATAACTGGCACAGGTTTTGCTACCCCCCCAGCTCATGAGGCTCTGTATGTCTGTGTAAGGGGTGCTGCTCCCATTTTGCAGAAAGGAGCACAGCACAGAGTGGTCTGGGGTATCTCTCTGACACACAGTTCTCACTCCAGTGAAGCTAGAAGCTCATGGTGGTGTTAGCAGCACCGGGAGCTGGGCTATCTCCTGTATGGTACCTGGATGCCAGGGCGTTTTCCTCTGTCATCCTGTGCTCGGGCTGGCTGCTTGGCTAGGTTGGACACCTGACCCCGACCCGCGATGCAAGTCGATCGTGCAGGCAGTAAGTGCTGACTCCTTGGTTCAGGTTTTCTGTTGCCATGAGGAGGTGGCTCCCGGTCCGCCCCTGCCCGGCTGCACGTCCTGCACCTCCTCCCTGCGGGGCTGGCGCGGCAGCTGCCGCAGCCCTGCCACTGCTGACGGGGTGGCCCGGCGGGCAGGGGCAGGGGGGGTCCCGGGGTGAAGCTGGCTTTCCCTGGAGGTTTGGGAGAGAGCGGATCAGAGGCGGCTCTCCCCTCCCGCTCCTCCCTGCCCTTCTCCCAGGATTACCTGGGGAGCACGGAGGTGCCCAGCGAAGAGGGCATCAGCCCGGCGGCGGAGCGCTGCCGCCCCTGGCGCCGGGAGCCTCCCGCGGGCTCCCCATCATTCCCCCCTTCCCGCTCCCTGCCTGCGGCCCTGGCAGGCGGCGCGAAGTGCCGAGGATGAGAGCAGGTCCCTGGTGTCTCCTTTAGCTGCCGTTGCAGTTAAATTAGAACGGAGACCTGCAAATAAAGCACCCCCTCCCCTGGCCCCCCTCCCCGCTGCCAGAAGCTCTGCATTTCACTCAAGTGCCCACCGGGGAATTTGCCCATTTACTCTTGTTATTTGCATGATAAAGGCTGTTCTGCTGCCTTTTCTGCAGCCTGACTTAAAAAGGCAGGGAAGTTGGGGCGGGCAGGGGAGCCAGAGAGGGGGTCAGGGCATCCAGCACCGAGCCCTCCTCCCCCGGGCCGAGCCGCCGAGGGTGCCGCGCCAGCAGCCCCGCCGCTCGGCTCCCGGCGCGGAGGAGGGAGGAAGGCTCTCCCCAGCCCGGGGTTTCGCTTTCCAGTTTTGTTCTCATTAGCGACTCTGTGCATTCCCTTCGCTCCTCACAAAGAGGCTTATTCTGGCACGGAAATGTGCCCTCTGGGATTTACTGAGAGAGAAGGAGAAAGGGAGGGGAAAGAGGGAGATACACGGAGAGAGAATAGGCGCTGATCCTGGGCTGCATCCAAGCTACCATAGCTGAAACTCAGGATGGGAGAGCAAAAGCAACCGTAAACCTTTCTGCTTGCATCCCGCCACCCCGGTCCTGGATTAATCACCTGGAGCAGCCTCGGGGTTTCGCTGGTTTTGGCTTGGCTTCCTCTGACCAGAGCTAGTCTGGGCAATTTTGATTCAGTGTGATTTCCTTGAAATAAGCTGAAGTGGAAATATTCTGCAGTGATATGCCATTTTCAGTCCTGTTTTCACCCTAGTTCTGATTTAGTTTGAGCCTCATGTCCTCTCTAAGGAAGATTTACCTAAATGAAAACAGGACTTTTTTTTTTTTTTTTTTTCCAACAACTGTATATTTCCAGTGGGGATTGGGTAAGCCCCAAAAGTCACATTCAAAAGGTTTTGTTTTCATTCCTGTGCAGAAGAAACACAAATTTTGAGACCTAGAAAGCAGTCAGGAAATCATTCTCTGGCTAGCTTGATTTATGTCCTCAAATGGTGCTTTGCCAGGCAAGGGTGGCTGGTGCTCAGCAGTGCCCTGTTCATGTGTTTCCTGGCCCAGTGAGGCTCCCTGTGCTGTTGAGGCATAGTTGGCCACACAGCAGTAGTGACGCTTTACCTCCTGGGGCATTCACGTTTTCCATGGGAATCTTCTGTTTGCCTGCTAAGCTGGCATTGCGTGTACTTTGCAGCCGTGGAGCTATGTGAGCCAGGCTCAGGTTATGTACCACGGTGTAGCTACATCTGTAACAGTCTTTGTCTCCCTCAAATATCTTGTTGCAGCTAACGTGTATACTTATCTCTCTGTCAGCAAGCCCAACCAAAGGCCCAGCACTCCAGCCCCTGAAACACTCCAGCTGTGTTGGCTACAGCTGCTCCCACAGGCTGTAGAGCTTGGGGGCTCAGCCTTTGTGAGCAACAGCAAGAAACTATAAAGGGTATAGACAGGGTAGGGGAAAAATGCCCAGAGAGCAAGCCCTCTCTCCTGTCTTAGACATTGAGCTGTGTCACATGGTCATTCCCCCCTCTCCCCCCCCCCTTTTTTTTTCTTTTAGTGGCTTTGCTGTGTACTGTATGTACAGTAGTGTGTGAGGGTAAAGAACTGGTGGAATTTTAGGCACAAGCAACAATGGTGGGTACTCTTTCAGTGCCCCAGCTGTGGTTTCATGAAAAGCTGGTGACAAAAGCTTGGATGCCATCCCCATTTGTTGTGCTCCCCAGGCCTGGATGGAGTATTACTTGATGGGGGAGAGTGAATGGAATGGAATGGAATGGAATGTAGGATCAGTTATGACTGAGATTGGACTGGCAGGGAGAGCATTGGAGTCCTGACATACAGATGCAATAAGATCTCTGCAAAGATACTAAGCAGTAAATTTTTGTTTCTGTTGTACTCTCTTCTCCTTTTGTCCTTCCCTTCTCATGATGCTCCTTTTTCCCAGTGTACATATCAGAGAGAAGCCAACTGCCCCGGAGTGACAGGCCACAACCCTCTGAAGATTTCTGATCTGTGTACAGGCTCTTTTTTAATAGACTTACACCTCATTTGGACTCTAAGGCCTATTGAAGAGGCCGCAAGGGCTGGCCAGCCAGCTACATCCCAGACCAGTGCTGTCTGCTGTTCTTTTCTTTAAGCAGATTTAAAGATGCAGATGCAGATATATATGTGTGCATCTGCCCTCTGGACCTCAGCTGGAACTCTCCACTGAAGCAGGAGTTGCTGGATCTCTAGGTTTTGCACTTCAATTTTAACAATAATAAAGTTGGTGGGAAAAAAAAAAAAAAAATTGTACTACTGTGCATTGCAAGTTCCTAAAAATTCTTGGAAATGGCTGGAGATGGGTTCCAAAATTGTGTTTTTACTGAATGTGGATGTCCTTGGTAAATCTGGAGGGATTTTCTGATACAGAACTTCACTAGCAGAACTTGATCAGTGTTTCTATATTTCTCTACAGACTGCACTCTGCATCCACAGTGGGCTTGAGAACCAGGATGCTGCTGGTGTGTGGTTGTGCTAGAACATGGAGTGAGACAATGCTGTTACAGAGCCTGGCCCTGTTGCAGTTCCTGGCTGCTGCTCAGGATGGGTTCCAGAAACAAAACTCTACAAGCTTGCGTTAAATGAGGGAAGCAGGTTTCTGCAAGCATGTGGCAGGCTGCACAGCCAGGATTCTGGCATCCTAAGCGGGTTCTGGAGCCAGCAGTCTTGGAGCTTGTGGCAGATCCTGGCTAGTGCTTGGGAAGGGTTCCAGAATGAGGACTTAGTGGCATCCTATTTTTTTCAGACTCTTGATCAGCAAGTTCAGAATGTCTATTCTCACATCTGAACTCCTCTGTCTCTGGGAGACCTTTTGCGTTTTCAGCATGGGTGATGATACCAATCCCATTCTTTCTTCTTGTTGGCAAGGAATTGGATCAGCAGCCCTGCCTGTTTTCTGAAGTCACTGCTTCCCAGCTGCAGAGCGCTGAATCTCCTGTAAGTCTGGAAACGTCTGTGTTCATTGTAATTAATAGTATCTCTTGTCCTTAGGTTTGGATTTCTGGTATGTTGATGCCAGTTCTGCATCTGAGAATAAACATTCCTTCTGAGGTTTGTAACTTATTTTTTGATGGTATCCGCTGCACTGTTGACCTAATGAGCTTGGCTGTGACTGCTTGATGCACCTGAAAGGCACTGTGATAAAGATGACAGGGAGGTGCTGGGCATGTTCAGTAATACTTCTGGACAGGCTTGAGTAGTCTGTCTGAGGAAGGCACTGCTGAGATTATTGGTCAGGTCTGTCTGGTTAGTGACATCCAGAAAGATGGAAACAGAATGCGGGGACTAAAACTGCATAACTCCTGCCACCTCCCACTGTGTGCTGGGCATCAGTGGCAGATTAGGTGTGGCCAAGATGCTGTCTTCAGGTAAGGAGAAGCAGTTCTCTACTTGAGCACAGACTTCCTACATGATTCTGAGAAAACCACTTAAGGCAGAGTTTGTCTCACCTTGCTTTAAATGCCTGGGAATCATCTCATTCTAGGATACTTACCTACAATGGATACAGTAAGTTACCATCTGGATGTGTTTATTCTCTTTCCGTTGTCTTTAGAGGGGGCCTATATAGATGAGACTATGGCTAGTTTTTATGTGGCAGAAACCTGGTGAGATGAGTCCCTCTGAGCCTCAGTTCTTCATATGTAAAGTGGAAATGGCAGCGTTGGGTAGTGAGATGCAGGGTTATACAGTGAAGGGCATAATGTGCCAAGATTCTGCGTTGGAGGAAGAGGCAGGAGAGGAGCAGCAGGAGGCGTCTATGGAGCAGTTTACCTGCCCACGTGGTGAGCTCTTCTGGCATTTGGCCCTACACAAGTGGAAAGGTGTTTAGATTATTCTGATAAGCTTCACAAAATCTTTTTAATGTTATTTTCTTACGAAGTCAAGTTTACATTGCTTAAGTTATATCATCCCTAGCGATCTGATTACTTTTCCTGAATGACGAACAGAAAAGGAAGAATAAAGTATTTCCATTACCTCCTTGAGAAACAGCATCATAGATAGCTCAGCTGCTGTTTTATTAGAGGCCTCTGGACTTTCCTTTCACTTTTTCAGGTCTCCTCTTCAAGTTTTCACTGCTCGGATATAACCATTCTGGGCTTCTGTTCTCTGGTTTTACCTGTTCAGATGGAAAATGTAAAAAAAAGTAGAATGAAACAAGAATGAAAGCACTTCTCAGAGTCTCTTCCTCACTGCATTAAGAGGCCGAAGGTTATGCAAGGGGAGTTTACGCTGAAGAGATTCTTCACAAGCCCTCTGAAGCAAGTGTTCTGCTTTTTATTACTGGTTTGAATTAAGATTGATTTTCCTGGGATTCCTGGTTTCCCCCTTGGGACCAGCTCCAAAAACCCTGAGGCTCAAATGAAAATGGAAGGTGCTAATTAAAAGCACCATTTATCTCTCTTTGAAAATAGACCCCAAGAGTATGTGGGGATTGGCGGGGGGCACTTCTGGAAATAAGCTGCTCTCCTGCTTGATGTTGCAGGTGTTCAATGCCAACAGGGCTGTTAAGAGCTGTATCTCAGTGGCAGAGATATGTAAAATATTAGCTGTGAGCTCTAGTTCTGTCCCAGCTCAGCCAGAGATTTGGGGCCTGAAATACATACAACCTTCAGCCTCTGTTGGGCAGGAATTGCAGCTAATGTCTGTGTGTGTATCCTGGAGATAAGTGCATGTTATGTATTCCCCACTGTACCTGATGTACAGAGTGCCAGAGTTGAACTGGGTGCTTTTAGCCCTGAAGGTCTTCAATTAATTTTCTAGGGTATTGGCAAAATGGGGCTGTCACACTCTGACACCTTAGGACTGAGACTGCCTCTGGCTGTCTACCTTGTTCTCCCTTTCTGACCCCCACCCCAACAAGCCTTGGAATAAGTTGGGTTGGCACACAGTGAGAAGAAGAGATGGAGCGGCTAGGGACCGATAATGGGGAAATGATCCAAAAACTCCTCCTTTGAACTCAGCTGAGTGCAACCAAAATGGTCAGTTCACTTATTCCCCAATCAAGTAGGCCTGATCCAAACTGCTGATCAGGATTATGCTATGCTGCTATCACTGCACAAAGAACATAGCTCCAGGGCTGTATTAACTCCTCATTAGTACCAGGACTAGGAAGTCTGCTATGTATTGCAGATGTGCAAGAAATTGATACAAATAGGAGCAAGAACCCAATTTTACATTTATTTTGCTTACTCTAATTCACAGTTTAGATACCTAATATTAATAGGTAAGAGGTTAGTTAAAAGAATTAAAGCAAGAAAGTCTATTTGTAGCCATTTAACAGGATATTAAAAGTGGGCTCTGAAAGTCTGGTATGAGAATCCCCCAGGAATCCAAAAGGGATCTGCCTGCCTACATACTTTTTGGCTTCATGGATATTCCCAGTCTGACCACAGGTGTCTGGAGTTGTTTGGATGAGGTGCTTCCATCTCATGGTTATTCTCTAGGCTGTTATCCCCACCATGCTGCTTCCAACTGGCAGGATATTCTCATAGTGATGAGTTTGTTCTTAGTGCCGTCTCTTTGCTCAATTTATATGGCATCTTGAAAAGATTTGGATCATTTTTTTGCAGCCCGAACTTAAAAATTCTGTCCTTGTGACGTTCTTCACCCATTTAAAAGGGTTCAGAGAAAACATTATACATTAAAGAGGAAATATCATCCCTGATCTGTTGTCTGCTTCTTACTGTGGGTGGCTAAATGCATCCTGAAAAGGAATCTTTTGATTTGTGTCACTGAAAGCTAATGCCAGTGAACAGAAGTTCCCAATTTCTGCACCTGAACTGGTGAAATGCAAGAAATAAAGAGCTGGAAGCTGACTGTAAATTTTGACTTGTAAACAAAACAAACACTTTTACTAACAGCAGTAGAGGACAGACTAAGATATGGATGAATCAGTGAGATCGAGGGTCACTGTTTTCCATATCTGGGAGGAACTATATACTCTGTTCTTAAACAGCAAACTGTTGGCTTTGGTGACCAAAAAACTCCATGATGGCTGGCTTCCCTGCCTTTCCATGTGTCTGTTGTTGACAGGGAAAGAGTGGCAGCAGCTTGGTTTTCATGGTGTCCCAGCAGCCAAATGAAAATGGCATCCTTTTGCCCTTGCAAGGAAAAACTTTGCTCTAGACACTTGGCAAGCTGGTCAGAGGGGAAGTGACAAGAGAGTCCCTGGTATCTATCACAGGATTAATGTTGGTAGTCTCTCAAATACAAATGGCACCCTGCAAGTGAAACTGTGATGCCATATGCCTGCTGTTGATTTCTGAGCTACAGCCACCACTCTGGAATGCTGGTGACTGTGTTTTCCAGGTCTCTGCTGACACTGTCTGTGGTGTACCTTGTACCAGCCCCATTGCTGCCAGGTTGATTTATAAAGACATGTTCTCTAGTAATTTTAAGTAAGAGACCTGACTTTCTGGATCATTGTCAGATTTCAAACCAATCACCTTGTTTTATGCAATTCATTTTCCCTACTAGAGAAGCCAGGATAAAGTTACTGTTACTCTCTTTGCAAAGCTTTTCCTTGTCCTGTGGTGGAAGGGCTCTTCCAAGAGCCTTAGGGAGAGACAGGCACTGGACGCAGGCAACGCACTAGAGGGTCACCAACAGCCCAGATGATGGGGGCAGCATCCCAGACTTCCTTGGCTCATTCCATCAGGGAGACACAGGTGGCACCTCGGTAAACGTTTCTCAGCAAGTTGGCATGGAGCAAGCCAGGAGAGCGCCCGACTGGGGTGTGCTCCCCGTTGTGTGTGTCCGAGTCCCTCATGCAGCATCTTTGACTGTTAGAAAACAGATCTGGACAGCTTCAAGCAGCCAGGCGGGAGATGGAGAGGGCAGGAGGAGATGGGCGCCCGTGGAGTGCCTGTGGGGCTGCCAGGCACCTCTCATTAGAATGCGTTTGTTCGACAGTATTCCAGCCGGCTGGTTCATCTCTCAGTCTCTTTCTTTGCGAGGCTGTTGCTTACAGAAGGTAGAGGCAGGGACTTGGGCTGGGTCCAAACTCTGGTGCAGCTCTGCCTCTCCTCGCCTCGGTCTCTCGCTGTGCGCAGAGCCGGGCCCCCTGCTGTGCCCTCGCCAGCTTTTACAGCCGCCCTGCCTGTCAGAACAAATGGTACGGCTCAGAAAATAAACTCATCTCATTTGTATGACAACACGGCCCCTCCGGTTAGAATGCTGCACCATTGCTTTTAACAAGGCTTTAAGCTGTTCAGTTCAGAGAGTGTTACAGCCCCTGGTTTATTGAAATACAAACCTTCTCCTGCTCAGTCATCCCAGGCGCGTTCCCTAATGCCTAACCTCGACTCCGATGCCCTCAGTGCCCGGTGCCCTGGCTAAAGCTGCCCAAGCTGAATGATGTCACTCTTCTTCCATCATAGTCCTGGGTCCTGCATCCCATGTTCTGCTCCCTAGAGTGGAGAAAGAAAGGATGAAAAAAGACCTTTATTGCCAGATAGTGGAAGCGGCTGTGAATTTCTTGCTGTGCTACATCTAACTTCGTCAGTCTGTGTGCAGGGCGTATCTGGATGTGTATGTGTGTGTGAATGCTGGTACTCTCCCATTCTGCAAGAGTCTGTATGTGTGCATGAGGGTTGAGTTTGCATGTTCCTGTTTGTATGTGTATCCATCTGGCTTCAGCTTTGTGTGTTTGTGTCTTGTTTCTGTGTGTTTGATGTGTTGGATTTTAAGTATGCTTCTGTCTGCGCCTGTCTTTATGCAGCCAATGATTGTGTGTATTTATGCCTCTCAGTCGTGTACGAGTATTCCAGTGAGTGTGCTTTCATATGTCTCTTGCTTACCAGTACTGAAGGGTGTGCAAAGGTCTCATTACGTTGTGCATTACCCCTTGGTGTGATATGTTCCTGCAGTTCACAGGCAGGCGATTGACCGTGCCGGTTTCTTCTGTGTTGCTTGGAGCAGAGTGGCCCAAGACTGAAATTTTAGGTGAACCTAAAGGGTGCCTTGATAATAAGGAAGGAAAAAATTACAAGAAGAGGGAAGATAAACATTCAGTGTATACCTGGTGACGTGCAGCTCTTTCTAAAGCACACTACGTTTTTTCCGATGATAAACAGAGGATCTTATCCTCCACTGTCAAAGTCAGTAGTAGCTTTTCTAGGGAAAATAGGTGCAGAATCACACATGTAGAGCAAGAGTAACTGTGCATCAGATAGAGATGCACACATGTGCCTGTAGATGGATCTATTATTCTCCCTCAGCAGCAGCCTCACTACAGAATACATATTTAAGGTTCTTCTGTGTCTTCCATACCCTATTTAACTTTTGCTGGACTAAATGTGTAACTATTTCATCTCCTCATTAGTGCAAGTCTTAGAATCAAGACACCTGAATCTTTACTTTGGCACTGGATTCCTATGTGACCTTGACAAATTACTGTGTTTATGCCTCCCTTATTTGCAGGATGGGCAGCCGATAGTGGGTTACCTTTCAGAGATGCCAAAAGGCTGGTATTGCTAATGTATTTTGAGATCCCTGGATTAAAGTGGTACCTGGTGATCACAAAGTATTGATTCAATATTAACATTGGTGATAACCAAACATGCAATTCGTCCTTAAGTATGTGATGGATTTCCCTTAGATAATAGAGTGTCTCTGGGGATGTTAAAAGCAAAATACTGTCTGTCAGTAAAGCGTGGCGTCTGACAGCAGGACCTGACTGAAAAGGTCTGCTTTCTTGACTGGATGATAGGCAGCGGCTGCTGCCCTGTGTGGTGAGTTGGGCTCTGTGAACCCAAGCCTCTGTCCCCATTTGCTTGGCATAGGGTCAGAGGCTCTCTCTGCGTATCTTCTAATGCCCGCAAGCAGGGCTCTGCATGGCGGAGAGTGAGCACTAATGGAGTGCACAGCCATTTGTTAGCTAAGGGCTTGGGATTTGCAGAGCTGCGTACATTCCTGCTGACGAGTGCATAGACAGAGGAGTAAACAATGGCTGCCAGATTTACTGCTGCAGCAAAAATAAACCATTTGTCA
This sequence comes from Athene noctua, assembly GCF_965140245.1. Classification (NCBI taxonomy): domain Eukaryota; kingdom Metazoa; phylum Chordata; class Aves; order Strigiformes; family Strigidae; genus Athene; species Athene noctua. The sequence continues at coordinate 45,435,434 of NC_134041.1, forward strand.
AAGAGAGGATAACACAGGGATGCCAACAGCTTGAGGCCCCGCCACCTTGGGATGTGATCTGGTTAGAGCTCGCAAACCAAGCAGGATGGGACAGAAGTTCCACTGGGATTTGGCCTGGAGTCTATTTAGAAATGCTACCTCCAGGGCTGCCAGGGATAGTGCTGGGGAGCCAACAAGGGTGCACAGAGTATTTCTTTATACAATGTTAAGACATCCTGGCAAATACTAGACTAAGTAAAAAACAGTACTAGCCTAAGCTCTATGCTTTAAAGCATTTCTGTCCTATAAATCAGCTGCTCCCAATTACAATGCCAAAAGACAACTCTTTTCAGTATACACAAAAGATGGTCTCAAGGCTTTCCTGGGCATTCTATGCTATTTTAAGAGTACTGTTCTCTGCGTACGGTACAGCAGCATTGATCTCAACGTTTGTGGTAATTAAAAACCCCATAGCAAGTTTCATCAGGGGAAGGTGACAGGTCAGTTAATTATTTTTAGGAAGCAAAATTCCCATCTCAATTCTGAACAAATTTGAGATCTCTTCCCCTCTACAGAAAGAGAAAAGTAACAGCAAAATTGTCTTTTCCCAAGGGTGACATGATATTGCCATTAATAGAATATATTTCCCTTTATATTTGGCCAAATTTCAGTGAATGGCAATATACAGAAAGCATTAACTACATGTTTGGTAAAAATTAGCAAGAATTAATGAAGATTTATTTAACCTGGAGAATGGAATTTGATTTTATGACAAAAGGGATGTGAATTTAACCTGAAGCACATATTTTTAATAGCAGGAATAAGTCCAGAAAGTTGAAACACTGATAGAGGCTTGCCTGGTGGAAGTTAGATACCGAGATGTATCCTGAACTGAGCTGAGGAAGTGAATGCACCAGTCATCCTCCCCTTACATATTTGTAATATTATATATATAAAGTGACACAATACTGAAGAAGATAGATTTGTCCACTTAATTTTCATTGGAGTTACTGACTTCCACATTGACAAATTAAAGGGAATAAAGTTTGGTGAAGGAGCAGGCTGTGCCTAGAAAATTGGTACGCCACAGAGTACTGATACAGTGGTCTCCACTTGTATGGGTCCTGGGAGACCTAGCTTGAAATAAATCACTCATGTAAGATTTATGCCTATGGTGTATCACCCATGCTGGAAGCTGAGGGGAATGATCCCACTTGCACGCTGGATTGTGACTGGATGTAGGATAACAAAGGATACTTTTGTACCAAGAGGAATTGGACCAAGAGAAGCATGCTTGGAGAAAAGCAGAAAATAGTCTAGTATGGGCTGACACTTGGAAGAGTAAGAGAACTGAAAGATGTGTGCTTAGACTTCAGAGAGCCTTCCAACACCCAACAGAAGAGAAGTGGTAAAGAGCAAAAAACCAAATGCTGAGTGTTAAGCAGAATTGGATTAAGGAGACGGAGTGCATGGATCTTTAGATTTTCTATCACTGTAACAACTAAGTCAATTAAGTGTCTAATGTGAAGCTGATGGTTTGTTTGTCATATCAAAAATTTAGCAAATTAATCCCAGAGTGAAAAATTGAAATTTATGTTAGAAATGGATTTAACTTTGATAGTCTTCATGGGCTGGACACGAGGTAAACCTGAAAGCTAATGACAAGAAGATTATCCCTAGAGCTTTTATACAACTGCAGAGCAAACACTATGGCACATTTTGTCCCGTGTAGTAGAATTTGCTCACATTAAGCCCTTGGAGACACTCTGACATGATGCATGCAGCCAGTTGTCTGCCATGTCCAAGGAAGCCATGTTTATCACTATAACATCCCCCTTCTTCTATAGGCAACCTACTACCTCTACCAAAAACAGGAATGAAAGAAAGCCTAAAAGGGTGAAGAAGGATTTTCATTATGAAGTTAATTAGCTTCTGAGCCAAGCTGCACCTTTTCAAGAGGAGGAATTAGAGGGATTTAATTGCTTTATCAGCCTTCTCTTTGATTTTCAGCAATCAGGCCGATTCCATTTAATTTAACTGCCACAGATGAGAAGAAAATTGATGCACTCACCTGCCTTGGAGCAGAAAGAGAGAGTGAGAAAGAAAAGTTGGAGAAATTGGCAAATATAGTGTCTGCAGATTAATGAAAACCAACAGCATTTGCTCACAATTGGAAATGATGTGCCTGCCCTGAGGTGTTTGGAGCTGTGCGTGTGCTGCTGTGCATGGTGATGTGAGACCCATCTTAATGGCAGAAAACAGGGAAAAGGGGGTGGACCTGCCCTGGAGAAAGAGGGAAATATATTCGTGAGATGATCAGAGATCAATTAATGAATGGATGTGCGGGGGGGTGGGGTGGGGGGGGGGTGTAGAGAAGAAAGGAGGAGGGAAGTGGCCAAAGCAGACAGAGGTCAGTGTGCTGAGTGGGCTTGGTGTGGTTTCTGTGGGCTGTGTCCTGCACTTGCTAGGCGAGAGGAGTGATTCACGTTATTGGTAACTGATGGTCTGTTCATATCGCTGAGAAACAGGGGAGAGGTTAGGAACTGCAGCGCAGGCTTTTGGTATGTAGCATGCCTTTTCTGAGATGCTTTTCCTTCTGTCAGAATGAAACTTGCTGTTGCACTCTTCCATGTTCTTAGAGATATTTAATGCGGAGGTGAACAAGACACAAAAACAATGTGTTGAAGAGGAAGAAGGAAATTAAAAGTGACAGGAATAGCAGAGGATGATCCATGAGGAAGTGACGAGGACAAAGTAAAGGGGAAGGGAACTGAGACCCATAGAACACATAGAACACAATGAGAGCTGACTTCTCCAGCTAAGGTGTGCCTTTGCAGAGGGCCTCCTGGTCTTTTGTAGTCTGTTAAACAAAAGTGTCACCTGCAGCCATCTGTAGCCACAATAGCAGTCTGGGAAAGTTGTGTGGTTCTCAGCCCCTCGCTTTTTAAAAATGAGGACTCCTGAAGGTGTCTAGACTATCCTTCAGAAATGAACCCAAGTTATTTTTTTAAAATCATGACCCAAAATTATAATGTGACTGTACTAGGAAGCCTTTGCAATGGCAGGGTACTTGGATTCCACATCACATTGCTTTGGGAGTACGCAAGCTAATTTCTTCACCCTTCTTGCTGGCCACCAGTTTGAGGAGGGCTGTTCCCTCACATAAACAATGTCAGAAAAAGGTCTTGGTTGGGAAACTTTGTGTCTTTTCAGTCTGTGCAGCAAAGGTGAGCATTCCTCCTGGGTCTTCAGCCAAGTCTTCATTTGAGGGAACATGATAAGAGTGAGTGAATAAAAAGCGTTCAGGAAGATGGCATTTTATTTTAGTTGTGTCCTCTCATAAAAAGATAACTAGGGGATTGTTTGGTTTTAAGAGAGTGTTTTCCACTAGAGAAGACTAGTTGAAACCAGAAACTTATCAGTGAAATGCCCTTTTCACCGAGATTGTTTCACAAGTTTTTGATAGAAGCCTCTCACTATGATTGTCCCTTCCATTTCACTCCTTTGAAAGCAAAAGGTTTTTTTCACTTCAAAATAACTTTTGTTCAAAAATGCGTTTGATTCTGTCATATTCAGAAGGTTCTTAAAATTACAATACTAAAATATTTTTTTAATTGGAACAAAGCATTTTGATTGACCCAAATTTGTTTCTGTCAGGAAGTTTATTCTGTGATAGATTTCTTTTTGTGTGGATTATTTCCAGTCCTAGGTGAAACAAATCTAAAAATTGAAAGGTTTCAAAAAAATTAGAATTTTCAGTTTCTTCATAAGTACCATAACTGGGGCTCTTTTCTGCCCTGGGGTTCTGAGTCTGTTTTCTGTTTCAGGTCTACATACTGAATTTAACAAATTTCTTATCAAGTGGTACTTCTTCTATTGCTTAGATTTCATATTATCTTTGACACAACCTGACTGTGAGAATGATCTTTAATTACTTGTAGAAGGCCACATTAAGGTTTGATCAGATTAGCTACATTATTTTAGATACTACTGGAACCGCACATTAAGAAATGGCTTTTCCTCAGGCAAAAGAAGAAAGACAGGTAGAAGCAGGGAAAGGGAAGGAAAGGCTCAGAGGGTCAAATGACTCAGCCAGGGCTGGACAGTAGTGGGGAGTGGGCTCAGGAACACAGCCTGGGCCTATACAGGCAAGTGCTAAACTGCAGGGAGTGCTAAAGCCAATAAATAGCCTGTGCTACCTCAGCCTATCTCTGAACTTGATAAACAGTGGTTAGTCTGGAAAAAAACAGGAGCATTTAGAATCTGTCATCATCCTTACAAGTCAGTCTATAGGTGGTCTTGTGAGACGGAGATGGTTCTTTGCTAGAATCTAACACCTTTACGTATAGACTGAAAAAGGAGAAGCTTTGTAGGCTGTAATTAAGACTCTGGAAGAGACTTTTCTGGTGATTCTCTCTGCTCACCCACAGCAGGTTAGATGAAGGGGTTAATAAGGTATTATTTCCCCACAAAAGCCCTGACCGTGCATTTCCTCACAGCTTGCCTGCCAGGCTTGGCCTAGCTCTGTGGATCAAAGGCTGGTTATCACTAATATTGAGCTGTTGTAACCTCTGTCCCCTTTGATTAAAGTGGCGCTGCTGTGAATTTCTCAGTTAATCACACCTTGGCTCACAGGGTCAGCTTGCAACTTGGCAAGTTCAGAAAACTACAGCGGAGGAGAGAAAGGTAAAATGTATTATGCAAATGCAATTATGATTGAGTCGTACTCCACCCAGCCCAGGCCTCATGCTGTTGGAGAGGCTGGAGGGAGAGGAATCAATAGCCTGTCCTTTGACAAGAGCCTCTTGGTGGGAAAAGGGGAATAGAAAAGGAAACTCCCCTTTCTTCTCCCCTGAACTTCCTGCACCACTGAGGCACGCAGGGTTTTGGGGACTTCGAAGCCCCCAGCAAGGCACAGTGTGTTTAGAGAATGTGACCTCCCAGACATTTTCCATCCCTGGAAGCTATGATTTATGTTTTTCCTTAGACTACATTGAAATAGGAGCTCTGCCAATGGGTTCAGGACCACTAACTCTGCTTTCCACTCCACATCACTTCCTAGAGCCTCAGGATGAGAGGAATCAGCAGGAATCATGGCAATGTGGATCCAATTTCAAAGCACACAGTATGACAGACAGGTGTGTAAGTCATGAGGTGTATGTTCAGGGATAAAGATGAAGGCTTGAGCCCCAGGAAAGCTGTAGTGTGGGATGTGAAAATCAACACAGTTGGCAGTGAATTAGGTTACTGAACACAGCAGCCCAACTCTGTTTTGAGGATGTAGAAGGATAGGACTGCTGAGTAGAAAGAAAAGATCAGGAGAATTGAGTCTCATCATCAAAAATCACTCTTTCCTGTTCTGTGTTTTTTCCCTACCTGCACTAGGGTGTGCTGGTATTGCCCTGCCATGTGGAAGTGGATATGAGAGTTCCTTAGCACTCAGAATGTGGGTTAGGTTTTTTTAGGTGGGTACCTTATTCTTAGTAGCATTTTAGTAGCCCATACAATTCATCTGTCAAGAACTGGGCTATCTGCAGGCATATGGTAAAGCCATATGTACATGCAGAGATTTTAATGGTGTAGAAATACCAGTAAAACGTACCAGTGAAGCATTTCTACTGTGGCTGCAAAACCAAGCTGTGTGCTTTTCTACTGAATCTAAGTGAAACAAGCTATGGCTATAATTCAGTTTTTGCCATTATTACTGCATCTTCAGGTGTGGTTTTGCCAACCACATTGATCAAGGTTTAAGTCCTAGCTATCAGAGTTGCTCCATGAGAGGTATGCAGCCTAGGAAGGGTCTGTGCAGAGACTTAGACCAACAGTAGGTATGGCAGAGTGACAGTCACGGTTGCAAACAGCTCAGCAGTGCAGCCAGGAGCAGAACTGTGTGCCCAGAGCTCCAGCTCCCCTGTGCCAAAATTCCTGCTTCTCCTGGCCCTGGCTGACTTTAACAGTGGTTCTCAGATTCAGGAGGTTGTGTGCAGACAAAGGGAATTTGCTGTTTCCACTGGCCTGGCAGAATCTTTCCTTATCAATTCACATTCTGTCTGGATCCTAAACTGATTTGCTAAGTCATCACATTCCTACCTTCCTTTCCACTCTGAGGGGAAATGGGTGTTCTGCCACTGCTGAAACCTGTTGTGTTTCCTGGCTGTGATGGCACAAAGAGGGAGGGAAAAGAATGAGATGTTTCTAGGGAGACTGGTATTCAGGACTGCTGCTTAAGGTGGCACAGAAGGATGTTTCAGCTCCAGCTGTGCTGCAGAGCAGATCTGAACAGGTGAGCAGAGGGTGAGGGGAGAAGGCAGCACAGGGGCATGCCTCTACTGCTGCAGCGCAGGTCTGAGCAGGGCGCCGAGCACAGAGGAGGAATGGGGAATGCTGGAGGAAGAATGAGCGCGGCAGGGCATTCTTGATCAGACCCACTAATTAACTGCTTGCTCTTATTTTATTTACTCCAATCTTTCTCTTTTTGCATCATTTGTTTCCCTGTTCAAGCGAAACAACGAGGAACTTTTTAAAATTTAAATTCAGAAGTGCTGGAACTGAGCTCCTGCTGGGGAGAAAGTCCTGGAGCTCTGCTGCTGATGGCTTTTGGGAACGGATGGCAGTGTTTCATTGTCTCTCACTCCCTTCCAAAGGCAGGTACCATTCCGCTCTGTTGGGGCACGTGGCTTTCATTATGTTATCAAACCTCACAAGCATTTGAACAGAACTGCAATGCCTGCTGCTATCTGAAAGACCCCTAAGCTTGAATTTTAGTAGGTAACACATACAGACATCTTCCCATCATGGGCTTTTCCTCACTTTACATCAGTCTTTCCCTTGTGTGATTCTCGATCCCTTTGCACTGTTTTGTTGTTTCAGATTCCTAACATATAATTATTCTATATTTTTTGGAGGTGTTAAAGATACTATCTGGATGGCTCAAAGGTGTGACATGGTCCTGCGCAGGATTTAATTTAAAATTACACTTACTTGCCTGCAATCTCATCTTCAAGAAAAAAAAAAAGAAAAAAAAAAAAGAAGCTAAATTATAGCTCTTTTATCAAAGTACTTTGGGAAGATAACGCAGTACTGCTGTCCTCGTTGCATGGATAAATTGTGGCTGGAAGAAATGGTTCATGAAAGATCATGGGAGAAGTCGGTACTAGAGTCAGGAGGTAAGTGTTCCTGGTAGCCCATCTATATTGTATGCCCCTTTCCTACAGAAAGAGAGTTTTCCTCCAGCTTTTGTTTTCCCTTCTTCTGAATTTCCCTCTGATTTCTTGGTCAAGCCTTCAAGAAAAGAAACTGGCATTGTGCTGCAAGCTGAGGATTAACAGAATTTGCTCAGGTCTGGAGTGAGCGCCTTCCATGATTCAGTCTAAAGACTAGTAGCTTCACCGCTCAGGAGATAGTCACCACTGTCAGCGAGACTGCTCCTCTGTCAGGACTCAGTAGGGCTCTGTAGAACAGGAGCTGTACCTTGAACTTCCTCTGTAAACTGTGAACTAATGTGTAACTGTGAAAAAAAAGGGTGCGATAGGCCCGAACCAAAGCTCTTAAGTCTCTGCATCTTACTCCACACACATTGTGTTTCTCCTGGCAAGAGTGAGGACCTTCAACCCAGATGAACCTTCTAGCATCTTTTCTGAGGTTTCCTTTGTAGATCTGGAACCCTTGATCTGTGAAGGAGCTAAATGAAATTAGGCTCCCAGTCCCTTTTGAAATCCAGTGGAAGCTAACTATCTTTCACCCTTCACTTAGTTTAAAAATCTCTAGCAGTGACATACTGTTTCTCCTTCTTCTTCCTTTTGCCCTTCTTTTCCCTCCTTTATTCCCCTCAACCCTCTACTTCCCTGCACGAGTTTGCTGCCTCTTGATTAAAATGTTGACTTTAACTTGGAATTAACCTGATTAATGTAATTGAAAGTAAAAGTCCGCTGCTCAGCACTTTGGGTGATGAGTGGAGATGGATTGAGAAAGAAAGCTTTCAGATTGAATACGCTTCTCTCCTTTGGCTGTTAATTGCACCGTTTACTGGTACCTGACTCACTGACCGTCAGTGTTTAGTCCAGTTAATGATGATACACAGTCCATACTTTCCAGAGATAATTAAAAAACATTCCAGCAGACACTCTGCTGCAGAGAGCTTTCCTATCTGTCGCAGTCAGCAGGCCCCAGGGGTTAGGGGTTGTAGTATGTAGAGATAGAGAAGGCTGTTCTCTGGGTGCAGAGCTGAGCTGGCCTTGGTTATGCAGGTGTTTTGAAGAGGGTTGGTAACTATTTCGCATGTTGGCTTTAGTGTGTCTGTCTACTCACTGTACAATATTGTGCGTGAGGGAGCATGAAGGGTTGGGGGCCTCTTTTTGTGCTTCTGAAGAAGTTTGGCTAAGATGTAGAATTTTTAAGTAGAGCTCTCTCCCCACAAAATTGAGTTGTTTTGAGTTGTATCCATAAGGGTAACTCAGCACTGAGATCAGTGAGAATTAGGCATTTAAAGGCTTTGTGCATCTGGACATTGGTCTCTTGTGGCATACTTTTACATCTGCGGAATGGGAATGCTCAGACTTCCTTACAGATGGGGAACTCTCAAATGACTGTGGACAGAGATTTAGAGAAAATGCCTTGGCTGCCATGTCCCTGAGACTCCCATACATTGAAGTGGTAGTTGAAAATTTTTTTCTTCAAATATAATAATCCATTTGGAAGCACACTGCCAAGGGATGTGGTGAGAACTCTTACATTGCTGAAAGAAGTATTCAGGCAAAACAGGTAATCTGTACCAGTGCCAGCACTGGTTAATGCATTTGCTAATGAACTGAAAAAGGAATGAACAAAGAGAAGAGGAATTTCTAGGTTTAACAGAGGTAGGTATGCTGATCAAGATCAGGAAAGATGACAGACAACTTGTGAGGGACCTGACAGCAGTGGATGAGTAGGTAGCAGAAAGAACAGGTTTACACATAGGAGGAATCCTGAAATCATCTACTCTGCCCTCCTGAGTGAGGCACATGTTTTACAGATGACATTAAGAGGGTAAGAACTTGCTGTTTCAGTTGTCACTTTGTTCCAATAGCTAATCACTGTAAATTATAACTGTGGGCTGTTTTTTTCATCTGAATTTGTCTGTGTTCTAACTTCCAAGCCACTAGTTCTTGTTCAGTCTTTCTTTGCCAGATTAAAAAAAACCTTTTATATTTTACGTTTTCTCCTTGTTCAGATACTTCTATGTTAGACTGAGTGCAAGATAATGTACACCAAAAACTATGATTTGCATTTCTTGTATGCCTTTTGCTGTCAACTCAGGGAAAAAAAGCTAGGTGTCACTGTGACCAGCTCAGCAAGCATAAGTACTCAGCATGTCCTCATCCACCCTCTCTTGTCCTGCTGCCATTTCCCCTTACACATGGGCTATGTGCAGTGACTGACTATAAGCACTGGGGAAGAGGATGAGATTTTAATGAGAGGGGTGGGGTTAGTGTTTATATTACGGTAGCAATGAAAAGCTTTCATGAGATCGGAGCCCTTGTCATGATAGGTTTTATGTTTTGTTTTGTTTTGGTTTTTTTTTAAAACAGGCAAGTAGATTATATCCCAGAGCCTTTGTGATCCAAATGGTCTGGAATTTGGGAAGCCTGTATCCTCACACATGAGGAATCAAGGATTTTGAACCCACAGAGCAGAGCAAAATGAGGACTGCAACTCTCACCTCTTGCCCCTTAGTCCAGCACTGGTATTGTAAGAGCCTCCTGAATCTTGAGTAACTTTTAAAATTGGTATTGCCTAGCAGAAGAAGAGTGAAACAACGATTTTTATTTTTTTTCCCATACTGTCTCTCATTCCTGAGAGACTAGGATTCTGCATGTAGCTGTGGCATATTTCTATATATTGAAATAAAATTTAAATAGTGATAATAATAAATGTTAGGGGCTACAAGGCTCCTTTCCTCTAAGCAGGTAACTCCTCTAGGAGATTTTCAGGCACTTAAATCTGGCCCATTCCAGACACAGTAGTATCTAGTTAGGCATTTGATCAGGATGCTTAGCCAAAGCATCCAAAACCACTGAAACCTCCTTCTCTATCTGAAGGTGTGTGTTTGCTGGGTTATTTTGGCTTTAAGTAGAAACTTTTACAGTCTCTGGTAAATCCCAGTTTACACAAAAAAAAAAAAAAGGGCAAAACTTTGGAGTATGAATGAAGAGCTGTGTCCTGGCTCTGTTCCACAGCCGTTTCCTTTTAATTTTTTAATTTCCATTCCTATATCCACTTCAGCCTTTGTTTCCATGCTCTTTTCCATGGTTATCCCATCTTCTCTGACCTTGCTTTCTGCTCTGTATCACATCTGCTTGTACCCTTCCCCACCAGCTGCTAGATCCTTTATCTTTGTCTGTAGCCTCAGGCTGTCTTTATCAGATTTACCCTCAAGGCCATCCCATGGAGTACAGGATTGCTTTCATCTCCAACAACAAAAGAAACAAGACGCAGAAGAGCAAAGAGACTTTGGTCAAGGCCACCTAGCAAGTCTTTGGCACAGCTTGGTTTGACCAGCACTTTGACCAGACCAGGAATACTTAATCACTTAAGAGCTGGGTAACCTTCGTTTAGATTTTCAGTGGGAATTTCTTCACTGAAAAATTTTCCCATCATACTAACAGTGCTAAGACCAGAAGTGACCAGTCCCTGCCCTTGGCTGGCCCATGCCTCTGGAAGTGGGACATAGATGCATCTGGGGGCATAACTAAGGTCCTTGAGACCTGGCCTGCTGGCCCCGCGGGGTGAGTTCCCAAGGGACATTGACCTGTCACAGTAGTGAGTGGCCCTGCTGTAGGTTGCCTTGAGCTTGACCTTGATGTTGCATAGAGGCTTTGACGGTGCCTGAATGTGGCTGGTGAGTGAGGTTTGCCGAGGCAGAGCACAGCGGGAAGATGCTGCCGTGGGACCAATTGTGCTGGCACCTGCGAGGAGGCCAGGCTGGCTGTTATTTGCTATTCCCTGCACACACGCAGGGAGCCTCGTGCACTAAGTGACATCAAGGCTCATTATTTTCATCAGATGCCACATTTGTAACCTGTTACCAAGTAAATTGTGATAAAATAGACTGGGGCAGCCCAGAGTGTGACTGTGCTGAGATGGCTGCTAGCAAGCAGGTACAGAGCCTTACAGGACCACTGGCTCCAGCATCTTAAAGGAGCAGGGAGCTCTCACATATAGTAGAGGGTCTGGGTCAGAAGATGCTTATGACACATCTTATTGGTAGACACTGTGTGCTTGGGATGAGGGTGAACTGCATCCTTCCAGTGGTCCCAGGAGGTAGGTCTTTTACCTTCCTCCCTCTCCTTCTTGCTATTGGGGAAACTGAGACATGGAGAAAGAGAAGTGGCTTACCCAATGTCACACAGTAAAGCTACAGCTTCACTTCCTAGTTCTGCACCCTGTTCTTGAAGCCAAGAATGGATCCCACATGAGTTACAATCCAAACAGCAGGGTGAACAGCAGTGGACCCGCAGTTTTCACATGATGTGCGTGACTTGCGTTTACAGTTGAGAGCACAGTAAAAAAATTCAGCTCATTGCTGGTGTTTAGTTTTCTGTCTTTGAAGATTCTTTAAGTCTGCCTGGGACATTCAGGTTTTTGGAGAGAACTGTGTTTGTTTCTATGCTAGGAGGTACCAACTCTGTTTCAGTTGCTTTGTTCTTCCCTCCTAAGCCTCTCCCTGCCCCACAGATACAGATGAATATATTTGCCCTGCAACATATTGTGAAGCTGTATTAGATATTATCTTCAGTTTGTATGTGGAGAAACTGAGGTAATGAGAAACTAAAAAATTTCTGCAAGGACTGTCTTGTGTCTTTAAGAGTTAGAAAGCTGAGAGCAGGAGTCTCTCCAGAGCACTCTCTCCTGAGATTTCTAGTCTCTGACATACATGGAAGTACCACTTGTGGTTTTAAGGAACAAATGGGACCTTTAGTGGAGATCAGATCTTCCAGTCCTGTGCATATACATAACTGAACTACACCCCATAGCATGCTTTATTTGACTTCCAAATAAATATGTTTTTACAGGATTAATAAATGCTGAATAGCAAATACAAAGATGCTTCACATGTGAACAGTATACGTTACTGGTGGTGCTGCAATGGAACGTGCTGGTGGTTATATGGACGGTTGTAAATACAGAGTTTCTTAGGAATTTTAATACATCAAAAAGTGTGCTATGATCCAGAACAAGAATAGTTTTTGAGAAGTTTCACTAAACAGAATGAAGTCATTTTAAGAGCAATGTAAATATTTTACTTTGGCAAAATCAAGATGGTATGATTTTTAGAGTCTTTCTGTATTCTGATCTTTTACAAATAGAGGAAAATGTTGAAGTGGAAATGTTTTCAATAGAAGTGCAAACATTTATCAGAAAATAAACTGATAATATTTGTTCCAGATATTTAGTTTAAAAATGTCTCTGACATAGTGAAAACATGAAGTACTTGATTGATATGAAAAGTACATTGTGGGGAGAGGGAGTGCATGAGCATTTTTTCTAACTTTAGCTATATGCATCTGGACTTTGGTTATCAGCTGACTAGCTCTTTACTGCAGCACTTCTTCAATGCTTACTGATCCCTTATAAATATAATAGAAGGTGTGCTCTACTCTCTGCCCCAAAGGTCTTACAATTTAAATTGGCAGTTCAGAAAAAATATCTCCCTGTTTCAGGAACAGGAGCATAGCAAGATCGGTGGTTTGCTCAAGATGACATGGAAAGTATCAAAAACCAGCCCCAGCTTGTTCCACTGTCTGGATGATACCCATCCTCCAAGTTACCCCTCATTTTGGGGGCACTCCATGATTTCTGAGCTGGCCCGCTTTGCTGCCCCAATGGCTTGAGGTGGGGCCAGTGTCTGGGGATGGGAGTGGTTGGCCAGCTCTGCTGCAGCTGTCACTTCTCTTTGTGACAGTTGCTGTAATCCATGGTGCCTGCTTTTATGGTGCTAAATAATCTCTTTTAATTAATGAAATCCTTCTACCTCATGTTCTAACTCTTCCTTTCCTCTTTGCCTCTCTTCACCTTCCACAGCTGAAAGCTACAGTCCTCCTTGAGCAGGGGCTGATAAAATCTCCAGCCTTTAAACATCTCTGTGTACTCGTCTGTGGCAGTGCTGGTGGCTCCATCTGCTTTTCTCCTTTGGTACAGTAGCAGCTTAATCTTCATGGCCTGTTATCTTTGAAGCACACTTGATTTCTCAAAAGGAAAACAGCTAAGCATTTTAGCACCCGCTGCTTTCCTTCATAGGCTGCTACATGTCATTGCTGTTTAATCGTGGCCTGAGTTTGCAAACATTTTGTATGTAATGGTACTCCTTTGAATAAACTTATGGGCTTGATTGGGACAACACATTCAGATAATATTGTTTGCCAGCATCTCTGCACTCCAGGACTGTTTATCTTCTTTAATTCCATCCCTTAACTCCTCATAACCTTTTCTCTCTTCTCCTCAGGGCACAGAGTTTAGTTCTTGTCCTTGTACTATGAAACTTGTCATTCCATGAAGGGTAAATCGAGGGGCAGAAAAGGGCTTGGGAATTGCAGGACTGGATGTACCTAACCTGTCTGCCCGTGCTCCCAAGTTATCACTTCTGGTATTCCTGAAAAAGTAAGGACCAAGAGCCCTGATGCACAAGCAATGCACCTCACAACAAAAATGTAGTCCTGATCCTGAAGGACATTCAGTTCATCTTGGGACAAAGACCTCATTTCCAGACTCGCAGACACATGTCACTGCTTGGCTGAAAGGTGATAGAAAATTCTAGGGAGCAGAGGCATCAGCATTACAAGGGAAAGTTTCCATACCTTTGCACATTCAACTGCTAATCACAGCACATATTTTCCCTTTGCAAACCCTGCCAGTTACGTTGTTCTCTGTTATGTTTTTTTCATCAGTTTCTTTCCCTCTTTCGATATCTAAGTTTACAGTGCCTTTCCTCCAGCTCTAGTGGCTGATTTACATACAAAAGGGTGATCAGCTGTGGGAAGAACAGTCTAGCGGATCAAATACTAAATGACATTAAGTGGCATCTAAATGACATTACTTTGATTCTCTGCTGAGCTCTGAGTTGCAGTGTGACCATGCACGCAGTAATTAATTCCTATGCCTCAGCTCCCCAGCTGTAAAATGGGCATGGTTTTAAGTTCCTGGGAAGTCCTGCATTAGTCTGAGCTCAAAGCAAGCAATGCCTATGCAGAGCTGAGAAACTGTGGGGATGGGATCTGTTCAAACATGTCCTTAGAAAGCTGCTAGAAAGGTGGTTACTGTGAGTGGAAGGAATTGTGTTGTGTCTTCTATGACAGAGCCATGCTTTTACATAACACAGGAACTGCCTAGGGACCCTCTAGTTATGTTAACTTCTGCTTTTTTTCTGTTCATCCCCATCCCTTTGTGTCAGAACATGCACACAGTTTAATGGAAGGTAGAACTGCAGGCTGGTTCCTTACATAATGAAGGTCCAGGTGTACAAATCAATACAGGGAGATATACTGACATCAGAAAAACTTTCATAGCTCATATAGTAGTTTATAGTTTAGTCAGAGAAAGAAAAGCATACTTTAAAGTGTGGTCATAGGAGAGTGACTGTAAAAAAAAAAAGCAGCAGCTCTGTCTCACTGCATGTATCTGCTCACACCTGCTCTGATTCTCACTTTCCTCATGATGGTGTAAATCCAGAATTGGTCTTATAATGTCAACTTAAATTAATTTTCAACATATGTTCTCTATGTACTTTGAAAAAATCAAGTTATTGGTGTAGCATCAAGTCATTGTTACACCAGAAACTGTAAATGAAAGGCGTATGCCTTGTAGCTTTAAAGGACCAGATTATTTTCTTGGTTGGGCTGATGTAAATCACAGATGATCCTGTTCAGGTCAGGTGAATAAAGCCTGACTCGAGATGCAGAATTACCTGAAAAAGGAAGGGAGCAACAGGGAGATCGCAGAGGCTGCATACAAAGGTCTACCCCAACTTTGACCCAAAAATAGGCCCCAAGTGTCCCTTGCAGAGACCTTTGCTTCTGGATCAGAGTCAATTTCAGCCAAGCAGTGATGTGGATGTGTACTGACCTTTTCTCCCAAAGGGCAATCTCATCCATCCTTGAAAGGATACCTGTGGAGCAGCATGTGCTCTCATGCCCCACTATGCTTCGCAAGTGGTAAATGGGTATCACACACCAAGAGAGATATTGTGGGGGCTGAGAGATCTGTGGGGACTCCACTGACACCAAACACATCACTGACCTGCCAATACAATGAGAACTGGGAGAGCTGCTGGCCTAGGATCCGATGTCAAGGAGAAGTGGCAGAAGGTGAGAAGTGCCAGGAATACTGCTTCCCAGCTGGCTCTGGAAACAGTTTATGCCTGTGTCTGTCTGCACTCAGATCAAAACCTCCCTGAATTATTCAGGTGCTCTTTGAAAACTCTCATCATGCAGAAAGTGAAGGCAGCTTGGCTTTACCTGCTGGAAAACAAGCACTCATTGTAAGCTCCAGGGCCAAACCCAGGTTCCTCAGCTCTCACAATGAGAGAGGCTCCTGCCACGTTTATGGAAGGAGTTTTCTCTGCTTGTTACACCAGGTTCTCATATATAGGCCTCAAATGTGTGGGCCTTCAGCCCTTATGGGCTATAGTGAGTACTTTGCAATCTAATTGGGCCCATCCTTGCAGCCCTGCACTGATACATTGATACTGCCTTTCCTAGTGTTTCGGGCACGTGGAAATAGGTGCCTTTAAGAACTACTTATAAATCCACCTGGGTGGTGTTGAGTGGTTCCACCTGTATCAATGGGAAGAACATTCTGTTCAGCCTAAAAGAATCAAAGAATACCACAAGCTTGTGATTTATTTCCAGGAGGACAAGGGCAGCATGTGCTCTTTTGTACTGTGATGCTGCAACCACTCTGTTGAAGTGATGGGGCCTCAGCACTGACCCCCACACTCTGACAGCAGCAGCACACCAGAAGTGCCACACAGCAGCTTAAAAGAATGGCCTGAGAAGAGTAGGTGAGGCAGAGTCAGAGCTCTCTGCTGTCCTTAAAGCTACCAATAGCTTCCTCTTCTGGGGAGTGAGTCCAGCAATCCACATCTTAGAAGAGCTGTTTTGGTGTCATGGGCAGATGCGCTTGTCTTACAAGGAGAGGCTACATAAAGTCTTTGTACCCCTTTCTGCATATTAAACCCTCTGCATGTCCAAGGCTAGGATTACTCAGTCTGGCATTATCAACTGTGATGTCTTTGTAATATTTTAGTTGCATATTTTCTTTTAAATGCAAGTGCCAGGAGACAAGTTATTGCATTAAAAAGTAACTTTCATTTTTAGGACAGTGCTTTACTAGCCATGTGGCTGAGAAGGTGAAAGGATTAGAAAGGAGAAGGAAAGCCTCAAAATTCCCCAGCATTTTTTGCTTCTGAGATTTTAAGGTTGTCTTCTCAGTTGTTGAACACTTACAGCTAGCAGCCCCCATTACTAGGAAGTTAATCAGTCAAATCCCACTTTTCATCCTCTGCTGTTGATTAAGTTAACAGCCTACAGATTTACAGTGAAGCTGTTTTCCCAAGAAAAGATACCAGCAACAGTAGTGCTTATGATAGTCCATATTGATCTCCTAGAATCACATGATATTTTTCCCTATTTGTCAGTACTACTTATATTGCAAGGCCTGTGTCCTTGATGTGCATAACTGTGGATGATGATGGTCTGTACTCACAGGGGCACAGGAGTTGGCTGTCCCCAGGTGCTGTAAGAGAAGCCAGCGGCAGAGAAGGCTGAACAGAGAGCTTTGGCTGCAACTCAGGAAGAAAAGGAGAATTTACGGCCTTTGGGAGAAGGGACTGGCCACTCACAATGATTACAAAGAGACTGTGAGGCTATGCAGGGTGGAAATCAGAAATTAATCTGGCTTCAGCAGTCAAAGATAACAATAAATGTTTCTGTAAGTACGTCATCAGAAAAAAAAAGACCAGGGAGAGCCTCCATCCCCTGCTAGATGCAGGAGGAAACATAGTCATGAGTGATGAGGAAAAGGCTGAGGTCCTTAATGCCTTCTTTGCCTCAGTCTTTAATAACAAGTCTAGTTGTTTTGAGGGAATCCAGCCTCCTCAGCCAGAAGACAGAGACTGGGACAACAACCCCCCACAGTCCAGGAGGACACAGTCAGTGACCTACTGCATCACACAGACACACACAGGTCTATGGGACCGGATGGGATACACCTGAGGGTGCTGAAGGAGCTGGCTGGGGTGCTTGCCAAGCTGCTTTCCATCATTTACCAGCAGTCCTGGCTGACCGGGGAGGTCCCAACAGATTGGAAATTGGCCAATGTGACGCCCATATATAAGGAGGGTTGGAAGGATGATCCAGGAAATTACAGGCCTGTCAGCTTGACTTCGGTGCCCAGGAAGCTGATGGAGCAGCTCATCCTAAACACCATCATACAACACATGAGGGACAACCAGATGCTCAGGCCCTGTCAGCATGGGTTTATGTAAGGCGGGTCCTGCTTGACAAACCTGATCTTCTACGACAGGACGACCTGCTTATTGCATGAGGGAAAGGCTGTGGATGTTGTCTACCTTGACTTTAGTAAGGCCTTTGACACCGTTTCCCACAGCATTCTCCCGGCAAAACTGGCCGCTTGTGGCTTGGATGGGCACATGTTTTGCTGGGTAAAAAACTGGCTGGATGGCCAGGCCCAAAGAGTTGTGGTGAACGGAGTTAAATCCAGTTGGTAGCCGGTCATGAGTGGTGTCCCCCAGGGCTGGGTTTTGGGGCCACTCCTGTTTAACATCTTTATTGATGATCTAGACGAGGGGATTGAGTGCACCCTCAGTCAGTTTGCAGCTGACACCAAGCTGGGTGGGAGTGTTGATGTGCTCGAGGGTAGGGAGGCTCTGCAGAGAGACCTGGGCAGGCTGGAGCCATGGGCTGAGGCCAACTGGAGGAGTTTCAATAAGGCCAAATGCCGGGGGCTGCCCTTGGGCCACAACAACCCCCAGCAGCGCTACAGGCTTGGGGAGGAGTGGCTGGAGAGCTGCCAGTCAGAGAGGGACCTGTGGGTATTGATTGACAGCCGGCTGAATATGAGCCAGCAGTGTGCCCAGGTGGCCAAGAAAGCCAATGGCATCCTGGCTTGTGTCAGCAATAGCGTGGCCAGCAGGGACAGGGAAGGGATCTTGCCCCTGTACTCGGCACTGGTGAGGCCGCACCTCGATTCCTGTGTTCAGTTTTGGGCCCCTCACTACAAAAAGGACATTGAATGACTCGAGCGTGTCCAGAGAAGGGCAACGAAGCTGGTGCAGGGTCTGGAGCACAGGTCCTACGAGGAGCGGCTGAGGGAACTGGGGGTGTTTAGTCTGGAGAAGAGGAGGCTGAGGGGAGACCTCATCGCCCTCTACAGCTACCTGAAAGGAGGTTGCAGAGAGCTGGGGATGAGCCTCTTTAACCAAGTAACAAGTGATAGGACAAGAGGGAATGGCCTTGAGTTGCACCAGGGAAGGTTTAGACTGGATATTAGAAAGTATTTCTTTACAGAATGGGTTGTTAGGTGTTGGAACAGGCTGCCCAGGGAGGTGGTGGAGTCCCCATCCCTGGAGGGGTTTAAGTGTTGGGTTGACACAGCGCTGAGGGATATGATGTAGTTGGGAACTGTCAGTATTAGGTTAATGATTGGACTGGATGATCTTCAAGGTCTTTTTCAACCTTGATGATTCTGTGATCTGTGTGATTCTGTGAAATCCCCCAGACCCCTCCTCATTATCACCTGCATCACAGAATAACTCCCCAACAGTCATCAAAGTGGTTTGACAATTTCTCACTAGGAACTGATAACCTACCTGTTGCTTTCTAGCTTAGGCAGATAAGTTGCCACATGCTGCCAGTAGATGCTGCTTTGAGAAAAATGAATGTTTCTGAGCAGAATTGCTTATACAGAATGATGTACACAGCAGAACTGCAGTGCAGGGACCTATTAACTGAGTTTTTCACCCTGCAGAGCAAGCTCCTTGAGGATGAAGTATCGAACAAACTTGTAACAGCAGAATACAGAGTGCTCCTGTAATGGGGATGCTTCTTGGGGTAAGCAAATGGAAGCCAAAAATACCTTTCCACAGAGTGGGTTTTATCTTTATTGCCTATTTTTTTAGACAATAAAGGTGATCAGCATCTCCCTAAGAAAGTCTGTCCCAAGAAAAAAGTAAGTTTTCTGATCTGATTGTTATCAGGTCCTCCACTATCAAAACTATTTCATATCTGATTTCTTCTATCATGCCTGCTCTGTGAAGTAGTTTATTTCTGGCACCAAGTAGGAGCATTTTAAAATATATGTCTGTTGCTTTGGTTATTTATAGTATCACTACAATATCTGAGTGACTTCAACATTACTTATGGTTTCTCAGCATTCATGGTTCCTATTATGAAGAAGTTAAAATTTAGTGAAAATTATGTTAATCGAATGTTCCATTCTAAATATTAGCTGTAACTTGAGAGAATTAGCTTGTAATATGATCCCCATTCTGAATATCTGAAATAAGAATTTTTTAAAGGCTAACAAATGACAGTCAGATAACCTAAGTTTCACTTTTTTTAAAAAATTCATTGTTTTCCCCCTCACTTTTCAGGTGAAGCACAGGAATGAAATGAACAGAACGAGCAGAGATCTCTGGTGTTCTTGAGTCTGCTTTTTTCCTATGGGAAAATGACTTTTTTCTAATACTATATTGTAATTATTACAAAAAGTGAACGGAGTGGTTACATTTTTCTGCACTGATGCTAATAGTCACACTGCAGGCAGTTACCCAAGAGTCAGTGGTAGAGATTACTGCAGGCTGTACATCCCACAGATCACCTAAAACTGTCTTTGCCCATGTACATTACTCATTAGCGGAAATAAAAGATTCTCTTCCTCTTCTCATGTGAAACTAAGGAACAGAAAACATTTTTCATCTAAATTTCTCTGTGAAATATTGGTTGCTAGCAAGAAATGAATGCTAAAAACACATTGAAAGCCTGACTGAGAAACACTACTACAGCTGATCTTGGAAGGGATTTGTAAGGATCCCATATGACTTAAATAGTCCTTTGTCAACTGAGTTTCCTGATCAGGCTGTATCTTCCATAACACACTAAGATTTATCCATTACTGGGTAAGTACTGAGAGAGTGGAACCATAAATAGACATACAGATAAATACAGCTTGTCATTGGATCAGATGTTCACTTCCAGGCTTTTGTTGTTCAAGACGTGCTCTTTAGAGATATTGTTGAGTCTTGAGGACAAAATAGATACCTTCCCCAGCTTGGGTAAAACATCTCTCTTTTAAGGAAACTGACACAGTTATTCCAGTTTGTCAGCTGGCATGTGGTTCTATAAGGAGGTTATGTAGTTACGATGTTGGAAGGTCACCTCTGGGATAGGGATGGGTGAAAGGGGGCAGCCTAGGATGTCCTCCAAGCTTTGGAAGCATCTGACTGGAAGCTCCAAATCGGGAGGATACATTTTGTAGTTTGTGGCATTAAGCGGAATCTAATGTGCCATCTGATGTTCTGGAGGGTCTATCTGAACTGCTAGGTCTGTTCTCCCCTCTGCTGTGATAGGCAGGCTAAAGATTTCTTGCCCCTTTAAAGTGGACCATAATGGAATTAGAAGAGGTAAAGGCAACAGCTTTTTGCCAAGACAGAACTGCAGTGATTCACCACCTCAGACTTCTGCTGTAGGTCGTGTGTTCCTATTGCGCTGAAGCATGGAGGGACAGGTGTCTAGAGAGACATCTTCAGAAGAAATGCACTTAAGCTCCATATTTGAACACTCCCAAAGGTTGGAAAAAATCTGGACCAGGAATCCAAAACTTTGAAATATAGCTCTGTGTCTCTAGGCATCAGAGTAAATAATGTGTGGACTGGAAGTGTTCTGACACTGCAGTTCTTCATTGGATACCAGTAGTCATGTGTGGGGGAAGAGAGGTTTCTTCTTCAGTAGGCCACTTGAATCACCAGAGTTGCTAGTGCGAGACCTAAACTCTGCAGCACCAGTGCAATATTACCACTCCCAGGATTTCTTTGTGTTCTTCAGCTTTTATATTGAGGATGAAATTTTGGTTCTGCTGATCCAATTGGAAGATATATGTTATATTGGATTAGATCAGAATGCATCCCATTGTTTTCAAACCAGACAAGAGAATGTGAAAAGCAGCCCATGCATTATTTGTAAATCTCTGCCATATGGTAGAGAAATATTTCTGTCTCTTGTTTAAAGGTAGAAATATATCTCAGGACCTAGCTTGGTGTTTTCTGTGAGGGGAGTGTTTTCAAACCTTAAAGTCACAGCAGGGTAGAGAGGGGAACAGGGTAGTGGGGAGCACTGGGATGGATTGCTTAGGGAGGTTGTGTAACCTGCATCGTTATTCTTAAAAACAGATTAGACAAAAAGGTTTAGAAGTACTTTAATGGTTGTTGATCCTGTCTTGGCAGAGGCGTGGTCTTGACAATCTCCTAAGGTCAACTCCAGCTTTATTTTCTGTGATTCTGTAAAATGATAGAATTGTTATTATTAGTATTATTATTATTTTTGTTACTACCATTCGAGGAGCACTTCTTAGAGATCAGAATCTGGCATTGCCTGGTGCTGTACTTGCATGCTAGAGAAAGATGTTCATGCCCTCAGAGAGCTTACAAATATGAGTCAAGAAGCAACGGCTAGTAGGGACAGCTGAGGGAATACAGTAAGGAGCAATGAGACGCTATTGATCAGCAGGATAGGCAGTACTCATAATACATGAGCAGCCTAACTGCTGTCAGATTTTTGCAGGCATCATAGCTAAGGAGAATTTGAAGGAGGATAATGAGGAAGCTTTGCAAGTGAAATCTCCAGGCTCCCACCACCTCTGCTCCAGAGCTGGGCAGCAGCAGGATAATGGTTTGCCTCCCACTTCTGACTGTTCCTGTGGCCCTGCCGGCCGCTGCCCACTCTTGCTGAGGGCACAGGTGGTGGTCTTGCAAACTTGCTTCTAGCCTGCATTGTGGCAGGATGGCAGGAGGCAGAGCCAGGATAAGGCCTGGCCCTCTATCCCACATGCTGTGGGATCTCTTCCAGTGACAAGAAGTAAAGTTGATGAGTCTGTATCAAGACAGTGAAGTGACCCCCGTGCTGCTCCACATAATTAATAAATAAAGCACTGGGGGAGTTTTTGCCATGCCGGCTGCTATGACAGGGCTGTCTACGGTGCACTTAAGCATTAAATGACCAATTTCTGTCAGACTAACTTCCCAAGCCTCTCTCTCTCTCTCTCTCTCTCACTCACAAAGCTAGCTTCCTCGCTCCCTGCACTTGGAGTTTTTCAGCAACTGATGGCTCCTGGTTCATTTCTGTGGAATTAATTGGTCCCTGAATGAATTCTGTTGACAGGGCAATTTATCATGTGTTTGGGTTGACAGTGTTGGATACTGGTAAAGGGGGGGAGTGGTGTGTGAGTGGGATGAGGGGAGATGGACAGGGTGGGGGTGGGTTGGAGGATGAAGAAGAGGAGGAGTAGAAGAAAGGGGAGGTGGAGGAGGAGATTGTTTAAAAAAATAAAATGAGAGAGAGGAAAAATTATCTTTCTCTTTGGCTCCCTCCAATTCAGTGCGATGGATAATGCACAAGAGGGATGGGGAGAAAAAGGGGGGAGGAAGGGAGTGCCACTTGTCTCGTGATGGGAGTCAGGATGCTGCTTATCCACAATTTGCACCATGGCTTGGGGGAAAAAGGAACCAAAAAACACACACCAAAAAACCCCAAACCACAACAGTAAAAGGTAGTAGTTTTTGTGTGGTGTCTCTAGGGCTCAGCCAGAAGCCTCCATATGTAATGCCCACATCTCTACTTCTCCCTCATACCAACGTGAGTGGGAAGCAAAGGACAAATCTGGTTAACCCTAAAAATGCTAATACATGCCCAAATACTCTTTCAGTATGTACTGAGTGGTGGCCAGCACCTCGCAATGCATTGGTATCTGCCATTGTGTCTCCTAGTCAGGGACATCCAATAAGGAATCACATCTTACAAAACATTAGTGATTTGGGTTCCCAGTTTCCCCACAGTACGGGTCAGAAAGGGATGCCTGGTCCCATATGCGCCTTTGACGATCCTAGGTTACATCATTTCATACAGTCCAAGATAGGGACAATGAGAGACTTCCCAATATAATTAAAATTACATTGTAATTACATTGTCATTAAAATGTCATGACTGGCTTATGGATTCAGTTTCTACTCAGTGCAATCTAGATGATTGGTTTAGTACCTCTGGATTCACAGCTTCTGAATGCAGAAGTGGGGGTATGTGTGTGCATGCATGTGCTACACCATGGATAATTTTAAAACCAACCAAAGCCAGAAAGAAATTCTATTTGGATGAAACAAAAGTATTTGAATAAAGATTAGAGAATTTTAAAATTATGTCTTTTCTAGGAATCTTTGAGTGACCTAAAGAAGTGTACTGAAGACTTGATCAGAGGGAGGTATGTCTGTACAATGTTGGTTGCATGCATGTGCAGAGGATAGGCTCCATTAGTGTCATCTTCACCTCTGTCTCCTCCTCCAGCCTTCCCTACGCTGCAAGTGGGGTGCTCCAAAACACTCAATGCTGAGATCAGTGGAAGAGTTACTGGTAGCTTTCCTGGTGATCTCAATGGGAGCAGCATTAAGTCAGAGCTCAGCATTTCTGCAACTGCCATGCAGAGCCTTTAGCTTCAGGCTAGTGGGGCCTGCCTTTGTTTCTTGGAGCACTGTGGCTCAGTTTACCAGCATTCAGTCATCATCTTTGTCTTGACACCAAAGGTTTAATCAATCCAGCTGACAAAATGAGTGCCCATATCGTAAACAGCCTGGAGACAGAAATGAGTTTGAGTGGCAAGCCCCAAACTGGGGTGGTGAAACAGGAGTGGTGTGGTGGTAGGTGGTCTCTCTCTTACTTTGTTTGGTCAGATATAATGCAAATGCAAATATATTTCTCATCTGGTAAAAACAGTGCAACTGAGCATCAAGGAGACTGACTGCTTGTTTATAGTTGTCTTTACATTGTTAGTTTTGCCCTGAGTTGCATACTACCTGAGAACACCTAAGCATCAGATCTTCTAGAGACCTAAAATGGAGGAGATAGGGTGAGGAGATGTGGGAAGCAGGGAACTGGCACAGTCAAACTGCAGAGGATTTAAGAGACTTTTTGTAGGAACTCCAAGTTTCCTACCAATTAGTAAACCAATTAAATTTACTGCACTAAGAGCAAGTGTACAGGAATAGACTGCCATGCAAAGGCGTACTGGGTAGAGGGAAGATTTATTTTCAAACACTTTTATTTTCCTTATCTTGGTATTATCACTCCAAGGAAATGGTACAGACAGCTCCTTCTCAAGGCTTTTTTAAGTTTCCATTGTAGTTACTCAAGTAAATAAAGCTGATATTCATCTGTAGTGCAAGGGATCAAACCTAGAAATACTCCCATTAGAGGTGAGTGGATCCAAAATAACGGTTGTGACTTGAGATAGCAGGTTTAGGGAGGAAACACGTGAGTGTAGTAATTTTTTTATGTGGGATCCTAAAGTGTAAGTTGTTTGGGGTGAGGGCCTGCTTTTTGTTGTGGTTTAAGACAACAAACAAAAATATGTATAGGAACTAACATATTCAAATTGACAATGGTGGTAATAGTACCTGAGCAGTGATTTTTCTGCATAGAAGTCATGCAAACAGACAGAGCTTGATCAGAAAATGTGGGAGATGTATGTGGTGCTTGGAAAGGACCAGTCTGAACTGGGGATATCTATGAAGGGAGAACTTGGTTGGTTACAGTCCCACAGAACAGAAACATCTTTGATTGCTAATGAGAAGGTGCTTGTATAGGAGTTGAGTTTTTTGATAAAGAGGAGCTGAGCTTTTTATAAAGAGGGCCTCCACGCAGAGATATGAGGCTTAAATACAGGTTATTTATAAAAGGGGTTTTTTTCCTCATCAAAACCAAGATTAGTAGTATTATACTTTATAAATCTGAACCAAAATGAAGAACATACAGTTTGGTAGCAAAGGCTCTACAGCATAGTATACAAAGATCTGACAAGCTCCAGCAGCTATAAGTTGATAGTAGGTAAATTCAGCCGGAAATAATGTGCATATTTCCAACAGTGCAGGTGTCAAAATATTTTAGCTAGGGTTCACTGTATTTTTCAGCACTCAAACCTTTATACTTGGTAGCAAATGTTCCTCAGAAACAGATTTTCTCAGCTCAACCCCAGATATTGGACCTGCAGCAGGAATTAATTCAAAGCAGCCCTATGGGTATGTCATATCAGAGTCCAGACAAGATGATCACAGTGCACTAGGAGTCTCCTCTAGGGTAACTGTGGCAATGAACTTGAAAAATGCTATCTTAAAAGTCAGTGCCTGATTCCAGTTTCACTTACACACTGTTTACATGAGTGTAACTCTTTTCACTTCAGATTTGTGATTGACAGTACTGGATACAGAAAGCAAATCAAGCTTCTGAGAAAAGTGGTTATCATCAGGCTGTCCTGAGCCAGTCAGGTGGACATAACATAGGACACATTAATGGAGTAAATGGGTGTATTTTCACTTATATCACTGAACCTTTAGGACAGAAACACAAACATTTTTATTAAAAAATTAGCCCTAAAAATTGAAAAAAGAGAGTAAAACCTGAAACAATACAAATTTTTCTGTATTGTGAAATTGAGATAATAAAACTCCAGTGGTTGAAAAGGTAATGACTCAAAACTGGTCTGCATAGAACAGTGGAGACAAAACATGTCAAAATAAGCTCCAAGCAGGTTACATTTAGAACTAACCAGGATACAATAGGTAGCTAGCTAAGATGTCGTGACAGACAGCTTTAAAATTATTCAACATGTAGCTCCTGTGGCAGTGGCTATGATTAGAAATGTAGGCCAGAGTTGTAGGCTGAGTTTCCTCACACTTAGTGCTAAATCTGTAGATTTAGAAGTATAGGATTTGTAAAACTAGTCCAAGCTCATGTTTTCTGGTCTACCACCTCTAGCAGTCGTCTCAACAGATTCTTAAGAGGTGGGCAGAACAACTGTGCAGTGGGCAGACATAGGAAGTGTCTGCAGTTTGTTGGGACCTCAAGTAATCTGCAGGTTGGCTTAATCCCAGAAATGTTCATATATTTCCAGAATGCTTGTTGAATGCTTGTAACTCTGGATTTTTTTTATCTATAAAACTGTCCAGTATTTTCTGGAGTCTTGGTAACTTCCTGTGGTTACAAATTAGTTCATCAAAATACAAACTGTTGGGGAAAAATTTTAATCAGCTTTTCATTTGCTGCTTTGTAACCTAATCAGGTGTCATCTTTTTCTTGTGTTCTTGTGACCTGCAGGGTCTGGTTCTGCTAAGGAAGCCTTCAGCTTGCCTTTCTGGGAATGTTCAGGAGCCATTTTGATGAATTCCAATTAAGAGTCTTCCTGACACCAGGGGATGCAGAGATCAAAGAATACCCTGAGCAGCACAGCAACAGACCACGTGGAGTACAGATAAAGGTAAGAAAATGTCATAATTGTAAAACAGAACAGAAGATTCCTGAAGACATGAAAGATATTTGAATTTGGAAGAATCTCTGAATGAACAGATTTCTGCCGGGAGCCCAGAAGAACTTGATAAAGATTCCTGTATACTTGGTGGAGAAAATAACAGTGATTATAACGCTTTGCCTTGTTATGTAGTGACTAATCTGGAATGGAAGTTTACAGAAAGTTGTAGACAGTCTGATCAGCAATAAGAGCTTTTTGTAGTCATTGGAGACTTGTAAGGAAGAATTATTGTGGTCACTTGAAGATAAGGGATTCCTGAGGGCCTTCTGTGTGCTCATGATTCCAGTTGAAGCTGTGTCTATTGCTCCTAAAGATCCTAACAGAGGTGTTCTAAGACACCACACCAGTGCCTGATCTTGGGAGAGAAGGAGGAGATCTTGATATGTTGCTAAAGAGGGCACAAATCTGCATAGCAATTTGTCCTTTGTCATTTGTCTGTGGCTAGTAGAAGGAAATTCAGAGGACTAACCTCCCAGCTTAGTGGATACTCAGTCATGAGCAGAACTGACAGATTCGCACTGGCATTTATAGAGTCAGTCTCTGTCTTTAGCATGGCACAAGTAACTTGTCATACCAATATTGTAGCATTAACTGAGCTAGATAGGAGCTCTCCAATGAGTCTGAGGGACTTAACCTCAATGTAGATAAACATCCATCAGGCTGTAGGACTGAGAAAAGGTAGTGACCTTGGACAGAAAGATAAAATCTCATTGCTTGAGTTGAGGACCATAACTGATTTCATAAGCAAGTTGGTTGCTATCAGTATCATGTATTTTCAAACACTAGAGTCATGCTGGAATTCACAGAATCTACTGTGAGGAGTAGTCTACTTCCTTGGCAGTTCAGACCGTAGCATGAAGGAGCTCTTTCATGCCATGTTTATGCCAGGGACATGAAATCTTCCGTGGAGGAGGTATGGGTCATGTTCACCAAAAGGTGATGACTAGTGCTTTTGTTTTCAGACTGTTTCCATCTCTCCCTCTGATGACTATTTTCTTCTCTCTTTGGCTTCTTCAGTCTGGGCTGTGTCTTAGATGACTTGTTCAGCATTTGCATAAGAAAAAAGCTCACTTGGGGGGATAGATGGCAGAAACAATAGTTGTTGTTATTTTGGCCATGCTAACCAAAACTAGAATCTCGCCTTTTTTTTCCAAGGTTGATCAGTTTAGGAATAAGCCATATTAGACAGCCCACTGGCTAGTTTTGGGTGCCTAGGGAGAAACATTCTCCATCTTTGCTAAGCAAACCAGATGATCAATGACTTACAGATTCACCACACTTTTGTCACTTTGAAATTGGGTTACTGGTACAAAGTGAGAGGGCCTGCAATCACAACACTTGTGTCTGAGGGTAAGGAGCATGAGGAAGTTTGCAATTGTATGATTTTTGTCAGTATATATCTCCTCTGTTAGCAGCACGGGGAACATCAAACTGAGAAGTGTCTGTTTTGGCAAATTAAGAGCATGAGAACCCTTCTGCTGTTCTGGAGCTCAACCTCAGTGTTAAGATTCCAGCTGCCTTTTGAGGCTTTTAATCGGTTATTTAATGGGGTCTCTGATCCTCGCTGTTGTATTGCACAAAAACTACACATGCAGTTAGTTCTTTGCATATGTAACTAAATAATCCAGGCTTGACTTCTCTGTATTCTGAGTGGCTGTGCAAGGGAAGAGAAGCATCAAAGCTTTTGTTTTTCCTGTATTAAAGCCCTTGTAGTTCAGAGATGACACAAATCTAGTACCTTTGCTGATGTATGACTTACTCAGAAGGAAGGGTTCCAAAAAGCCTTGACTCCTTTCCTCCCAGTCACCTTTGAACGGAACACAAAAATGATGAAGCCCATTCCTGTGATTTAATCACATAAGCATCTGCCTTCCCCTGCCACATCCTTCACCATGGGTCCCAAATGTTCTGGTGTCTCCCTCTCTTCTGAGAGAACAGGTGATGTCTATGCTTAGTCTCAGTTTGTGAAGGCAAACAGGTCACAGAGCAAATAAAAATGTTACTGATTTTTTGCTTTTGCTTTATCAGCCAAGCAAAATACATACAAAGAGGTAAAACACATGAATAAATAAACAATAATGGGTCAAAATAGGCAATCCATGCTCAAAGATAAAAATAGAAACACACAGAGGACAATATTGGAGATAGAATGACTGAGTGCTGGTTTTGTCTGGGATAGAGTTATCCAGAATCAAGGACTGTTTTGAGTTCCCTTTAGTTTTGTTTTCTCTTTCTCTCTCTCTCTCTCTCTCTCTCTCCTCCTTTTGGTGGGAACTTCTCATGTGGCACCTTGACCCAGAGCAGGGTTTTCTGAGAAGTCAGTAGTGGCAGAGAAGTTGCCTCCAAGGAGAAGAAATGTTTGACATCACCAGAATGTTTCCCAGGAATGGTACTTTGCAGCCTTTCCCCAAAAAATATTTTGCTGTTTACAGTTGATTTTGTGGTAGATCTTTGAGACCTCTGGTGTGTGCCAGGAGCCCATGTTCCCTGTTGTGCAAACACAAAGCAAGAGAATTCCTGCTACAGACAGTAATAACCTTACTCTAGTGAGCGTGATCACTTGATATAGACAGAAGGGGGAGCACAATGAAATAGTCGGAGCAGAGGGTATAATTTAAATCCCTTCTGATTTATAGTAAAACTTAAAAACAAGTCAGATGGTGAATACATATCCTAGCTGGTAGAACAGCAGGGAAAGATTTTTCCTATTGAACTTAGAGAAGAGAATTTTCAAAGAAGGGCAAGTTAAAAATAAATTAATTATTTAAAGCTCAGGTCTGATCAGACACATTAAAAATGATGGATAGATTTGCAGGGATCTTCAACAACCGTTGTTATAAAAATTTTCAAAAAAGCTCAGTGTGTAATGTACAGCTGAGTGTCCCAAACATTCCTCAAAGTCTTCTAGCAAAAATACTGAGCTACACGTTTTACATGCCTATCTTACATTTGGACCCTTTTGAGGAGCTGGTCACAACTGTAGAAACTGGACCTTTGGAATATTCTGACAAAGGTGAAACCAAATAACAAAAGATTATACAGTTCAGAATACTGGCCAGTTTCTTATGGTTACTGGTCAGTGAATCCTCAAAGGAGAGTACTGGGATAGGAATAAATCATGGAAGGAAATCTTACTCCACTCCTGAGTGCATCTGCAACAAGCACAGATGCTCATGAACTGAGAAAGTGCTGGGCTGTTGGTGATTTGGGAAAGTTGTGGTGTTTGGTTAGATCCCTGAATATGGGTTACATTTCAGAGACCTGCTTTCGGGAATCTTGGCCAAGTGTCTCCCTGTATTAATGGCTTTATGGCAGTTCTTTGGGCTATTGGTGTGCTTCTGTATGCTATCTGTTAGCACTTTCTTTTCACTATGTAACATCCTGAAGTTTCTCTTCTATTTTGTCACAGCATTTTCCAACTCATTTGCTTAGACATTCTTTACATTATATGTAGGTATTCCCCTGCCAGAAAAGGATGCAACAGGTAGAAAATCTGTGTTGAAGATTCATTATCTTTTCTTTCATTTACTTTCTCAGGAATCTGGCAAACCTATCAAAGTATGTCAGTGAGGTGGGTCTGAGCAACCACCTCTTGTCTCTTCCCAGAACGTGATTGCTTCCTGGCATCCTTCTGCTAGGGCTAATTGGTGGTGGCCCCCTTTGCTTTTATTCATACTTGCATAAAGGGCAGTAGGATCCAACGTGCTGGCATGGCTGGTGAGATTTGTGTGTCATTCCCTTTCTGTCAGTGATCAGGTTTGAATGACTCAGCATTGAATGACTCGCTTCCCCTCTGTTTCATCTAATGATAAGTAGGCTGGTCAGGACAGGAATGATGCCTTACTTTGTACAGTACATAACACACAGAGTCATCATCTCATATCTCTAGGTGATGTTGTAATATGGTTCATAATCACAATACATAGGGACTATAATGTTTCTTTCCGTGACTGTAGCCTGTGGCTATGCTACTCTGTTTACTCATTCAGTACCCCTTAAGCTGCCTGCTATAAGCAATCTTGTAGCAGTCTTTTCAAGACCCCAAACAATGGTACAGATTGTATTTTGACCTTATACATGTAGCCCAGCAAACATGTGTATGAACGGTAACTAGCATCATCTGGTCAATGTTTTACCAGATTCATGTCTCACATGAAAATCAGTACTTTGTATGCCCAGTTTGGCAAGTCTCAAACACTCAGTAAGTAAGAATTGCTTTCCTCCACCTGCAAGAAAAATGACACGAGCTTAAATGCCATAAAGAGCTTTTTTGCTGTTTGTTTTTAAGCTCTTTGTCTTGTCTTTTTGAGCCTGTGGTTGAAACTTGATGGTAGAACCAAGTGAAGTCACAACTGGTTTAGGAAGGCTGAGATTTTCATCTTATTCTGTAACTGGAGCAAAAGCACAAAACTTTCATGAGACTTGTGTGGCAACTGTGAGAATTAGTCATGTACCATATTCTAGTTTTGAGAGAACTGGCTGGCTACTGCACTGCCAAGACAATTACATCGATACTTGCAAACAGTGTAAGTGACATATGATAGCAGAGCTGTTCTGAGCAAAACAAGGTAGAAAGAGAAAATACAGGTGCCTGAGATGAGGTTTCTGATGGGTTGGTTAAAAGGCAACATAAATCCATCATCAAGCAGCAGCTCTGTGGAAGAACAAGTTTCTTGAATGGTTCAGTGGCAACCTAATGCAAATATGCAAATGATTACACTTTGAAAAATAAAGTTTAATTCTCCTTTTGAATACAAAAGGAGCCATTAATAAAAATTTGACACCCTTCTTTGGGGCAGAAAGCAGAGTTCTGAATTTTTCAGTGAAAACTGGACAAGTTGAGATGTCCCCTGAGTCTGATCTCTCTCAGGATCATTTCCACAGGTATCATCAGCTCTTAAGTGCCCCAGCTCCTCTCAAGCACCATGGTGTGAGCTATTGCTCTCTGTTGCCATTTTTCTTCCTCTTTTATGCCTTTATAAAAAATGCTTCCCGTGACATGCAAGGCCTAGTTCAATCAGTCTGTGATCCTCTCCTTTCCTAGCAGAGAGGCAGAAATACCCTCTCTGCTTCTTCTCAGTGGGTGACCAGATAGACAGGGTGCACACAGCAGCTTTGGAAAGAGGTTTGGAGTATGTCCCCTCTCTCCTCTGTGGTATCATGGCTCAAGTCCCCAGAGCCCCAGGGATGTAGCATATCACATTCACTGGTCTTGCGACACCCCTTTAGCTACTAGAAAACCTGCATAGTGTAAGAAATCAAAGCTTTCACTTAAAATGTGAAAAAAATATGTCCAGAACAAAAGGTGATGCCAGTTCCTTGCCTTTCACCAGAGCTGTGAGGAAAGAGCCAAGCTGAAGATTGTATTGGAAGTAAGGAGGATAAACTCCCCCTTCTTCCTTTCCCATCCCAGCCCCAACCCAGCCCCCAATAAGGCTTCATCTCTCCATGAATGGAGTCCCTCTGAGCACGATGCTGAGCCAGAGGAGTGACAGGTGCCTCCTGATATGCCTAAATGAGAAGAACCAATCGGAGGAGCCTGCCCAGCTTTTGTTGTCATCTGGCTTTGCTCACGAAAGATGAGTTTGATTGACAGATGCATCAAGGTTCACAGTTTATTGGTTTTTGCAAAAGAGCCAGATCTGCCAATTTAGACAGGGGAGTGACACAAAACTTTCCATCTAAATGGACTAATTTTACCACAGGGAATTCCCAGGCAGAGCGCTCCAAGGCAGGCACAGTCCTGTTTTATTTTTTAACAAGGACTGAATGACAAATATAAACGACAGTTCTAGGCTGACGGAACATCAGCATTTGACACTTCACAGGGGAGCGGTGAAATAAACAATAGGCAGAGAAATTGAATTAGAATCAGATGAGAGTCAGCTAGAGAGGGAGAGGAGGGCCTGATTCTCTACCAAATCATTTATAAAAGAGCAAACTGAATACTAAGTAGGTATAACATGCTCACACCCTGGTTTATTAGCAAATTTAACCTACTAGCGTATTACACTTGCGTGATGTAAATGCATCGCTGAACAAAGGTGAGTGGTAGAGGAGACCGATACACAGGGAGTGGGAACATACAAGGGGTTTCTGTTTGTTGTGGTGTGAACCTCTTGCAATAATCTTATCCTGTGTTACTAATACACACTACAAAGTTAGAGAGCAAAAAGTATGACAAGTTCATTTGATTTATCTCCTGTTCTCTTTGCCATGTTGTCTGCAGAGTTCTGACCGGTCTTCCTGTATTGTGTCACTTGCTAACTTTTGGGTATCCAGCTTTGCAGCCTTGGCTCAATTCTTTCACTGCTATTTTCTTCTCTTGGACTTTCCAATTTAAAGCAGGCAATCCATGACATTTAAGGAGAATGTTTCTGTGCAGAGTCTGTCTGGGACTTCTGTGTGGACTGTATCTGCCTGAGATGAAAGGTTGTCTCAGCGGATAGCATTAGCAAGTTATTATCCTATTTCTACTCAGCTTCAGCAGGGGTATAGGATATATAAACTTTCCTGATGGGTTAGACAGCTAACTGTTAGCTAGACATTGCTTTGTATTCCTGGATTTGTATTCCTGGATTTTATGTCATGCTCTGAGATTTGAAGCATATCTAGAGAAGTGTTTTTCAATTTTTTTAATTTAGCAAACAGTAAGAACAGAAAACAATCAGTAGAAGAATAGCTGCCAGTACAGTGCATCTAGGTCCAAAAGCTCACTTTTCCCAGTTACCTTTAAAGCAGTTTCCTTAAAAATAAACTAGAGATTTTTAAAAACATAGGTTAAAAACTACTGGTCTTGATGTTAGAGAAAGGGCCATGAAATTAAGGGGCTTTGGATTGATTTGCTTGTTAATGTCTGAAAAGTGTGTATGTGGAAGTTGCCTTATTAGCTAGGTGTTATAACTAACCATTGCTGGTGCATTAAGGTGGTACCAAATGCAGGTCTGTAGTTAAAACTGCATTCTGATGGAGGCTGATGTGGAGGAAAAATGCTTCTTTCTTCTGTACACAGAGGTACTCTATCTGTATGAAATTTCTTCAGTCTTATACCCTTTGGGTTTTTTGTGTAGGTTTTGTTTGTCTTCCTTTCATAAGTGTTCAACAGGATGTGTTTGAAATTGGTCTCAGGCTGAAAGTCATTGTGTTTATAATATTTCATTGTCGGTGTCTCTCTTTAAAACAGAATGATTCGTCTTCTTTTGAACAGGCACAGGGGCAAAGCCAGAGTAATTCTGATGCAAATAATATGGTTTGAAAGGAGGCAATTTAGAAGTGAAGCCATTTTTGTTATATTTCATAGCAGAAAGCTTATCCTTCAGCACTGACTAGTGCATAGTTGTCGGTGAAACCACGACCATGTGTTGCATTGCATCAGGACAGTCCCTTCAGTTTTTCTCCTGAGACAGAAGCCACAAGTTGTTTAAGTTTCAGCTGGTCAGCATTTACTTACAAACTCTGGCAGCAGAAAGTTGGGCTGCCTTTAGTAAAGATGGATGCTGCCTGTCCTGAAACCTGGTGGTCCTATCAGAGTAGTAAAGGGGACTGTGGAGAGCAGCAGAAAACAATAAGGATAGAGAAGATCCTCTGAATGTGGGGGAAAAGGGTATGTGGAGAAGCCAATAGTGCCTGAGTAGGTAATGTGAGGTGCAGGATGATGTCCCCAGTTTGTTCGACAAGGAACATGGGAGAGAGTTTATACCTGAGAGGGTAGGGGACAGAGAAGGAGGAAGGGGGATTACAGAGAATCCATGTTTTCCACATGAGGGACCACATGCCAGGGGCAGGAGAACTGGCAAGGTACTGAAAGTGATCTTGAAGGAAAGGGCAGAAGATGTGGCAGGAGGCAGGGGTTGCAAGAAGCAGCCAGGGTTGACAAGGGGGGTTGTCCTGCTACAGGGATAAGGAAAAGTGGCAAAAAGTCCTCTCTGAGCAGTTGCTATGGAATGGATTTGCAGGTAGAGTTTTGAACCCAAAATGATCAAACGTGTGTCAGACGGGCAGCTTCCACCAAAAAGTCACGCAGCAGAAGGCAGGAAAAAAACCAAGTCTTTGACAAGCTTTGGTATCAGACCATCTCTGTCAACCTTGCCAGGAGTTACAGGGCCATTTCCAGGTCTTGTGACATTTGAACTGCTTCTGAAAGCACTAGACCACAGGGTCATTGCAATACGGTGAGATGCTCGCTTTTCACTAGAAGAAGTGAATTTCGTAGCTATAACATAGCTATAGACATTTTGAGAACACTAAAATTAGAAGTCAAATGAAAGTTCTTTTGTTTTTATTTTATATACATGTATATAAATATACATATATACAAAATGGCATCTGGTGTTATATACGAATTACATGATTTCCAGTCAGCCTTGTGATTTTTGTTTGTACTTCATTCATGATTTTCAAGTACAAGGGCGTGGCAATACAGGCTCTAACAAACTTCCTTTGCTCCACTGCAGACAGCTCCTGAATCACGTAAGTTAGCCGTCCTGAGGATATTCCCATTTTTTTCCTAAAGCAGACAAGAATTTATGTACAGATTGTTTGCTATGCATATCTTCATTAACTGCTACTTGTTTAGAGAGCCGATCCTTCCTTTAATGTTTTTAAAGAATTTTCCTTTGGAAGCATCGTTGTGTTGATTTACTAAATGATAGTTTTCGCGATCAATTTTTTTCCTTTAAAGCATTTGTTCCATGTTTGCTGTTCTTCCATTTTTGCCATTCCCCAGGTCCCTACAGTTTTTCAGTGCTGATTGTGTGTCCAGTAAATTCATTCACTACCTCAGTTAATACCTTCAGACATTTATCTTTCCTTGCCTACACCTCATTGAAGAACGTATTTATTTTTAAAGAAAGTTGTCATAATCTCAGAATGTTCAAACTTTTCTTTATTTTTCTTGTCAGAGTAATCATAAAGGGGATTTCTTTACTTACAGTTGCATAATCTCTTACAATATCATTTTCCTCATTAGGAGACAGACTGTGGTGCTCTTTTTAGTTTTATCACACAACATTTTCACACTGAGAACTCACACTGATTATGCAGGATTACTAAAGGAACATAAAGCTAGTTGGGATGGTAGAAATAGCTCTTTCATGCAAGTATTTCTTTTTGCAAGATGTATAAGTTCTTGGAAGTTGCAAAAGTTTTGCTATAGTTCTACTATCAGTTCTGGAGGTTACGCAGGAATGTCAGGGTGCAGTTCTCTGGGCTGTATTAAGTGTGGTACAAATGAGACGATCATGCTAGCTTCTACATGTTTCTTCTAAGATTATTTTACCAGGATGATTTTGAAAATCCATTTTGCTTTCTTCTGGAGCATCTGTCTGTTGATTCTTAGCCTGTCTTTCACCTCTGACAGCAAATGTACATTAGTAATTTCCTTTAATTCCAGTCAGTTTAACATCCAAAATCTCATCTGTTAATCCACTGTTTGATTCTTATCACCTAAACTTTGGTAGAGAAGGATTATTCTGATGCATAAAAGATTTCAGAATTTTTTAATCCAGTTTTGTTCTGATTTGGAGTGCAAGCCTGTCCCTGCATCACATCCCAGGCCTGTCTGTCTCACATGTGGTGGACCCTGGAAACCTGAGGCCTCCAACTTCAAGATAGTTGCCAGGCAGTTTTGCTGCAGTGTTGTGAAAATTGAACTGCTTTTACAGACTGTTTGGATTTCAACAAATTGAGTTTCACTTATGGAAAATGCTCTGTTGGAGGATTTTCAGCCTATTCTATTAATACTGCTAGGGAAAAATATAAACTGAAACAAAAGGAAATGTTTTAACTTTCTGATGAGCAAAATGTTCATGAAAGCATCTAATTTCATGACAGCACTTCTGCAGAGGCTTTCTTTAAAATACACATGCACCCGCAGAAAATGTGGCCCACTGGCTTTCATGAGCTGTTGTGAAAGTATTTTTAAAAATTGTAGAAGCAAAATTGATTTAGCCTAGCCTGACTCCTTGCTACATTTTTGCTCCGCCTCTATGACCTTAAACTGCATCTGACTTCCTGGAGAATTAATGCCTGACTGAGGAAAAATTGAGTGAATACCTCAGTATTTGCTATGTTTATAGCATACCTTAATATAATACCTAGCTCTTTGTTAGGCGGATGACAAATAGCTTGGAGAATGGGTTATTAATGACTTTGCATTTGGCATTGCCCCCCGATTGACCAAGACAGATAGAGATTAGGAGAGAGCAAGCTATAATAAAACATCAGGCTAATGAATTCCCCTCATGAAACCAAAACCAGGGTAGCAGAGAGGTGGGGTTAAGACCTAAGAGCTGTTAGCCACCTTCCCTTTACTGAGACCTCACACACAACCCCCCAGTGCTCTGATGGAGCATCAGGGCTGATTCTGGAAGACTTAATATCCTCCTAGAGACACACTGGGCAGGTGTTGCTCACCCCCACTTGGGGCTATGAGGAAACAGGCATAGATAGGAAGGACACTCAGGGTTACGCCACATCTTTCTGATGTTACAGCTACCCAACAGCATTTTGATTTTCTGAACTACCTGGGGACACCTGATGTCATGTGGATCATTGGGAGTCAATTGAGTGATATCAGTAGAAGAGGGGGTCCTGCTGGCAATGAATAGGAGTGGGGCAGCAGCTGGTGGGGGCTCAGGCTGGGTTGCACTGTAGGGTGTTGCAAGCATGTGCAGTGCCTTCCATCACACAGTGTGGTGGTTGTTAGCAATCATAGTGTGGTTTACATGGTGCCGGAAGGGTGCTACGTGCAACAAATGTAACATCCCGTAGACCTCAAGGGGAATCCACTGGAGAAAGAAGCGCTGAAAGGAGGGAGGGAGGGAGGGAGGGAGGGAGGGGGAAACAGAAACAAGCCAGAAGCCACAAAAATGACATACAAAAAAAAAATTTGTTTTTATTTCTCATGTGCACATAAAGGGAAAAGAAAAGAGTCAAACAGAACTGAAGCAATGAGGAAAAGCCAAGAGTGGCTGCAGCAGCCTAGAATGGATATGACCCTGCACTTGGCACTGGTCCCCTCCCCTCCACGGTCTCATGTCTAGCTTAGCCTGGAGAGCATCAGCAGAGCTGCTTACGGTTGGATTTGTCATCAGTTATGTAATTGTCATTGTTTGGTCCCTCCTTCCTGCTTTGCAAGTTTGCCACCATCTTGGACCCAGCCAAGGAGCACACTGTGGTATTTGTGGGGTCCCTCAGAAGTCCTCATTCTGTCAGTGCCAAAGGGGGCAGCTATGATTCTAGTTTCTTTTCCCAGAGGGGTGCTTTTCCTTAGGGATAAAAGGGTGAGTTTTTTCCAACAGTTCAGCAAACCAAAAATTCCTTTAGGAAAATGTTTATGTGCATATATATATTTATATACTCGAGAGGAGAAAGAGGTGCAGGTTTTTTTGTTTTCCTTTTGTTGTTTAACATCCTCACGTTCATGTTGTGATGAATTCTGAAGTCTTACTCTGAATTTGAATCATTGCTACTGATGGGTCAGAAAGCATGCAGACTTCTCCCTGTTTCCACAGCAGGGGTCTTTGCCACCAATTCTCCCCAACAGATTTACAGGTCACAAGGGTGTCAGCTTTAATGCATCCGTCTCATGGAACCCTTCCCCCATCTTGCCCCACATCCCATTGGCCCAAAAGGACATGGGAGCTTCAGAGAACATGACTCAAAAGTGCTGCCCAGTTTTAAATGCCATGATCCCCATTACTTCCAGCAGAGCATGGCATTTGAGAACTCATGAGATTCTTCTCCCATGAAAAAATGGTGACAGAAGGAGATCCAGTCACACAACATTTCTGCTTGGTCTGTTAGATAAAGCAAACATAGCAGCAGAGAGAAGAATGACAGGAGAAGAAAAAAGGGAAGGGAGAGAAGGAAGAAGAATAAAGAAACAAAGAATGATATGTGAGAAAAAGGAAAAGAGAGAAATGTAATGGAAACATTAATTATTATTCAGAATAATACTTAACACTTCGATAGAATTTTCTTTCCAGGATCTCAAAGCACTGAGCCGGTGCTAATTAATTCAGCTGCGCAATCCCCCTGTGAACTAGAAACTATTGTTATCCCCATTTTACAGAAGATTGGAATTGAGGTATAGGGGGGAAATTGGACTTGACAAAGGTTCTCTAGAGCCATCAGGAGAAGTGGGGAGTTTCAGGTCCTAGATACCTGCTCTCATATCAGAAATGCTGTTCCCTCTCTGGATAGAAAAGTGCATCGGGAATGAAGAATATTAAAAAAGAGATAGAAATGGAATGGAAAGGTGTGAGAAAGAAATAGGAGAAAGGGAAGAGACAGCAGAATGGAGAGAGATGTGAGTCATAGACTTCACTGGATTTTGCATAGTGATTTCTTCCTCCAGTTCTTTTTCATTTTTTCCTGTAAAACTTTTAAAGAAAAATTTAAAAAAAGTCCACCTATAACAAAGCAACTGTTGGCTTGTTGGGGAAGGGGTCCTTCCAAGGTTTGGCTGTTCCCTCAGGTTTTGGATTTGTGCTGTGCTTTATTGAACACATTGTTTTGTTTTCAGTGAGCACGAGACTTGCACAGTACAGACAGCGTGTTCCTTATCTACAGGATGAGACGAGGCTGTTTTAATAACTACCATGATGAAGATGGAGATGAACTTATATACAAGAGGAATTGCCTTCACATTACACACGTTATCTTCCTACAAAGCAGCAATTATTTTTGCAAATAACATAATATTAAATAATTGGTAGAATTTTTGCGTTTCCTGCATAGTCCAGTCTAATGGAATCTATATGAATATTGATGGTTTTCTTCTGCATAATATCACCACATAAATCCCTGTGTCAGCTACTAGACTTTAGCTATAATACTGCTTTACAATGCATCCACTGACTGTAAATCAAAACAACCAACACAAGAAACTCTTTGGCAAATGTAATTCAGTACATTCGCATGGGGGTCTACAGATGGTGGTGGAAGAGGATTAGACTGCCCAGTCCTCTGCATAATTCTGCTTTCCTTCTAATTTTCCCTGTCAAACTACATGCCATACTTATGCACTTTCCAGACCAATCCAATGCCTGGTGGAAATCCTCTTTTATAAGTGGAGTTACACCAACAATGGATTTGGCCCTCCGAGGGTCAAATCAAGCCAGTCATGAGTGAGCCAACCAAATCCTGCTTTTATACCCTAGCTTGTGTCTCAAGTTTAGTGAAACACCATTGTAAAAATAAGCATTTCTGAGCTGCTAGCTTCTCTTGAGGTGGCCCCTGGACTGCTGGTTGCCAAGTGTGAGGCATGACAGTCTCCATTTCTCTAGCCTCCTCAGGAGGGTCTCCATGCTGGTCCTGGGATTTACTGCCTCTGCCCTGACCACCTGCTACGTGAAACAGAGTGGTGCACAAGTAGAGCAAAGGCTCTACTGAGAGACTAAAAGGGAGACTTTACTAACAGGGTCCAGCATCTATCTGGTGTCTTGTGGAGGAAAATAGAAGGAGTAGTGAAAGTAAATTTTTAGAAATTACTCAGAATTTTCTTCTCATATAGAATAAGATGAGATAATGGGCCAAATTCTGGTCTCGGTGACAGTATAACAACTCTGCTATTTGCAGCAGGTTACTCAGAGGTAAGACGTGCAGAATGACATTTTTAATAGATCTGGAGTAACCTCTTTGATTTTATTCTGTACAGGAATAGATTTTAGCTCTATATCTTCTATATAAACATCCCCCCCAAATACCCTTATCATTTGGGCACCCTATTAAAGAAGACACAGACCTATAATCAGCTAGAGCCATGCAAGGGCTAGAAGTGTTAGGTGAAAGGGGCCTTTGGGATCAACACAGCTGTTTACTGATGATGGATTTCATACATACAAGTTAAACTTGGAGACAGAATACCAAGTCCACAACCACATCTCCTCTGAGGCTTTGAACTTTGGATTTTATACATAATGTTGGCTGTACAGATTGCTCCGCTGTTCACTTTTATGCCCTTCGGGGGTTTGGTTCTCAATCCTTTGTCCATGGACAGTAGCCCACGAGTTTTATCTGAAACCTCTCTAAAACAACAAGGATCTGCTTTGGCAGACTTGATGCCCTGGGGACAGGCTATAGCTGCCTTCATGTTTTGAGTATTTTTTAGGAAGTGTCAGTGCAAGGAACAGTTTATGAGTTTGCTGACAATACAGGAGTAATAAGCATTTCTATTGACAGTTAGCCTTTTGCAGAACAGTGTTTGCCAGTCACTTGGGAACCAAAAAGAGCAGAGAATCCCTAGAGAATCATCAGGTGAACATTTGGGATAAGGGGTAAATATTAGGGTGCACAATATAGGATTGAAGATGAAAAGATGGGGGCTGTATGTTGGAACTGGGTGGTAGGATGTGGGCATGTGGATTTGAATGGAGCCCTATAAATTAGGTGTGAGAGCAGATGGACTGGGAATCAAAGGGGCCATATACCAAGGCTATAGTGGTTAGGAAATCAGGTGCTGGGCACAGATAATGAGGCTATTGTTACCGGCAGTGGGGATCTGGAGAATGGATGTTGGGCATATCTAAAGTTGCGGAAGTTGGGATGTGGGTGAACTGAAGTCATCATGGGTACAGGGGTTAAGGTAAAAGGATCAGAGGCTAAGGGCTAGGGAACCAAGCAATAATCCCAGCCAATCCTGAATTTGTCCATCTCAGTCTCAGCTGTCCAGAGGGCAGTCAGATGGGCCCACGTGAAGCCCCACACTTTCCACCACACAGCTCAGTTAGAGCGCAGCTGGGCTTGTTTTCTTTGTTTGCCAACCAGTGACATGGAAAACGTTTGTTGACTCAGAGTGCTTTTTTGTCGACTGATGTGTTTGGTAACTTTGTCAGATGTGAGTTGTCCACACTGCTCCCCAGAGACAGGATTTGGGAAAGGGGGAGGAGGAGGAGGCGACTGAGTGGAGCTGGCATCCATTCCTCTCCAATACCACCATCCCATTGTAGTGCAAAACAGAAAGGAAACAAAACCCTAGAGTGAAAGAGGAGCATCAAACGTCAGAGGAACTCATATGCCATTCAGGTGGTGGGGAGGGATGGGACTTGGAGTTTTATTTTTGTAGGGTTTTTTAATTATTATTTTGGTTTTTTTGTTGGTTTTGTTTGCTTGGGTTTTTTAGAAAATTGGGGATTTGTTCTTTTTTTTTTTTTTTTTCCTTTTTACAGACCTTCATGACAAAGCATAAAAACACAGTTATATTTATATATCTATTTATATATTTCTTCATTTCGTCGGTTGGTTTGTAAATGTTGCTCCATCCTCCTGTCTGAGCTGATTGTGTGTCACAGAAATTGTGGGTGTATGTGTGAGGTTCCTCCCAACTCTGGCCTGCAAGGTCACCACGTGTGAGGTGCAGCCAACTATGGGGGGAAGCCATGCTGGAGAGTGGGGATGAGGTGCACAGAGAACCCCTTGTGGGGTGCAGATAATTACTTGGTCCTTTTCTTCATTGCCAGATGGGCCAGGTCTCTGTACTGCCATCTCTGCTCTAGACAGATTGTTCCCTCTGTCTTGGGAAACAGGGTGAGCATCACAGGTTACACATGTTAAGAGTCCACCACAGAAGAGCATATCTTTGGGGAACAGAGTTTTGTGAGCGGCGTTCCTCCCTGCTTCCCCTGGCCCTTACCGCTCCCAGAAGAAGGGGGTCCTGTAAGGCAGTGGTTGCCAGCTGCATTGCTTCCCAGTCCCTCTGAAGTCCTGAAAGCCAACGAGACTTCACGTGGCTGAGCTTTGCCCAGGCACAGTGGAGGGCTCCTGCAGGAGAAGCCACTTGGCCACAGGCTCTTCCTGGCGTGGAGGGAGCGGTCTGGGTGGGGGGCAGGGGGAGGGCAGGGGTCTCAGTCTCATGTGGTGAGCGCTTGGTCCGGCGCCTTCGTGGTGAAGAGGAAGGAACTGGACTGTGGGGAGGAACGGAGAAGGTCTCTTCACCCTTCCCAGGGATGGAGGGAGGTGATCAGACAGGTACAATGTGGAGGCCTAAGCTGTCGCCCTGCAGTTTCATGTGGTTTCCATGGTAACTAGTGGCGGTCATAGGCAGCGGCAGCAGTGGGAGGTGCGGAGCCCCGGGATGTGGCACTATAATAATAAGGGGAACCTGAAAGTTAACACAGGAGAAGAATGGACTGGTTGAAAGGACAAACAGTAAAAAAAATAAAAAAAAAATAAAAAACCAAAACAATCAAACGAAGAAAAGAAATAAAGGAGAACTGAAAAGGAAAGGAAAGGAAAGGAAGAAAGAAAAGAAAAGGAACCAAAAGAACGAACTTGAGGAATCAGCTCTTAATGGGGTTAGGGAAAGACAATCAGTGGAAGCCAACTGAGGGCCATGTTTCAGTAGAGAGATGTTACTGTGGTGTCTGGCTCTGAAGCCCCTCTAAGGTATGGAGATCCTTTTGCTCCTTCTGACTGTCAATAAGTTGCCAAGAGGTAAGCCTGTGAGCACTGCAGCACAAATACATCACATCTGATCCAAGGCCACAAGGCAAGTGTCAGGGCTAGATGTTCTGAGCACACCTGACAAAGTATAATGGGTCACTTTTAAAACCAGGAGGGGAGAAATGAAACAAAATTATTTTTATTACTTGGGATTTTTGTCACATTTGACATGAAAGCTCTCTAGATGGTTATTGAATGTGTGTTAAATAGTGATTGATTATTAAAATCACGTTTACTGATGTTTAACAACACAGTTTAACAACACAGGAATGAAATGTGCATCTATAATTCAGTTGTTAAACCTCAATAAATACGTAGGTAATAATCACAGCTGATTTTTTTTACATATAATAAATCTCTTCCTATTCCCTTGCAAAGAAATGTTGTGTTTGAAGATATGGTTGTATAGGAGTTTTTTCCCCTCTGAAAAAAACCTGACCATTTCTGAGCATATTAGTCACTGGAGCTGGATGCATCCCTGCAAGAAAATTCTACTGGCTATTATAAAGCTAGTGATGCAGCCTTTTTCCCACTCTGGATGCTGTTCCAACTGGTCCAATAGGAAGAACTTCTATAGGATTTCAAGATCCCCAGGAATTGACTCTGAGTTTAGCTTGGGAAAGGAGTGTAACCTCATCTGGATTTTTAATCAGACCTTGAATGGATGCTGATTGTAGCCTGAGAGAGTAGCAGAACCTGAATTTAACTTCAGATCTGATCTGGAATGAACTGTGATTGCAGCCCATGGAGAAGCCAGAGCTTAACTGGAATTCTGAACCATCTCATGGAAGAATTGGCTTCAGAACAGATACAAAATACACATGAGGTATATGCCTATCTAGACACTGGACTGGAGAGTGAAAAAAAGGCCTTTCACCTGCCCAAATACTTGAAAACTCTCTTCAGAAACAAACAAACAAAAAAAAACCAACAAAGAAAACAAAGAGACAAACAGAAGGAGCGCGAGGCTGGGGGTGTGCTGTGGGAAAGAGGTACTCACTTAGTAATGCAGGGTTGCTGAACCGCCAGGCCTCATTGTAGGTTGTGTACTGAGGGTGACTGTAGGGGTTCCCAGAGAACTCGCTCCCTGGAAGAAACCAAGGAAGGTATGAAATACAGTCAGGAATGACGATTTATGTCAGCTAGTCCATCAAGCCAGTGTTCATGCAGAATCCATGTGCCAGAAGGAAATATGTAGCTTTCTTGCCCAGTTGGGATTGTGCCCTTCAGGACACTGTAGTGTTTCTTCAGTGCAATGTTGCTTACCCACGCAATTAAAAAAAATAAGGCTGAGCTCTTCAGAATCAAAGGATTAGTTTAAAATAATGAAATTCAGTAATACAAATAAATAATTAAACTGGTTTATTTTTTATTGCCTTCCAACCTCTGATTCTCAGGTTGCAGTAGGATTGCACATGCAAGCTTTTTCTGCGGTTAACTATCAGATTTCTTTTAAATAAAATCTAAGGTTCTTCAGTAGTGTCAAGACAGCAGGCATGAGAGCTTGACAGGACAAGCTTATGATAAACTCATTGGAAGTAGCAGTGCTGTTGATGGTAATATGTATGGTTAAGTTTTGTCCACAGAGTACTGAGAGTGATCATGTATTTGTGGAGAAGAGTATAATTTGGTTTTGGAAATGTCCTGAGAATAGGGTGGGCTTAAATATAAATCAAAATGGAAAAGATATGAATCACTCTTTCTTTCTTATTCTATACGATGGTGTTAGTCT
The DNA here is from genome assembly GCF_965140245.1 of Athene noctua. NCBI lineage: Eukaryota > Metazoa > Chordata > Aves > Strigiformes > Strigidae > Athene > Athene noctua. Next base: position 45,480,204 of record NC_134041.1, read on the forward strand.
GAAAAGTAACTCATATATGATTAACCCCACCTTTATGCTTAGTTGGTGAGTTACACAGAAAACTTGCTGTACAGTTGCAGTTCCAGAAAATAATTTTCTAATGATTAGTGCTTTAGGTGCTATTCTGAATCTGAAAGACAAGCTGGGCTACAGCTCCCTTTTTCACATTCAGTAAAATGGGCCCAAACCAAAATACTTGTGAGCTTTGTGATCTAATAAGACCCTCACCCAAGATTTGAATGTTGTAGTCTTCTTAAATACTCAGTTTTATTGTGCTTAAGAAGCTGAGTCTCCTTATTTTATAGAAGGCTGTGCAAGACTAAGGGAATTGTTTGGTAACTTAGGAGATATGGTGCTGTATTCAAAATAAATCACACAAAACTTAAAAATGTATGATTCTGTTAAGTGAAAGCATGCCATTATCTGATCATAACCTCAATTTAATGCAGTACCAACAGACTGGGGACAATTAGTGCCATCTGATATGTATTATGTGCTTAGAAGAACAGCATGACTATTAGCTTCTGGTCTGCCCTGAGGTGGGGGTGGAGTTGTTACAACAGAAATGTTTGGGAAGCACCTGGGGTTCCTGATAGATAGGATAGAGTAGGGAAAGAAGGCAATGCAAGACGCGCTGGATGCCTGTGATACAATTACCAAAGAAATGTCAATTAATTATACTGTAATCTCTGTAAATCTCCACTCACTGGAGAGTTAAAGCCAAAACCACAGATTCTCAGATAGTGGAAATGAAGTCTCTTGAAATCAGGGGATTTGCACTGGTTTAAACTTGAGGAGAATCTGTCCAGCCAGGTTTTTTAAAGATGGGGTAATAACCAACGCAGTCAGTACAAAAATGTGTATGTATCAAAACCAGTCACCATCCAAAGGTATTTTAGTCACAGTAGTTTTCAGTTTCAGCATAAAACCTCATTTTGTGTGACAGACCTTGCTAAATACTAATGATAATGACTCAGCATATTTCCATATCTAGAAATGTCTTGCACTGAAAAGCCTGACAGCTAACTGGGAAGGAATAGGTGAAACCTTCTAAGGTGACCAAGACGCTGTGGGATAGGATGCAAAGGCAAAAAGCAGTGCATAGTCCAGATTTATCTCTACCAAAGCGACTTATCCATGGGGTGTACTGGAATGAGTTTGCCCCCACAAAGAGGGAAAAAACTATCCGGATGAGAATTTTTGCTTTGAAACCCCTCATATAAACATCACTGTATGGAGAGAAGTTGTGCTGAAATTTCAAGGCTTCTCTCTCACCCTCTTCTGAGTTGTCACCCTAAACTGTTTATAGTGTTCCTAAAGCACAGGTTACGTAGAGGAGAAAGAGCCCCAGCTATGGGGAGCTGGGGAGGAGGGAGGGCAGCCACTGGAAACGGTGTTTATTGACGAGGAGTGAAAGCATGCATGCAGCAGGATAATGAGCTTTTGAGCTCAACTGTGACCAAGAGGAACTGAGCTATCGCCTTCCCCAATCACTAATGAAACAAGTGTAATTTCCTCATCAACATAGGATTCTGTTTAATGACTCCCCGCAGTTGCCATCACCAGCCCTCTGCAGGCTCTACACTGCTCTTTGTAAACTGCAGTTCCCTTCAGTGGGTGCTCACTTCACCAAAACAGTTTGCAGAAACTTGATGGCCTTTCTGGGCAAGAGGAATAATTGAGGCAGGGATGAAAGGTGCTCTGTTACCTGTGCAGAAAACATCTCTCAGACATACAGGTTAAGCACAGCACAGTACCCGTTCCATCCTCTTTGAGTGACTAACCCCTGCTTTTTCAAGTGTGTGCTCAGGGACTACTGGTTTTCATCCATGTCTGCAGCCTGGGACCTGAAGTTACAGGGAAGTGCAAATGCAGGATATGTATCTTACCACATTATCCACATAAACCTCAGAGATATTTGCATGCATGACTGACCATGTTGCAGGGATGTACTGCTACTGGAGACAAGCTCTTCTCTAGACTGTACAGGTAGAAGGCTAGTGAAAGGTTGTCACAGATAGAACAGAGAAGCTTTGGTTAGCACTGGTCAAACAATCTTCTCAGAAACAGTTTTCCACTGGAAAATGCTGTCTCATCGAAATGGAAATGTTTTTGCGCTAGCTTGTCAGCTTCAATGGAGTTTTGGAAAGAAAAGTTCTAAAATGATTGCAAATTGAAACAAAGTATTATGTCTCAACTTTCCTGTTTTGTTTCATTTTGCCTTTCTCATCTCATTTAATTTCCTTTCAATTCTTTTAGTATTTTAATATGTCTTGACATCTAGAACATGTTGACATTATTGAAATGTTTCATCCTGATGTTTGCAAATTGAACTATTTAAAGATTCTGACTCCTCATACCAGTGCAAGATGAAAACAAATGTCAAAAAATCAAGAGTTTTGCATGGGTTGGAAATTCTGCTTTTTGACCAGTTCTCTTTTTAGCTCTGCACCTTTATTTAGAGAAGGCAGAGCCTCTTCCTCATATTCACTCACATCTGGACAATAAGGTTTGTTTGCATGTCAGTATGTTTCTTAAAGATATTTCCTGAGTGGTTATCTTGCTGGCCTCTTGTTTCCAATATAGTTAAAGCACTGACCCCTGATCTTTCTTGGCCTGGGGGCATGTTACAAACCATTGGCAACATCGTATTTGTTTTCTCTGTTCAACCTGGACTTTTAACAGAGGTTGCAAGCAAGCACAGAGAATCAATCCCATGAGGCCTATATTCTGTGCAATCTGTGCACTGAGAACCTTTACTAACAGTATTTCTTGGTATCTGTATTTAAATCTTGGCATGTTTAGTCTTCTAATACAGAAACCATGAAGCATGAAGTGAGCCTAGCAGGTGCCAGGGTCAGAACAAACAAGGGAGGTCGTTTTCACACAATATGTAGTTAAACTACAGAACTTCTTGCCTTAGGTTGCTACAGATGTTAAAGGCTTTTATAGGTTCAAGAAGCACTGTTTAAGTTTGTGGAGGGGAAACCTATGGTGGTTCTTAATATTAAATAGAAAGATACTAAGTCAGGTTTAGGAAGTCTTTGAGCTGCAACCTGTTGGAGGCTGGGAGATTTTTTGAGAAAGTACTGGTAAGTGCTCTCTCTACTCTTATACCCTGCCCCAGGCATTTGCTTTTGGCCCCAGACAGAGAGTAGTGGCTGCAGAGATCTGCAGTGTGACCCATTAAAGCCAAGTCTTATGTTCCTTCCCAGGAAGCCTCTTTATCTCCAGCTTGTTGGCTTCAGTCATGGGAATAGAAGGGCTGCCAGGCTGCGTCTGACCAGTGGGGGTATGACTGAAACAGCCAGAACTTGATGCTCTGTGGAAAGATGCAGTAACTACTGCAGGATGCCCTAGTAGGCCACCAGAAAAACTTCCTCTAATTTAATGTTGACATGAGATTTAAAGTAAAAATACCCATTTGACTTGAATATTTATGTGATGTATAACTCAACTTTTTTCTCTATTATCCTGTTCCCTTTTGGGGGTATTCGTGTGGTTTTGGGGACACTGCTGTCTTATGGATAAGTAGCCTCCGCATCAATGAGCTGAAATACCCTATTCTTGGATAAGTGAACCCTGTGATTAGTGGTCTTAAAATTTTTGTCCCAGTTTAGATGTAAGCATCATCCTTGTGATGAGGATGTTAAATTTACATAGCAGTCACTGAACAGTTCAGAAGTTATGAACAGTTAAAATTTGAGAAGAGACTGGTTTTTTGGAAGTACCTATTCAAAGAGCCAGCTATTTTGGTGTTATTAATCATTTCTATATGCCATGACCCTTCTGTAAGTTTTGACATATAACTGACTTAAATGTTGACAAGTGAGTCTACTTACTGTTACAGGAGGGTGGTGGGGGAGGGGGCATATTAATTGATTTATATTATCTCAGTGCTTCTCTGATTCTGGAGCCAAACCATCTCCCTGAAAAATACAGTACAGAAGGAGATGCCCTAAAATTTGCCAACTCTGTATCACCCTGAATGTTCTGCAAGCTGGTCAACTATACCGAGAGACTAAAGTGTGGGTGAAGAGGGGACCAAACCACTATCTTTTCCTGATCTGGAGGTCAGTCACATAATCTTCACAGCACAGCCTTAGATTTTGTTGTGCCTTAGGATCATAAGCGGTAGGTAGGTTGTTTGCTCTGGAATGTGACCATAGGCATTAGCCAGTACTTCATGGTATATAAGCAGTGATTTGTCATTTAAAGATCTTAAGGCTTTGACCTGCAAACATTTCCTGTCAGTGATATTTCACTGTCCTCACTGCAGTGTGTGTTCATTTAGCTAGCTCTTTCAAGATTTGGAAGAGGGTTTAAATTAGGCTTTTCACTCATAAGCTGTGGCAAATCGTATCATAGTGATTTAAGAGCTTTCTATCCTTGGCTTTCTGCTGCTTCAGTTCTGGAGTCATCCCTTCAGTAGCGGAGGTTACAGAATGGACTGTGTACCTGCTTATTAGCCATCATGACTCACAACCCAGGGCAGTAACATAAACCAGGGGCAGATGAAGTTCTGAGCTACAGTGACTGAGAAACAAAAATCCTGCCTCTTCATTTATATACTGGGGATAACTGTCATCAGAGGAGTGGGAAATAGAGCCTGGGGTAATAAACTCTTCAGTTGCCCTAGGGTCTCTACTCCCTAAAGAGTGGGAGAATCCACATGACAAGAGAAGGTGTTTCTCCAGAGGCATTGGGTAGCAAAGGAACAGTTTGCCTGTCAATGTAGGATTAAGTATATAGTTTCTTGGATTGGAGAAACTATCTTACAAACAGGAGGTGGGTAAGTAGTTGGTTGTTGAAAGTGAATAGTTAGTTTCTCCTGAAATGCTGTTAATCACTGCTGAGTTCTTAGCTAGTTTAGTCTATGGAGAGTAGGTCTCCAAAACCTGCAGGTATTAAATTACCATTGATTTTCAGTTTGATGCCCTGGCTTTAGATAGAAGGTAAGTTGTTACCCTAAATTAGTGGATAGCTGAATATCCTGAGCCATGAGCAGTACGTAATAATCTGCACGGGTCATTGGAAAATAATTACATTAGCTAATGAATACTAAGGTTAATTAATTACCAATTAATTGCCACAGGTTATAGATAGCTAGTTGCCCATAGCAGCAGTGAATCAGTTACTAGGGAAAAAAGAGATACATTACAAAAAGAGTTGTTAGCTACATTGGTTATAGGCACCTGATGATTTCTTTATGAAAAGAATAGCCCTTAATGTCAGCAAAGCAATAGCAAGGCCAACTGTGAAAGCTCTTACAGTGCTAGTATACTGTCCAAACATGTGCACACCGTTACTGAAGTCTGAGAGCTGACTTACCAGGAACCATTCCTGCAAGAGTTGAGGTTGGGTAGCTGCCTTGTCCGGTTGGGGGAACATGAGGTGGGTAGCCAGGCAAGGTAGTGCTTGCCATATCACGACCTAGAAAGGGAAAAAATCAGGACAGGTGTTCAGTAGGGATAAGATCTTTCAATATTGAAAAATAAATAAATCACTTTTTGTCCCACTGTCACATGACTAGCAGCTTGATAGGCAAGTGCTGCGCAGCATTCTCTTACATAAGTGCTGTCCATCCACTGAAAATTTGGGGGGAAGGTTGCAGCACTTTTGATCTCACACTGTAAGGATGGATGTTAAAACTTAGCTTTGTGAGGCTCAAAAGAATTTATTTTGTTTAATTGTAGATTTTGGATCTATCTTAACTGAATCAAAATGGCCCTGAGCTGCACAAACAATGGCAGCGTATTCATTGCCAGAGTAGCTGAGGTCTTGTATATATGCAGTTCCAAAATGTGGTGGTGTTGCTTTAGGGCATGGTCAATGTGCAAGGCATTGGAAAGTGATCCAAGAGTTTTCTGAGCCTGTCTCTTTTCCCACCTCTGCCATTGGCCTGCTGATCATTTTAGGCAAGTCACTTCACCTCTCTGTGCTTCTTTTTATGCTGCAAACTCTTTGGTGCAAGGGCACACATTTAGTACATTTGCACACTGCTTATCATGAGGTAAATACTGGTTGGACTCCTCCCAAGGTGCTGGTGTCATATATATAGTATTAGGATCATGCAGATTACTTTGAGTCACTTAATTTTTATCACAGGTACAAGATTTTGTTAGTAATGCTTAAAGCTGTGGTATCTTTTATCCACCAAAGAAGTAGAGAGGGATGTGGACTGGGTGGATGATTGTGTTTTATTTTTAATTTCTTAGGAAGTGCAGCTGGAGGCTTCTTGGTTGATGCCAGAGGCATTTCCTCACCTGGACTGGTTAGACTGAAAATGGGCCAGCCAGAAGGGCATTTGCTGTTAGTGCTTATTGCATTTAAATGAACTAAAATAATTTCAGAAGCTGCTGGGAGTTTCAAGCCAACACCCCCCCCCCCCCCAAAAAAAAAAAAAAAGCGCTACATAAATTACAATAATCTTTCCTCCACAGCTGCTGGGAGATTTACAGCTCAACCTGCAATGCTGCCTACTAAGATCTCAGCCTGTTCCAGACAGCCAAAGCCTTTCACATTCCCTAGGTGAACTATAGCTCACCAAGACATTTGTGTCATTTGTTGTTCCTTTTTTAGATTTTGTCTCTCCTGTCTGTTCTAACTGGCGGGCTGGAGTGTGATTTGCCTTTAGAAGTGACAGGATAAGTAGCGCCCATTAACACCGCTGGAGTCATTGGAACTGTGCTGGGATATGCCAGTGAAAGAAGAGTAAGAGTTGGCTGAGCTCTAATAGTATCAGAATGATAACTGATAAAGCAGGCCCTGGAACAAGCATGAGCCTTGGCTGGGGAATCAGAAATTAGTAACAGTTACACAGCGAAGCAAACACTAATCGACATGGAGCATTAACCTGAAGGGAGGAAGTTTCTCTGAGGTGTGGTAGGCTAAACCAGTGTCATTGCTTTCACAGATCTTGACTAAAAATTACTGAGGTGATTTGCTCAAGAAAAAAAGAAATGCAAGTTCATTCTTTCTCCCCGAAAAGGTTCCTCATCAGTGGCTGATGTTCTTAGCTCACCTCCTTAGATAATGGCACAGAACTACCAGACAATGCCTGAACCATTTTCCAGCCACTCCCCAATATTGATAAAAATAAATATATAATGCCTCAGGGATTTATATTCTACACTCTTCTACTCTTTTATCACCATCATTCCTTTACTGATTTGTAGCTGTGTGTTAAGCTGTATGATTAACACCTACTAGAAGTAGGGGTTTTTTTCCTCACGTTCTTTTAAGGCAAGAAAGTTTTATGCTTAAAATTCATGTTCTTTTGGTTTCATTTATTGACTAGCCTGAGAAATAACAACAGGTGATGAGTGAGAAAATAGTATCACTGAAAAGTTAGAGAGAACATTATGTAGCAGCAGGCAAAATTAATTCATTTTGACACTTCCATTCAGGTGGGAACACATACGCACTCACTCTGCTACTCGATCTATGCACATAACGCCCCTGTGTTTTTATTCAGACATGAGTGCACAGAGTGTTCAAAACTCAGAGTGGAAAATTCATTGGGAAGTGATCATCTGTCAAAATCCCAATCTTCAAAAAGAAGATAACAAACAAGTACAGTATCAGCAACATGAGGAAGAGTCCCACAGAGAGACTCTTAAAATGCTGTTACATACAAGCAGGCCCCTTCTATTACCTCTTCTCATTATCAACAGGCAGACAGGATTATTAAATTCTTGTACTCCAGGGCTATGGCAAAGCTAGCACCCATGCTGCTCATAACATGCTTCCAACTCCAGCCATTCTCCCTTCTCCAAGAGCCTTCTGAGTGAGGAACAACACCTTCATCACTGTGACATTGAGCTTTTGAACACTCTCCCATGTCTAATTCTCCATAACGATCCTAAGGCAAGTGCCTCTTCTGAAACACAGTGCCTTCTAGGCTGGAGGGTGATCATATATGACTGCATCCCCAGAGAACTATATTGTTGGAGTCTGTCAGGAGACTCCTTGGTTTAGGAAATGCCCAAAGCTCAGAGGCTCTTATTGGCTGCAGTTAAGATTGGACCAAGGCAGTGTTATGAACACATAAGTCTTCTCTGCTGTTACTTGCTGCTTTACTACAGGGAGGTTTAGAAATGCAAATCTCACCTGATAAGACAAAGAGAGGATGTTAGGTCAAAAGAGAAAAATAATATAGGAATATGAAGGAGGCAGAGGTAGGATGTATTTCTTGAGCATTAGGAACTGTGGTCTGCACTAAGACTCCATCTGTTCTGAGAAAGCCCAAATTACATTCTTTGACAGTGGAGTGACAATGGCCTCAGTGGTCACCTGAAATGATACCCCCTGTTTTATCCAAACCACCCCTGAGCTTCTGCAGCAGTGTTGCTTCAGTCACTTTGCACAGTTTCCCCTAGTACCTACCTGAAACTTGTCCTTCCACCCCATCCTCCCCTCCAGCCTGCTGCTCCTAAGTGCTGCCATCTTCTGCAACCTATTTCTTCACTTCTGTCCTTCCCTTAAAGGCCACCTACCTCAGCTCTGTATTCCTTTGGCTATAAGACATTACAGTCTCTCACTCAAATTTCCTGGTCTTGACATTCAGATGTGATACCGTGTTTCTTAACTACTTGGTGTTTCTTAACTACTTGGTGTGCAGTGTGAAGGTGCCAGCTCACACTGACACTCCCAAACCAGGTAATTCAAATATTGCTCACAACGTAGCTGTGGCTGTTCTCACCATCTACCTAAGTATTTATCTGACTTAGTAGTTTGCACAGCCCATGCTAAATGACCCTGTGAGTCCTAGCACTGGCTAGGTTATTCAAACTGCTATCATTTACTGTAGGCTAGCACACAGTATCCTTGCTGGGCCTACAGTGCTGGGGCCTTATGGCTGTTGAGGCAACACAGGATTTTTCTGTACAAGTGTTCCTATACTAAGCCCCCAACCCATCCAACTGGGACACCCGGTCACTTCTAGGTAGTTGCAGCTTCTTCTCCCATTTTATTCTAAAAAATGAAGGACAGGCATGAAATCCTTTAGTGATTCTCCATGAAGCTGAGAACACATGCTGCGTACACAGGACTGGAACATGGTTGCTCTGGTTCCCACTTGCATTCAAAGAGCTTGCAGCATTTACTGGTCTCCCCATCAGACGAAACTGAACCCTTTGCCTGCAGCATCCCCACTGAGTTTGTGGCCAAGGCCAGTTACCTGCTATCAGAGGCTGGCTGCTGGACTGCCCAAAGTGGGCACCATGATGAAGGAAGGCACTGTAGCAAGGCGTGGACGCATCGTCTGAAAGGGCCATGTGGAAGGGCTGAAGATCAGCCTGCCCAGAGCCGACCGGCGTGGTGGGGGTGAAAGGGGTGAGAGAGGCTCCATGAGGCTCTTGCTTTATACTGAGGGGAGAGGAGAGGTTTTCTGTGGTAGGGTAAGGGATGGACACAGACAGACAAAGGGAACAGGGGGAGGAAGAGGAGGGTGGGGAAGGGAGGAGAGGAAGAACAAAATGGGTAAATGAAAATGGAGTGGTTAAAATCTACAGGGAAATTAATTTAAAAACAAAAATAAAAATAAAAAGGTTAGGAGTAGATCAGAGGAGCCAGTGCTGAGACAACAGCAGTAAATGCACCCGGGGGCTAGGCTCTGACTGCAAGGATGCCTCTGCAGGGGCAGCAGGAGATGAGGAGAATGGAGTGCAGTGGCAGATGGGAGGAATGGGATGCAGGAAGAGGAGAGGTGAGGGAGGGAACATGCAGGAGAGGGAGGACAGGAAGAAGCGTAGGGTTGGGAAGGAGAAGAATGCTCTGAAGCTTCTGTGCTCCCTTTCCTGATGCTTTTTTCCTCTGGTTGGCCAAGGGTGAATGAAAGTGCTACACTTAGACAGTTTGGCCCAGGGAATTACACCACTTTGTGTCTTCAAACCCAAGGTAACCTTCCCCAAGAGAGCAGCATTGTTATAAGCATCTATTAAACAGGATGCTCGGTGTAATGGCCAAAGCTTCTCAAGCCAAACTCTGTAAAAGCTTTGACAAAAAAGGGGTAACTGAAGTTTGAGATGGTTAAAATAAAAATGGGACTGTGCAATTAATGGGCAGATAGACAGATAGATCAATCAATTTATCTTGTTCACAGTGGCATACTTTGGAGCTTTAACCATAAAAGCAGTCAGTACTGACTCTGGTTGTTCCTAGAGTATAGTGTTGCCAGACAGATAACTTGACAGAGAGATATAACAGAGGAGTGGGGGACTTCTGAAAGGTCTCATTTTCATTGTTATTTGCATTGGATCTCCATTTCTGATGTGCAGATTTGCACAGGTACAATAGACACAGCTTTGAAACTGCTCCTAACTTGACTGCCAAGGAAGAGGTTTGGGAATTGAACAACTCTGGCTTAAAGCATGGGTACTCGAGAACACCCACTGTTGTTGTGTCAGCAATAGTAGAATCCTGTATTTGAACACGTCAAAGTGAAGTATGGATGATGTGATCAGCTCTGATCCAAATCATCTAGCAGACCATCCACCCTCAGGTAAACAAATCAAAGCCAATAAATGAAAGCCAGCTCTCTGCCGTGAAGGCAAGTGTTGCCAATGGCCTATGAAATAAGTTGGTTCTGGTGGTTTTGATTTATACAGAAAAATGTAAGTGTGACGTACAATTAGACCATAAATCTGACTTCATTGATACAAAACTGCCTTAATTAACTCTAGGCATCTTATTGTGAGGTTGCAGTGCTCACCTAGACAATAAAGGGCTTGACAGTTTCTATCTACCTAAAGGTTTGCTACCTGGCAGAAATGATAGTTTGCCACCTGTGTTCTCCTCCAAGTACCTCTAACCTGGATGGCCAGCAAAGTTCCCTGATCACTGAGACTCCTTTGCAACAAAGATGTATGTTCATGTTTCAGTTGATTGGGAAGGATCAGTCCTGGCCAAGAGTTGTATGGTTCCTCTTTATTTAGTTTACTTATGTGAAGTGTCTGGTATGCTAAGTGAGGACTGTAATTTCTTCTCCCTTTTTGCTATAGGAAGCTCTGTTTGGCAAGGACCCTTTGTGGAGGATATGGGGAGTAGAAGCTGAAGTATCTGTTTCTTGTTGCACAGTTAAAGTCACCAGAGTAAGCAGCACACCAGCACCCAGCTTCTGCTTTACAGTTTTATACTATCCTACAATCCTACCAGTGAGCCTTCATGTGCCAGTGCCAGTGTCTGTAGATGGAGAACCCCCGAAGCTGTTTTTCTTCTGCATCGTCTGTCATCAGATGGCAAGGACCACACAGATTTACCTTCAGGCCAGACAGGCAGAGTCACTACCAGCAGTCTGGGAGTGTTGAAGCTTTATCCAAGTAATGTTGATACTAGATAATTTGGAAGAACAGATCTATACGCAGGAAGAGGGCCAAAAGTTCCCCTGGTTTTCAGGGGCTGCAAGTGAAGTGAAATTTTTCACGGAAGCTATTTGACAGTCCTGCCTAAATAAACTAGGGACACTTTTGTCCTGGGCATTTTCTGGGCTCCTTTTTCAACTGTCCATATTGTGCAAGAGAGAGCAGGTGTGGGGAGCTGCTGGGAAGGAAAGGGAAGAGAAGAAGGTGCATACAGGAAGCGTGGGTGGGCAGAAGCAAGAGGTGCTATGGGCAGAGGTTAATCCTGTTTGCACAGCCCCCAGGCATGTTGGGTTTCCTGGTCCCTCCCCTGCTTTATTTCTCTTTTAAAGCATGGAATTTTCAGCTATAATCCTTTCTAAACCGCAGCATTTTTCAGGCGCTCTGTGTAAGTGAAACCATAATCTCTGGTAAAACAGACCGCTTAAGCTGCTGTAGCATTAGGCCAATCTGATCCAGCCCTTGGATTTCCGCTCTGCCCAACCACCATGGGGAGGATTTCAGCCTGAAAGACTGCCTAAAGCCCTTGCAATGGGAACAACAGTGCTAGGCCTTGCCTTGCAAAGCTGAGAAGGGTTAAGGGACCAGGAGCTATTTGTCCCAGTGTTGTGAGGCTGTAAAGCCCCTGTCAGACTCACAGCAGAGATGAGCCCAACCCTCTCTTGAACACATCAAGGCTTATGAAGAAAAATTCCTCACACCTTCCAGAGGCAGCACCACTTAGTGCAGGGGGATAAAGAAGTCAACAGTAACATGGCAAAAAGACTGGGACACAATAACACTAAACACTCTCTCTCTAAGAGCAGTGGAGAGGAGGCGAGCAGAAGGTCAGACAGCGAATGATTGCACAACCAAAATTCAGACTTTTATGTGTCTATCTGTCTGTCTTTCTCTCTATGCTCTGCAACTGCACAGACATAACTTATATCCCATTTATCTTTACTGGTGGATGGTATTTACCAGTTTTTACTCCTTTGTTGTCTAACTCTCCCCTGACTGAAAACACCTGAATTCTGTCTCTGATATAACTCCTGTTACTGCTATGCTGGAATAATTGCCCCAGCAGTGAATTATAGTTCCGAAGTGTGTCACTGTAGACGGGATCAATTGATTGATCTATCTATCCACCTGTGAATGGCACAGTCCCATTTTTCATTTTAACCACCTCAAACTTCAGCTGTACCTTTTTTGTTTTCACTTCTGATTTTCTCCATTCTGTCTTTTGTAATTGTGATGGTGAACTTGCCCCTTCCTATCCTAATTCATGCTTGTGCCAGCAAGCTGTGAAGCAGTGCCATACTGGTTTGGCTGTGTCTTCAAGGGTGTCCCTCAATAAGGCTGCATCAGGGAACCCCAAAGTATCTGTCAGTGTCTATTCCTAAGGCTGGAATACCAACTTGTGATTGAATGGGGGGTGGAATGAGTCTGCAACCCCTTTCCAAAGCAGCAGAAATCTATTCATGTTCCAGGGTCCTTTCTTCTTCTAAATGGCAAATGATATCCTTGTTTATAAGCAACGAAAAAATACCACCCATTGTCATAGTGGGGGAAATCTGAAAGGGTCATCAGGGTGAGCATATAGCTGGAAACATAGCAGAGGACTGCATATTTTGTGCATCTGCTCCTCTCTTTCTCACAGTACTTGCTGAGTTACGGCTGTTTTTATTCCTTTCTAACCCTCTCCTCTGTTATTCTGGCGGAGAGCTAGAACTGGTGATCTCTGGCCTAAATTCCCCCTGCGAATGAAGGGATTTTGGCCAGACAGGGTGAGAGGAAGATTCACAGCTTTGGGTTCCTACAGAGACTCGTCTCAGCTTTTATCGTGCTCTCTGCTGCTGAAGGGAAGGAAAGCAGGGGGGTTTGCAGGACTAGATAAGCTGCTTGTTTTTCATTGCTGGCTTCCTGGAGGATAAGCTACGTGCATCGAGTGCTCCTTTTCTTTTCAGTAAACAAAGAATATCAAGATGGCACATCCCTGCATAAGGGATGGCTTGTGTACACCCACTTAACGAAACTGCTCACCATCTTGACAATGTTTAGCATTCTTCATCTTTTCCTGGGATATCTATCAAATATGACCCCTGTTCCTCACTCCGTAGAACACATATCCTTGCAGAATCCCTTAGAATCACTGTTTTATCTGTGGGGAACTGAGCCCACAGAAATGTACCCAAATTCATGGAGGAACTCTGTGCCAAAGCTGAATCTCAGGTGTTTTGAATCCTATGCTTGTACCCACCATTGAAACATCTTTTTCTGTATTCATGTTCTCCATTCCTTAGAAAAGTTTCATTGTGGCAAACAGAATGGGACTGGGCCCTCAGCACTCATACACTGGTGACTTTACACTACAGCCAGTGGAGTCACATCACTTTACCCATATGAGAATCTTGCCTCAAATTCTACAAGTCATGCAAAAGACCATAGTGGACTGATACGTATGTGTCCCTTTTGCTTTTGCTTTCTGTCATGTCAGAAGAACCACTTTTTCTTTTATTTCTTAGTTTTCTAGCTTTTCTTTTGCAAGAACATTGTGCAAGTTGCACTGAAAATAAAGAACATCCTATTTTTTTCCCTTCTCTGTGATCATAACAGGCTTTTGCTAGAGCAACTGAAAATTGCAAAGACTATTCTGCTTCTTGTACTTTTCTTGATTTCTTTTTGTATTTCTGCTGACTGGAGAATGAGCTTTGCATGATCAGGTTTATTTTCTGCTCTGCCCAGATCTGTCCATGTTCTTAACCCAATACTTTACCCGTGGGTTGCTGAAATACAGGTTTAAAGAAACCTGTATTGCTTTTCCCTGAGAGTCAAAACCTGGATTGCTTTTCCCTGAGAGTCAAAACTGTTTTAACATCACTGATGTAAAGTTTTGAAATCTATTTGCCCCATTTTTTATAAAACCGAATTTTATAAATCTAGATTTTGTGTCTGATTTTTTTAACTGCTGCTCTCCAAGTAAACTGACCTGCTAACTCTCTATGTTACTTTGGAGAGAAAAAGTTTTATAGTCTTTGTATAGAGTAAAACATGGAGTTTCCAGTAGACCTGTGATCTGGTCCAGTTGAGTACTGTTATTGTTAATCACTTGAGAACTCCACTGAAGTCAACTTCATGTGGCTCTAAGTACATTTGTTTGCAGATGGAGCTGATGAAGAAAGATGTGCTTTAAAGTCTTAGGTTGCGGGGGAAAGTGTGCAACTTGTGCACTTGGCAGAGAAGTTCAGTGGAGTCCATACTGTGGTCCCCTTTCTTGAGTCCCAGCCCATCAGGTTGGGCAATTACTTCTGCCTTAAAGTGTAGCATATACTTACTCCTTGATGGGTTGGGTCTTGAATGTTACTTCTTAAAGATACCAGGAAATGTAATTAGAACATGTTAGCTTTTCAGACAGTCTTCATTATAGGTATCTCCAAGGTTTCTTCACAATGATATTCCACTGATCATAAGATAGGATAGATATTCCTGGGTAGCCCATGGTAATCCTAAATCTACAAAGAAGGGCCAAAGATTGCCCTAAGGTCTCCATTTCTCTGAAAGACCGCAGTGGGCAATTTCAATTGTACAAGCAGCTGGTCTGGTTAAATGCTGTACAGCAGATGGAGATCAAAAGTTATTAACACCTGCTGACAGGTGTTGCTTAACTCAGATATAAAGCACAGTCTTTGCTGTCAGTGGGAAAATACCTACATCACTAAAATTTTCATCATAGCCATACTTACTTGGTTCTTCATTTAACCTCAAAAAAAAGGCAAAAACTGAATTGTTGGGAAGACAATATAATTATTTTCTCTAAAACAGTCTCTTTTTGTCCGGCAGCAGAGTGCGTGGCAGCCTGCAATGCTGTCCGCTTGCTGAGGGCTGAGGAAAATCGGACTGGGAATGCCAATTTACTGCTATGGTCATTACATGACATTATTGTCATTCACTGCTATTGTTCATTTAAATGCTAATTTAAGGAAGGCAAAGACATTCTTTCTTTTGGGCCATCCATTTCTGGGTTCCTCACTTCAATATGCCTTTCAAGCCCACAAGCCACCTTCTTCAGCATCGTAAAGTTATTGTCAGAGAAACTTACATTGGATGTATGGAAATAGTTTATGTAATTCCTTCCCCCCCCACTATTTCTGTCTGTTCCAGAGATCATTCACCTGACCATCTATCACCCTCAGCCATTTGATCCTGGGGAAAAGAAGTAACACCTTTTGCCTTTCCTAATTCCTTGATGAGATAAGATATTATCTCTTCTTATGGATGGGAAACAGCTGATGAAATTTGGAGGTCCTATGGACTTCCACTATTGCCGATTCCTCATCTTTAAACAGAAGAGAGGTTTGCTCACAAAAAATATCTCCTTCATTTTGATGAGGCAGAGTAGTAACAGTCTTGTAGCAGCCACATGAAAGATTATCATATTCCATTTTCAGAGCACTGGAACACTCAGATGTGTGCCAAGCAGGCTGCTCGTCTGCTGGTGGCTGCAGCCATGATGCTGTGCCGCAGAGTGCGGGTCTGCATCTGTAGGATTTGCTGTCACCAAAGCCAGTTTGGGGCCCCTAGCAGTTTGTTAAGAAGTCAGCTCACTAAAGCCCTGACCAGGGCCCTTGCTTACTGGTGTCAGAGACTAAAGTAGACCGGAGTAAGACAGGAAATTTTCACCATTACAAACAAGGAAAAGGGGAAGGAAATGCTCCCCCTCTCAGTGTAATGATATAAGTACAACTGAATGTAATGGTCAGTTTTAATCATGATTTAATACAGCAAGATGGATCAACTTGTTTTACATTTGCACTATAAGGTTGTTTTCTAAAAGGCTGGATTTTATGGGTGGTAACAAATATTTTGGCCAATACAAAATTTACATTAAACGTGGTTATTTCAATTTTTGCTAAGTAGATGAACTGCATCTGTGCACATTTATTTAAGCAATTATGTTGTTTAATATAATTTGTCTTTACATATTATTATATGAGAAAATAGTGAATGATGAATCCATATTATTATTTTATTAGATTATTAACTTTTAACTTCTGATCTGTGTCAAGTTATATCTGGATGGAAATTAGAATTAAATTAAAAACAGTATTTGTAATTATTCATGCTAATTAAATAAAATGACCACAAGTTTCATGACTTCCTAAATACACTAGAACAGAAGCAGCAAGCTTTTCTAAGCAGGTTTTGCAGTAAACTGACATGAAGAAAAGGGTATATAAGAGGAGGAATTTGAACTGATTTCAGAACCTGATTTTAGAACTAATAGATCTCATCCTTTCACACCAAGCTTAATTCACTCACTGACAGAGGAAAATAAATGTTCCTTGTTTTTCAAATCATAGTTTGTTTCTTAGTTTTGAATGATCTGGTTATTGAACTGGACAAAATTCTCTTCAGTTCACTCACTAAGCTGAAACGAAGGAAATAATATCTTTTCACCTTGCAGGAGGATAAAGTTCTCAAAAGATTGTTTATCACTTCAGAAAAATTTTGGATACTGATGTCTAGTCAGTGATTTTTCCGTGCTTAGCATCACAACTTTCTTGAAAACTTTCATAGAAATCAGATGCTGTTTAAGTACTATTTTTGTATGTGTTTCAGACATAGCAAGTAGCTTGTAAGTCAGTAATTCTAAATAAATTTTTTGCATACATTCATGTATGAATTAAAAAAAGTTAATGTGAACTGAAAAAAAATCAAGCCCTGTGCCAGAGAGGGGAGGTCAGGAGGAAAGCGAGATCAATGGAGTTTGTGCGTTTTTGGTGCCTTCGTTTGACACACCATGAGTTGTCAGAATTTCTCACCCTAAAAGTTTTTTAGGGAAAAACTTATTTTCCAGAGAGAAGAAAACATTTTCTATACAGGACATGGTAGCTATTTTGGTGAGTGGTGATGATTTTAAAAGTTTCCCATTCCTATTAACAGGTACTAACCACAGCACAGAAGCATTCAGAAACCTCCTCACAGGAAGAGAAGGGGACACATACTGCATTTCAGTCAATGGTAGAAGTTCCTGAAGTGCTTTTTTTTGTCCCATTTTTCTTGGGCTGGTCTTTTTCTTTGTAGATCTCAATGATTGTAGTGAGCTGGCAAACAAGGTCTGTTTAGTTAAAACTGACGGGTTTCGATTAAGGGAAGTTTTTCTTTACCTTTGCTGTAGCTTTACTATCCATCTAGTAAGTAAATCCTCCCCTTTAGTAGTCTGTTAAGAAGCAAGTTTCAAGCCATGCATGAAAAGTCTATTGTGTTTTATTTCTCATTGTGCTGTCTCTCTGTTGGGTAACTTCTGGGCAAGATAATTGAGTCAGAAAGGGCTCTGCTTCCAAACTATTAAGTGCCCAGAACTTAGAACCTGGTTTGAAGACACCTCATTTCTTTCATGCATGCTTATTCCAAAAGATGTGGCTTCTGATGGTGCTTAAAGAAGTATCTCTTTTCTCAAAAGATTCAAGGCTTTTGTGAATAACCTTGTGCTTTTAAAGTATTCCTGTTGCTAGTGCCAAAATCTTGAGGTTCTCCTCTGCTCACCTCTCAGATGTTAGCTACTGAGTACATCCCAAACTCAGAGATCCATGGAAACTACTGAATAAAAGAAAGCTATTGAGGTGTTCTGTGTTTCCTTAGCCCTGTACAGATTTATACTCATCTGCCTAGGCTGTTTGCCTTCAATAGAACTAATCAAAGTAGAACATCTCTGAACAACAGAGTTCTTGTCTTTGTGTTCGACTGCATGTACTCACCTTGTCTTGGTATGTTCAAGTTTGGATCTTTGCTTCTAGGAAATCTGATTGCTGTCCAAAGATACTGTCCAAGAAACTGTCAGGGATCTGTGCCAATCTAGCTGTGATGGCCATGCAACATCAAGGCAAGATGTAGCTGGTCCACTGACTGTGTGTGAAGGAAGAGGTAAGGTGGTGTTCTCAGACAGCTCTTAAGAGTTTTCTCTCTCTGATACTTCACAAGGAAGTTGAAAATTTCTACACTGTCTATTCTACATGAAGGACAGTGGGAGCATGTTTCCTAGCCTAGTGCCCAGCTAGCCCTTAAGTGTCAGCTCATTCACAGAAATTCCATGCGGATACTTAATGGGGAGAAATAAGGGTGACCTGTCTTCTCCATAATAAACAAATGGTTTTGTTTACTTGCTTTAGGAGATGCAAGTAATAAAGGGACCATCTGAGGTGTGTTAAATAGAATAATTGTCTGAAAGGGAATGTTTGATATTGGCAGTACTAGACAAGGCTGTGCTGTTTGTAACTGTGGTGCTAACCTATGTCTTTTGAATAGACACCCAGGACTTTGGGAAAGGCCTTCCTACACATTGGGGAGGTGTCTGCCTGTTTTGCAGCCTTTCTACCTCTTCAGTTCTAGGAAGCTCACAGACAGATAAACGGACTTCAGCAGCATCTGTGCTTAACTATCTCACTACATTCCAAGATTTGAGGTAGTTACATACTGTTGAGGTTTTGCTGGATTTTGGAAGGGTGTATTCTCAGAATAGTGTGAACTGAGAGAGCTTGCTGAGGAAATCTAGTCATGAACCAGAAAGAGGAGAAGAACTTTCTCGGAAGTCTTCAGAAAGGGCAAGAATTCAGTGCCAGACAGCTTTGATTTGGAAAGAGCTAGTGATACTTTTTCTGTCTGGGAAGACTGAGCTGGGGAGACTTTCTTGTAGACTGAAGCTAAATCTTACATCCTGAAGTGACTGCACACAGAGTTTGTACCCTGTATGGGTGGATTTGTTTCACATTTGTTTCAGATACCACCTGGGTTTACAAACTGCCCTGGACAACAACAAAGAGGAATTTTAAAGATATAGCAGCAGAACAGGCAGCCAGCAATTCAGTACTCGCTATTACTCCAATATCCCTTCTTGGGAGAAGAATCTGGGTGATACCAAAGAAATCTCCATGCTCCCAGCCTCTTCCATAATTTCCTGGCTGGGGTAGATCAGGAGGCAGCACTGAGTTCCTCACCTCTCTGGTCCTTCCTGAAAGCATTGCCCAGCCCCATAGCAAACATATAATGAATCATTCATCTTTAATAGATTATGCAAATGGAGGACATCGGATCAATGAAGATCAATATCTGCAACCATTTAATTGCCAGCAAAAACATTTTAAGAATGAGCATTATCTGAAGTCCTTTCTTGGGTAATGGCACCATTAATCCAAACATTGGATCCTGGCCTAAGTGTAGAGGAAGAATTCTCTGCCCCTCTTTCCCTGCTGCCTTTCAGGGTGTTGAGGGTTTTTTTTTTCCTTTACATTTCCAGTTTCTGAGTTTCCCCATCATTACCACCAGTGAACAGCTCCCAACGCTAATAGTTCTGCTTTTGTTACTCTGCGCTGATTGAAATGTCGCATACAGATTGAGATGTTAGTGCTAAGTTGCCACCTGGGAGTGTCAAGCTGGGTCTGAAATGAACTTTTCTCACTCTTGGATCCAGATGGATCAGATGGGGACGTTCTCGAACTGAGCTGGGAGTGTTGCAGGGAACAGAGTGGGGATGGCACAGGGTAGGGAGGACATGAAGAAGATTTTCTGCCTCAGCCCACAGCCTCTTTTGTGAGGCCAAATCTGTCTCCTGCTGTCCCCTTGTGAGAGTCATGTCCAAAGTGCAGTGTCCCCAGTCTTTGGGAATTCTGCTCTCATATTAACAGGCTGGAATGCATCATCTTCTAAAAATAATTATTTTTATGGCACCTTTGAATCTTAAACTCTGATTTTAGGCACCTCACCTTTACATTCAGCTATGGGGATCTGCTCTCCATGAAGGAAGGACAGTACTGGTATCCTACTCACTTTGCCCCCCAAAGACAGGGAAGTATTTCCTGTAAGAAAGGTAGATCTGCTAAATGGTAGATGGTCACCATCTGAGTTTTGTCTTGCATATGCAAATACAGAGAAAGATGGAATAATTTTGTCACAGCTGAACCACCTTTTTCTGTTGACTAAGAAACTGTATGGTTACAAGGATCCTAGATCAAACCTGATAGCAGTAAAAGCCATGAAAAAAGTCTGGGGATATTATGTTTTCTAGACACTCCCTAAATATGCACTTCACCTCCCCATGGTTCTCTATGACATTCTGCAGACCTCACACTGGATGTCTTTTGTATTTGGGGCAACTGTTACTAATCCTGTCCAGTCCCAAAGTTTCTGGTAGCCAAAAGTTGCATGCAACAATATGCCTTTGCTTGGTGTTTGCTGAACAAACAGCTGCTTGCTTCAGCCATGAACTGCTTTGACTTCATAGGCTATTAGCTGGGGCTTCTGCAAGAAAAAGTTGAGATACACACTCCAGTGCTCTAAATTCTGTGCCATCAGAGGACAGCTCTTTGGCCAACAGGCAGCAGCTCTTTCCCTTGTTAACAGGACTTACACCTATTTGTCATGAGTTATTTTTCAACTTACACTGCAAGGTTTCCAGAGTGGCCACAGCAGTCATAGGGAAAGTGGGGATATACCAAACAAGGGCAAGTCACTCGGGCCCTGCCAACTGCTTTAGCTACCCAAGAGGAGATGTGCAAATCTGTGGTACCAGGGACCAGTGACAACTAAAGCCTGAGAAGAAGGGCCATGGCACCAGAATATCTCCTTATGGCTCTAGACATGCACTGGGCAGGCAGTCTAACACTAGTATCAGGATGGTGTGCCCCATGACCCCAAGACAACCCTGTGCTTCTCAGGTCCTGCATGTGCCACCAGCGAAGAGGAGGTTTCTGTGGAGCGGCTGCTGCAGAAATTGCCTCCTGCTTCTCTGCATCCTATTTCCTCTGCTGTCGTGCACTTGCTCTCATTTCCTACTGTCCCAGACACACCTGAGTTTAATGTGCCCATGCATGCAGGAAGGGGGAAGGCTGTGAACAAATTTTTTTTGCCAGCTTCTGTTGGAAACTCATGGGGCTAAGGAAGAGGGAGTTTAGCAGTCACAGTTCAGAAGAACTCAGTATTTCATTTGCAAATGCCACTTCTAATTCCAGGGCTGAAAAAAACTTAAATTATTATTTCTCCCCAAGAAAACCGAATGTGGATCATGGGTAAGCCACAACCTTCTTGTTCTCAGACACAAAGGGAAAAATCACAGTGCATATTTAGACATTTCTTTCTCCACCAACATTCATCCCTAAGCACCATCTGGGCACGCAAGCTCCCGATTCACACCTGGGTTTGCCTGTCTTTGAGTCACACCTGGGCACCTCTAGGTGTACCCAGAACTGCCAGTACTCTGAATTTCAAGCTTCTCTTGAGCCCTTACATCCCCCACAGTCTTTCTGTCTCTTTCCATGTTTGCCACAGAGGGATATCTTGCATTAGCAGAAAAAGCAGAAGCTAATGGTGATGAGGGAAATAAATAAAAAGCTTGGTTCTGCTGTTTGGTCAGGCAGCTTACCAGTCACCACAGGGTACGTCTGGGGTCCTGACACATTTGTCCCCAGGTCTGGGTTAGCAGAGGTGGATAGACTTGATTTGACTTCATCGAGACCAGGGGTCAGAGCTGGGAGGGAGTACTCATTACCCTGGGGAAGAGAGGAGAAAGACAGCTTGCTATTGATGCGCTGGGAGAAAGAGAAGGGTGTACAGATGGGGGGGAGGAAGAGGAGAGATGCAAACCCCTGCACAGATGGAGGAGAAGGAGGAGGAAACAGAAAATGAAGTGATGAGAGGGTTGCATGGGGCGGGGGGGCTTCCTATGATGAACTGTCTCACCTGCCGGTTTGCCACTGTGAGGGGGGAAAAGGGGTGAGGATCGGGCCCGTTATCTGTGGTATGGCTGAGCCTTCATTCAGTGCTGTGGGGATGAGGGTGGCAGCCTGTGCCAGCCCAGGGGAGAAGAAAGTGGAAATCCGTGTCCCCTCCTCTTGGCTGGGTGGAGGCAGGAGGTGTCTGCCCTGGTGACAAGGACAGCTGGGGCAGAGGGCTGCAGTGACATGACTGGGACAGGCAGGCTGTAGGAAGCAGCCAGTGTTGGCCCACTGTAGCCAGGCTCTCTGCTGAGTGTCTGCCTCCCCTCTGCTGTTACCTCTGTCCTAGCTCTTTAAAAACAAAGAAGCCTCATCCCCTGCCTCTGTCACTCTGTGCATTGGGGTATGAAATTGGGGAGGGGGGAGCCACATGGCTAACAGAAGGGTGGGAGGGGGAGAGCCATTGAATCTGAAAGGGTGTCCTGTCCGAAAGGCTCCAGTAATTGCCTTTTTATTGTGGCAGCCTCTGAACCAGACACATGAGGTGGAGAAACGGGGAAGGCTACAAAACAGCAGGAAAAGTTGCTCTGATTAATATTACGTTAAATTAAAACTGATTTTCTGCTCTTTCTTCTCCGTTTTTTACCATGTGCTTCCCCAACCCCCTTCCCACATCTCCCCCTCCTCCAGTGGGCTCCCTGCACACTGCCCCCTCCCCGCCCCTGTCCCTGCTTGGCTAGGACTGCCTAGTCATTTCCAATTCCTTCTCGTATTGATCTTCCTGTAGAAATCAGTTTTGTAATTAGCTGCAAATTAGGCCTTCTACCGGGGGTGAGCCTGCCCCCTGATTTATCACCAGAGTAATTCGCTGTGATCGGAGAGAAATTAAAATGAACTCAATTAGGCTTCGGATTTGCTTTATGGGCCCTGCTCAGAGTTTCAGGGGGAAAAATGACTGTGCTGGTGCTTAATAGTCTAATGAAAGTAAATAAAGGTTATTCATTGTAATAAACCCAGGGACTCTGGGATGGAGGGAGTCCACAGCCAGCCTCTCCTTCTCTTCCTTTGTTGGTTTATGGCTTGGGGCGGTTTAAAAAGACTTTTGATTTTCATTTTATTAAGACAAACAGCTTTTGGGATAAAAGGCTGGGGGAGCGGGGGAGTAAGGGAAAGGGGGGCAGAGCTGCAGAAGTATGGAAAACTGGAGATGGGAGTCAAGTCTCAGCTTTGGGCCATGAAGGAAAATCTCAGTTAAAGCCTGTCCCTGTGGCATACGGGTTACCAGCGTGATCTGAAAGTGCAGGAGTTTCCATGCAGTGCTGTGTGCCAGTGAACATGCATGGCAGTGTTTGTGTGTTCATGGCAAGAACATGCCCACATACCTGCACGTGTGTGTGCAGAGGGAAAGGTGGACATGGGTATTTAGGGGGAGCACAGTGTACCTATATACAGTGAGTTCATGAGAGGAGGCAGAGCTTATGTATACATGTGCACCAGCGCAGTAATACATTACAACTAGAAAGTGCTGTAAAATGTAAATGTGATGTATGTGCAATAACAGGTCAGTGTACCAACAAGGGGTGAAGAGGGAGGAGAGTGATTTCAGTGAGGGAATCTCCCTGCCATCATCCTATGGTGCCTGTGGGTCCCCATTACCAGGCCAGGCCCTCACCTGCTCAGATTTGATGTGCTCTGATGTTTGAAAGACGTCAGGGTAAGAAGGACGCTCAAAAACTCGATCTAAAGCTTCCAGCTGCTGCTGGGTGAAAGTGTCGCCACGAAGGTGCTTCCGCAAACTGTCCACGCTGCTCTGGGAATCTCCATTGGGAACTGAGCCCTCGGATACATCTGCAGGGCACAGACAGAGAAAACAGGGAGTTAGCACCACCCTGGCTTGGATCAGCAAGGGATGTGGGACAAGGACAGAGTGGGAAAGAGCAGGGCCCTCCACCTCCACCCAGGGAGCTGTGCTGCTCCTGTGGGAAGGGGAGGCTGCGGGGACCCAAGGGAAGCCCCCTCCTGTCTGCTGGAGTGGCCAGGCAGCTCCAGCGGGCTCTGTGGGACTCTCCTGCCCAGGATGAGTGACGCTGTGGAGAATGGTGCTTGGCTCAGAGATGAGTTTTGGTTCCGCTGATTTTTAGTGTTTAAAATTGCCAAATCTCCTTTGCTGAGCATAAAATAGGAGCAAAGCACAGCGATTAGCATCGCTAGAAGGCTGCTGGAGAAGCAGCTCACAGAGAAAACAAAGTTGCTGAGGGTAGACCTGTACTGTAGAGAGCTGAGGAAGCCTGGAATAGAGAACGGGCTCTCTTACAGCGTGGAAGGGAGTCAGTCTCTGTTGTAGCAACCCAGTCCCAATAGAAGTTATATCTCTGTTATAATTTCCTTCTCATCTGATCTTGTCCTGTCATACCCCAGATGAGTCTTTCATCCCCATCTTATAACAGGAATGATTCTGTTTCTGACTCCATGTTTCACCAGAGAAAAGTCTCTCCCTGTGGGACAACTGTCCCATCCAACATATGTTGGTTTCTGTTATCATCTCTGTCCCATTCTCCTACATGTAACTCGTGATTTATCACAACCCATATCTCTGTTATAAAACTCCCTTCAAAAATGAGATGAATCTTTGTTGGTCCTCCTTCCTATGCAGAATGAATTATTGCAATACAAAATCTAGTCCTACTTAGTGGGAATCAGCCTTCCTGGTATTCCTTTGTTCTTAGTAGGAAAAAAGCCTTTTTTTTGGTAGAAGCATTGCCAGAGTGCATCTCTGTGCCTGCAGCAGCCCTCTAACACAGTTCAATCTCACTGCAGTACCTCCTGCCACGTTCCAGGTGTCTCTATCTCTGTTGTGCCATCCCACGTCTCTTGCAGCCCACTCATCCTCTCTGAGGTGATTCCATTATAAATGCCCTGCCCCATCCAAAGTGAATCTTTCTGTATGATAAACCATCTTATCACCCACCTGGTTCTGGTTTTTTCCATGTTATCCCCCAACTCAAATGAAGTGCATTTATCTCAGTTATAACCCCTTTTTATCTGAAGTGAGCGAGTCTCCTGCTATTAGCATCTGTCACTTCCAAGGTGAGTCTGTCTGTTATAACCTCCTGTCCCAGCTGAAGTGAATCTTCCTTTGTCATAATCCTTCATCTCATCTGAGGCAACTCTGCTCATTATAATCTTCTCCAACTGTGCTGAGTATCTTTCCGCTGTCACCTCTCAGCCTAACTTTGGTAAGACTGGTTATAATCCCCTGTCTCATCCATGCCGATATACCTCCATACCCTCCATGCTGAATCTCTACCTACTGTGCGTCACCAGACACGTCTGACTGTCTTATCACACTCTTGCGCTGTGATTACCTTCCTGCTTTTTCACTATTATTCCCCATACTTCAAACTTTCTTGGTGGCTTCCAGTCTGTGAATCTCAGAAACTTGCTGTCTGTCACTACAAAGTGGTTGAGGAATCCGTAGAGACCTTTTCCCTCCTCCATGCAACTGTGAGGTGCTCATGGGCAGATGATGCTCCCAGGAGCCTGGAGTGGCATTCACTGCACAATGGCCAGGACCATGCCACTCTGCCATTTCATCTTTTAGCTTGTGGATGGAGCCAAGATAGGTATTTTCCTGGTGCAGTTAATGCCCAACTGGTGGCCCAGAGTTATAACTGAGCCTGCTGCCTTCTGGCTATGAGATATATCTGTTTATAGGTGATTATATGATATGATATAATCAATAGTACATTATATACAGTAACGTAGTACAGTACCACTCACAAGACCATAGAAAATATTACATATTGATTTGTCCCAGCCCGCAGCCTTCCCTCAAGCAGCCCCTTCTCTCTTTCTTTTCCACCCCTAGCCAGAGCAGGGCTGTTTATTGACACTGATCCCTGGCATTTTCTCCTCTCCTCAGGCTGATTTGCACAAGGGAAAATTCTCAAATTCCTGAAAGCTGGAGTTCATGACAGGTTTGACTAAGAGAAAACAAAGCAATGACCAGGCTTGGTGGACTGCACACCGTGTGTGTCAGTGCAGTTTTCATGTTTTAGATGGACTGGGCTGTTACTGCAAGGGGTGGCTTTCAGGAGGACTAGGGTAGCTCGAGGCTCACATTCCCAATTCCAGTAGGCACTTCTCTCTGGTCCTCCCTGCTGAAAGCTGGCACAGAACATCTGGGTCCAGGCTCAGAAAAAAAAAGTGTGTTTCTGTATCAATGCTTGTCTCAACCTGTCTGCAGCCTGTGGAGCTGTTTGCCTTTGAGGATTTTTTCACATGTGTCAGTCAGTGTGCATGACTGTGCACACCATGATGCTAATACATGTGGGTATTTTTGCAGTAGATCATTATTCTGGTATTTTTCAGATTCTGCATCACTGTATGTGCCTGAGCAGCCATTTATCTGCAGTGGCTAGTTTAGGGTATATTTGATTTTCAAGGATGGCAGCACTACGCTCTGCATGGTGTTTGGTGTGAGGGGATGGGTGTTCCCATATATGGTAAAACTTCCATTGATTGTTATTAAACCAGATTTTACCCTTAGTGAGATGTCCTAGTTGGTTACACAAATCAGTGCATGCATGCACATGTATTTGCCATTCCTGTCTGCCTGCAGAGCCCTGTGCACGCGTGTCTCCTGTGTGAGTGCAGGCCATGCCTTTGTGTGAAGAAGCTGAAACCACAGCTTTCCCAAGTCGCTGTAGGAGTCTCTTTTCCTTCATTTATTCAGGGGCCCTTCAGATCTTGACAAATCTGTCACTCTAAATTTGCGAGAGATTATGGTGCTCTCTCCCTAGCACAGAGAGATGTGATATATGATATCTGCTGCCCCTATTGATTGCCTGATCTGGTGGCAGAGGGCTGGCGAAATGAACTTGAAATGAACATCATGCCTCAACTCATTGTGCGTATAATACACTGCTTAATCCCACATTTTTCAGCCGCTATGGAATTCAATTGATCAATCATGTCCCTCTGATAGTACTGTTTTAGGGGTTATTGCTGCTCTGCTCACTGACCTTTTTTTTTTTATTTATTTATTTGTGTGTGCACACGCACGTAAGTGCGTATGTGTATTTGAGAAACTCAGGACTAGCTGATAAGAAAGGATGTGTATAGTCAATGGGAAACAAAAGAAAAGGATGAAGGGAAGGAACAGGGTTAGATAAGAAATCAGAATGATCAAAGCAAGCAAATAGATAGGGAGAGGTGGAAAAGTTGTAAGGAGAAAGGCAAAGCTTTAGGTGGGAGTTCTGGATATGGGGCAGGGGAGGGGGGGTGGCACTATTCCGTGGCCTAGGCTTTAAAACCTACAAAAGAAAAGAAACTTTTGACAGAGGCCTGTGGGCTACTTCAAGGTGGACCTTGTCTAAACAGCTTGCAGTAATATTGGACTTCGTAATGGCAGGGCACACAAATCTCAAACTTCACAAAGCAGTAACATGAGCTGTGCATATGGATTTTACTTATGAAGTGGAGAAAGTTTCACAGAGATGATCTTGAAAGATGGATTTATGTGTCTTCTGTTGCTAACACTGAAACACTCAGCGTCACAGATCATTATATTTTCTTCAAAACCAAAGGTCTATAAATCCACTGTGTTTGTTTTCTGGTGTCAAAACCTATAGAGGATATGATTTAATTTTTTTCCCTGAAACTGCAAGGGACAGACACTTGTATCTGGTTTTAGATCAAAGTTGCAATTCTCATCTAAGCATATGACTCTGTGTATTACAATATTTGCGGCTTCTCCTTATAGTCCACATCACAAATTATGGGAACTGACAACTGGATATGAGTACAGGTGGCAGTAAGGAGCAGAGAGGACTTCAGGGAAGAGATAGGCTTCATCAAAGAGTGATGGGTGAAAGTGAAATAAGGGCTTATGGGAAAATTTGGGTTCAGAAAGATTAGCAGATCCCATGAGGAATGGCACTGTGGTGGGCAACAGTCACTTCAGCTGATGACAGTGCTAGGAGTAAAAGTTTAGGGGATGGGGATTTGCCAAGAAAGCAGTTCTTGGAATTGGGTGCTGTGGTGAAGCAAGGCTTCAGCTGCAGGATGAGTCTGGGGATGCCCCCTAGGTAACTGTGCTAGCTGCACCATTAGGAAGCATCATCACCTCTCCCAGTTCCCTCTTTACTGGTGAAGGAAACTCTGTGGTACTGTGATATGGGGACACCCCTCTCTTAAATCAGAAGAATCTTAATAAACAGCTTGAGAGGTCACTGTGTCCCTCACAAGAGCACACGATTGCTGTCAGCATGATCAGGACTGGCCTTGCACATGTGACAGGAAACATCTCTCCTCCCGAGGGGCTGCCGAGGGAGCGCACACAGCCAGTGTTCAGCATAAACTTTCAACACAAGACACAGAAATCCTCCACGGGTGTCACAAAAGTATCCTGACAGGTAACAAGGAAATGCTATGCCAGAGGACACGGAAACAACCTTAACTACATCTGGCACAAGGAATATGCCTGTTAAATAGGTCCAGAACAAAGAGAAGTTCTCAGATCTGGAAGCCACAAAGAAACCATCACGTACAAGTAGGACAAAGCAATGTAATACTGTTACTTCCCTGGCTACAGGTGACAGAGAGTACCCTTGCTCAGGGTGGAACAGGGCCACCTCAACAAATAATTCAGAAGTATTGCTGACATAGGAAGACCTTTGTGGCACAGAAACATGCAAGAAGGTCATGAGAAGCTGTGCAGCTGGCACACAAACATGGAGATACTGTTCTCTTTTGGGGCAGGGGATGCTACTGCCTCCATGATGTGTCTGCCTGCTGCCTAATGGGGCCTCAATCTCAGCTCAGGCCTCACAGCACTACCAATAAAAAATCATAGTCATAATAAAAGCAAATGTGACTGGCATGAGAACTGCCAGCCAGGTGACACAACAGAACCCATCTAATTGTCAAAGCCTCC
Organism: Athene noctua; assembly: GCF_965140245.1. Taxonomy (NCBI): domain Eukaryota; kingdom Metazoa; phylum Chordata; class Aves; order Strigiformes; family Strigidae; genus Athene; species Athene noctua. The sequence goes on from NC_134041.1 coordinate 45,509,186, forward strand.
AAGGGAAATGCATCTGTCTAAGGCAAGGGTGCTGAGCTGGCTGCTGAAATGCCATCCCTCTGCACCAGTGAGGCGACCCTGTCCTTTCCTGCAGCCTGCCTCTGTCACTGTCCCCGCTGGGGTGCTTAACCTGGAGCAGCCTTGTCCCACTCTCTGGGCACTCGCAGCTACGTGTGCTGCCCTTTTCCAAGTCACTCTTTGTGTTAAGACTGCTCTTCCCCTTTATCCGATTTCCCTTCTCTTTTTTCCCCCTCTGATGTGTTCGGTGTCCCCATGCTGCCCGGGCCTGTCAGGCAGCTTTCCTGAACGTCCCGGGGGGCCTTTCCCCGCACTGCTAGTTGTTGCAGTTTCAAACTCAATTGTTCTCTTCGGTACTGAGGCAAATGGAGTCATTAATTACCTTCTATCGGCTGGGCCGAGTTCAGAACGCGATCGATAGCCAGTGCTTGTCATTCACAGCAGCCAGCCCTGCGCAGACCCTCACGCTGCATTCGGCACAGATCCAGAAAGGAGCCCAGTGCTATCAGACCCAGGCTTCAGACCCTGGCATCAGGCTCCTGCTGGGAATAGCAGACCACCTGCATCTGTGTCTAAGCTGACCCTCAACCAAGGGAGAGATCAAGGACAAAGCCCTTGGCTGAGGGAGCGGATCACACATTTTCACATAGTCAGAAGTGTCTGGTACTGGTGTCCCGGTTTGTGCAAGCTGATCCAGTCTGGCTATCGCAATGTTTCCAGAGACTCTGTTTGCATCCTCAATGATTATTAAACTAATACTGTACTCCCCACAGTAGGGACAGGGGCAAGGACTGGCAGCCCTAATCTGCAATCTTTTTACCTGTGTAACTTTCTTGCCCTACTCAGTAGTGTTTGGAAAAGGCAGGCTGTAAAATTTGGCTTACATTTCCTTCCAGAAGAATTTTTACAGCCTTTTGGGCAGTGTGAAAGAAAGTGTCATCTCTAGACAGGTTAGTTCTGTATTTCAACACATAGTAGTGCTGCAAGAATTGTCAGGGCTTTGATTGTGATAACTGGACTGATGGGGAGAAAGATGAACTCAAATTCAGATGGAAAGGATCCCAAGTGAGTGCAGGATAGAGATGACAGAGCATGGAAGGGGCTGGCAAGGTTTAGCAGTGCACAGAGAACGAATATTATCAAGGATCTACACTGTGATAGTGAACGAAGATACAGTGCAAGTTCAGGTTATGTACAGTATCCTGCAGAAATAGGGATAGTGGGAGATGAGTGCTGGAGGAATATCACCTCAAGAAAGTGTATCAGCCTTTGTGAAGTCTGCAGTTGTTCAGATTGCTGTGTCTATTTGACTCAGAGGAGTCCACAAGCCTGAATCTGGGTATGCAAATTGATGGTACTGCGCTGGTCCATGTGTATCTGTAATTCAAGTGTGTCAATGACACATAAACTGTGTGTATTTGTTACTTACACACTCAGGCTCAGAGCAGAAAGTCTCAGAAACAAAGAGATTTTATGTTTTATGTTTTGAAATGAGGGTATATCTCAGATGAGGAATCGGTGAGCAAGGAAGGCTGCTTATGCAGGGAAGTGAGCATCCCAGACCAAGGAAGAGTGAGACCTGTGCCAGCACCTGACGGCTGGGGGCCTACAGTGCTTTTAACACAGGGGTTGTGTATGACAGAGTACCTCAGATAAAGCAGGGATGGGCAGTGCAGCTTTAATGCAGGGCTTACATGAACAAAATGGCAATGCTCAATGAGAATGTAAATTAAATGAATTGTGTGTGCAAATGTGTAATGAAGTGTGTACGCAGATCTGTCTTGGATTATCACGGGAGCATGCAATTGTGCATTTAAGGAAGTGAGTATGTGTATGTGTATGAAAATCATATGTATTTACTACAGCATCTAAGTGTATGATTGAAAATTTGGCCCAATGCTTCTGGGAAACTAAGTCTGTACAGACTTAGCTGTGTGCATTAGATACTAATAATCAGTACATCCAGCCTTACTGAATACACCGGTAAAGGCTTTTCCAGGTGTTAAGCTGCAAGTAGCTGCTCAGATGTATGTACAGCATGTACTATAGTGTGTGGGGGTGTGCAGATGAGGCATGTTAGCCTGGGTGGTCAAAGCTGGTGGCTTCTGTGCAAGCAGTCACTGCAGCTTTGTGACCTTTGAGTATGCTGGAGGTGAGCGGACATAATCTGCTCTTGGTCAGGTTGTTGCGAATCCACAACAATTCCTTTACCTCAGAAGAGGCACTGGGGATTTATACCATTGTAATGAGGGACAGAGTGTGGGTCCAATATCTCTTAATAGCACTATTAGGCTTGACTGTTAGCCAGATAGAAATGCAGCTGCCTCCAGGACCCAGTACACTCGTTTCATGTTGGTGGAGTAGCAAGCAGCACTGTCACACAGCAGGCCAGATCCTCGGTTAGTGTAAATGTGTAAGTCTCTTACATTCAGTGATTATACTGATTTACACATCCTGAAAGTTATCAGAAGGGTTATCCTGATTTATGCTGTTGTGGTGTCCACAACATTGCCTTTAGTGCAGAACCCTCAGGGAGAGCTGCTGCTGCAGGAAAGCAGGGCGCCAGGAGCTATGCTATTCCCTCTGCCAGGACCTAAGCATGACTCTCATCTTCCTAAGCCCATTTGTTGGGGAGCTACTTTTTGGCAGGATCCCCCTTGGTGAGCACATAAAAAAGGGTGGCTTTTGTTAGCTCCAAAGGACAGAAGCAGTGCAAAAAAATTACATTGCATGGAGCCCTAACTATGCTTGTTTAGAGAAACTGCTTGCATTTATGAAGTCTTTGGTGCGGAAAGCAGGGTTGCAAATGACTGCATCAGAGCGACAGTAAAGGCCATTAATTTCCTGTTATGTTTTCCTGTGTTGGGGGCTTTATTAATTTAATTTTACACTGTCGAACAACAGCGAGCGCTGACACCGCCACACTCGGAAGGTTTTTTTTTCTCAAGCAGTGCTTTGCCTGACATGCAAATCAACACTGCTATCAGGACCTCTAGAGAGAAGGAGGGAGCACAGAGCTGGGTTGTCCCCATGAAGCCTTATCTCCCAGTTTCTGGGAGATCCATAAGATTCCAGTGGAGCACACTGGCACCTGAGAGGCCACCAGATCTGGATCAGGCCATGGACACCTCTAAGGCACAGTCTAGAAAATATGAATTCCTCTTTACCCTGCTGGGTTCCATTGGCTTGGTCCTCCACTAACATGCCTCTTCATACCACCTTTCCTTCTATTTCCCTTGCTCTAGACTTTTCCTTCCTTTCATTCCACCTCATCTTCCCCTCATACACTCTTTTACCTTAACCTCACAAGTCAAAGAAGGCTGTGCCTGCCCCGAGCCAGATGCTAGTGAATCATGTTATTGGAAGCTCTTCTGAGTCAGCACTAAACCAGTGCTCAAGCAGAGTGTTTTTAGAGCTGCCATTTTTGACGTGCCATAAAACAAAGGCTCCAATCACTCAGAGTCATTAAAATTCCCATGGCATTTTTTGAAAGAGTGCAGACATTAACCTGGCTGTCCTGAACAAAATCCAGCCTGAGTGATTACCCACAGCATATCTTAATTCTCCTGTGGTTTCATTTGGACATGGCACAGCAAAATTCCACTGTTGATGCTCTGTATTGTTCAACATCTGCCAAGGTCCACCCGAGAGTCAACCACATTTCAGTAGTAAATGAGATCTTAAGAAAGGGAAGGTTAATAAACAATGTATGATACAGGATGAGTAATTGTAAAATGCCGTGCAATAAAATAGCTAAAAGCTTGTGATATGCAGCAATCTGCTTGTACTGTCACAATGCAAACTTTTTTTTTGAATGCTCATTCCTGTAATAACTGAAAATCATTATTAGAGTAATTTGGGATCTTTCTGCATGAGCCCATGTAAAGGCCCTTATTGGTATATGAAGGGGCATATACTGATACAACCTCTATAAGATGTATGTTGGAGATACGTTCCAAATTGTAAGAGGTAGTCCCCAAACAAGAGGGGACCCAGTCATGGGTAGCAATCAGTTTCACAAACAAGAGAGGGCTGTGCAGAGAAGACCCATAAGTATATTTGAGAATTAGCTAATGGGGTATTTTTTTTTAATTTGCTGGGATTTAGTAAAGTTGTCCCAAACTCTAGAATAGTTCTGATCTGCTTGGAAGGTCAGCTTCTCTGTTCAAGGCCTACCTCTTGCCACACTAGATGCCAAAAGCCAAAGTAAAAAAATATCTAATTTTGGAAACCAAGCATGGAAGTGTTCCTGTCCTTTATAACAGCCTTTTCTAAGAGAGGACTAGAAGGTACTCGAGACTTGATGGACATTTCATACACAATAACCACCTCAATAGGGTTTAAACAGATGGCTACAAACCTCTTCTGATATAGATCACCTAGCTTAAAAGCAGAATAATACCTCTGAGCTCCCAAAAAAGGCAGAGCCAGTGAAAGAAATCGTGACCTACTCCACATCCAAATGGAAACACTGATACCCATGACCTAGCTCCTGTTCTGGCACTGTGGTCCTGTGTGTTTTCCTGTAGCTGTTGGTCTGTGTGGGAAGAAGATTTTGTACCTCAAACCTGATGGGATGTAAGCAGTAGAATGCTTGGATGGATGAAGGAAAAGCAAAGGAGAAATGTGGACCTAGGCATTAATTTTAGGGCCCTTGACAAAACTCTGACAATTTAAAGGGCCTTAAAATGGGCATGAATTGCATTTGACACCTATTCAAAGTGGCCTTTATTTTATCTGATCGATGTATGGAAAAATCACCTTCAGAATTATGGATGCAGACAGACAGAAGACAGACAGATATGTCTGCTATGTCTCAATAGATAGTATATGTGACTGCTTCTTTCAGGCCATCTACTGTTAACACAATTGTCCCCCATATGCAAAGTCTTAGAGCTTAGCCTAGCCTCTGCAAGCCAACACAAAATGCAGTTTGTTTCAGGTCTTGCTTGGCAACCACAGAGGTAGTTGGAGGAAATCCAGTACTCCCTGAAAGGGTGTTAAAATATTCACAAACTGTATTTTTCTTTAATACAAGTTCTTGTGGCAAAATTAAGCACACTAGTTTTTCTCTTTCTCTCCCCTCCACTTGAGTCACCTCCCTGCACCTCATCTATCCAGACAAGATTCTCACAGGCTAATCACTTGGTGACATCTTGTTGCTTCCCCCTGGGATCCAATGAAACAAGGCTGGAGGATCTAATTCTATCACTTAGGGAAGCAAAGAGCTCCTGCTTTCCTTCCAGACAGCAGCAGCCCTCATTTTGGGAGGAGAAAGGGTTTCTCTCTGGCCCTGTCTGAGAACAAGGTGCTTAGTGTCTTCCTTTAGCACAAGAAGACACCCCTCTATAGGAATGATTTACATCTATGAACAGCAAGCGATGCTTAACATTACATTGCAGTAGACTTGTGAGTGCAGAGATAGCCAAATTAGGAGCTAATTGGTGCACTGGGGATTGAATGTTGGGCCCCCTTGGCTGCTGGGATGTGATCGGAAAGAGAGAGAGAGAGAGAGAGAGAGAAAGAAAGGGAGAGAGCAGGAACCATCCTCTGTTGATGCCTCTCTAAAGGTTGGGATTCCTGAGGCCGCTGCTGTCTAGTGCTGTCAAGGTCAGCAGGTTCGGGTTCACTGAACGGTCAGGATGGCTTGAATTACTGGCACTGCCTGCCGATTCCTCCGCTGATCGTGAGCCGTCTTCCAGTGCTGGCTGCGGGATGCTGCTCCCTGGCCATGTGCTATACACGGTGTGGGGCACAAGGAATGTCAGAGAGGCAGATGCTCTTGTTAAAAGGATAAGTTTTTAGGAAGATTTAAGCAGCCAAGGAAATACTGAAGAAATGCACATACTCTATGTGCTGAGCATGTGGTGACCAGGCTTTCAGAAACAGCAGTTCTGATCTGTTTTCTTTTACCTGGAGAACTGTCCCCTGCAAACTTCTGCCTTCCATGTAAGTTAGAAGAATGGCTCGAAGAGGGCCTATGAAACCCTTATGGGGTGAAAAAACTGTTGGTGAAGATTTCTGTCCAATTCTATATAGGTGGAATGATTAGTGAGAAAAGACTAATGTGTGAGTCTTTATGTAAACCACACTGCTAGGACATTTTCTCCCCAAACACATGCAGCTGTGTGACCAGGCTAAAAGGCAGGTGTAGTCAGGCACATTCCTACAAGTTTGTCTGCAGAGAGCACCAGAAGGTGGTCAGAAAACTGCCTGCCAGTGTGCACCCCAGCAGGCAGGCTTGGAGCCACTGGAAGGGACCTTACTGGAGCAGGTGGGGAGAAACTGTGTCTGCAGGGGTGTGAGTATGCACAGGCAGACTGCTAGTGTCACATATGTGTGTCTGGGTGTCATCAACATGCAGCTGAGTGCCTACATGTGTGTGTATGTATGTATGTATGTAGAATGTACACATATGCTATCCAAGCATCCATAGCAGCAGTGATAGTGGAAGTAAGCATGTGAGAAAGAGAACAGCAGGAGGGAGCAACAAAAGAGAATTGGAAGAGGATTTGGGACTGTGTGGAAGTAGTCTCTAGTGTGTGTCTTCAACAAAAACATCTCCACAGGCATCATTGACTAGCTGCGCTACAGAGAAATCTGGCTCTCTCTGTCTATAGGCTAGAGTGCTTATTATTCCTTCTTATTCTGAGGTTTGTTGTGTACATCTGTGAGACAGTTTGTTCCAGGGTACAGTCAGCTACATCTGCCTATAGCTGTGTATACAAAACTTTCGTACTCACGCCTCTGCATCTGCCTACCATGCACATTTCTACACCTGGAGGAAACTCAGGGTAATGCTGAGAACGGAGCTGCAAGGAACTGCCCATACCTGATGCCCATGCATTAGGCCTCTTGTACAGCACTCTCAGAGCTCAGCAAGACATGGAAGACATCAGGGTTAACATCATGCAATCTCCGCTGTGAAAGGGAAGGCACCATCTCCTCTAAGCTCAGCACAGGTATTCTGAGCAGGTTCTCTGTGTGGCCTGGTCCCTGTGCATTAGGAAGTACATTGTGCCTACCATCACCTCTGCTCAACTCCCCACCCAGTTCCCTCTTCCACTGCAGAGCAAGGGGCTCTAGCAAGAAGGGTCAGGGACAGTGCCCAGTATCGTGCTGGTTTACATTAATGAGATACACACAGTGTAATCCAGCAATGGAGTCAGTTCTACAAAAGGAGGTAATAGCAGGCTGCCATGAACAGAGCAGCTCAGGTAATTGGTTTATCTATCTAGAAGCAGTAGTAGCAATCTCTGCACAGAGTAGCAGTAAAGTCTCTTCCTTAAGGCTATTTCCTTTGTCTTTTCAATTGCTTGCACATCCATGTGAGATAGAGAGAGAGAGGAAGAGAGAGAGAGCTAGAGAGAGAGAGGGAGAAATGTTAATTTGTGAATTAATGGCTTTTCTCAGCGGAATTGTAAATTCAAATGTCACCTCACAGGGTGACACTATGCTGGGCTGCTGAAGAAGCAATGATAAGATTCCCCCCCCATCCCCATGCCGACATATACCCATGCCCCTCCCCTCCCTGAAAGATAGCTACGGAGTGGAACATGCTACTTTTAATTTGCAATAACACCACAGTAGAGAGATGCAAGAAAGACTGCCTTCCGACCCTCCCTTCCACAACAAGCCAGGCCACATCTTTCCCTTTCCACCTCTGCCTCCTTCCACCCCCTCTTCAACCCCTCCCATTTTAAACCGAGTCCAAGACAACACATTAACTCAACTCCCCCCACCCCAAACTAATCAAAGGATGAGCTAAGGGAGGGCTCTTTAGAACGGATGCCTCTGCAACCCTCTCCTCTCCTGCAATAATCAGGTGAATTAATGACCATGAAGTTAAAGTGAGCACTGATACTCAGGCGTTGTGCAGCGTAGGGGAGAAAGCCTTCATTGTTTTCGAGCAGGAGGCGGGCAGCAGCAAGGGAGATTCATGGATGGAGATTGAATATGCAATTTTCTTTCACCTTGCCAAGAGCTGCCCCTGGGCTGTGCCTGGCCTAAATTTTTTTTTCCTCTTGCCATCTCTGCCTTATCCGGCCCTCCCACCTCCCTTCCATTCTTTCCAGAAAATTACCTTCAAAATTGATTTCCACTTTTACAAACAAATATAATGGGAACATGAGGGGGAAAAAAAAATCTTGGGCTGTGATGAATTAGGGCTGTCAGGTGCTTCCAAGTCTCCTTTGTTTTTGTTTTACTGCCCGTTAGGTTCTTTGTTTTTCCAGCAACTGGGAATGGTGCCCCTGCCCACACAGTCCCTGTGGTCCCTGGCTACCATCACAGGATATGTCCATCACCTGATGTCCTCACTGTGTTATCCCTGCTCTCCATCACTGTGATACAAACAGCCACTGCTAACAGACTGACCTAGCCCTTCACACCAGGATGCAACTGATCTCCTCATAGAGACACTGCGTGTCCCACCCTGCTGGTGACCTGGCTCCTACAGCCATGCTACAGGTCCATTGATTAGCCTCTGGTCTTCACCCTGCTCCTCCTGTTCTCCTTTGCCTTATTCAGCTGCTTCTTGATGGAGGTTTCCCAGCCCTCCCTCTTCTGATAGATCAGACTGGGTCATCAGCATGTCATCTTGATCCCTGTTGTGGCTCAGTGCCGTGTCACCTTGATTACATAGCAGTATTGCCCTTATGTCTCATTGCCAGATCCCAAAACAGTGTCATCCTTATCTCCCACTGTCATGACACCCTGATCCACTGTTATGACAGTCACCAACAACCCTCTAAAATACCATTTGCCTGCACATTGCCAGCTATTCCTGATGCCTTTTGCAGTTTATTCTGTCATCCACGGTGCACTAACCAGGGATCCTCATTAAACCAGGCACCATGCTCCCTCTGACTCCCATAATCTTTACATTCATAAAAAAATGTAAGTCATCTCCCTGAATGCAGGCAGACCCAGTGTACAACTCATCTAGAGTGACCAAGAAGATCCAGAGAGAGATGAGCACCAGCAAAGCTAGGGAGCAGCCTCTGCACAGGTGCAGGCAGAAACCCTGGGAGAACTTGTAGCTGCCTGACTCCTGCTGACACATTAGCTGCAACAGCCCTCCCATAAAAGAGTCAAAAAGTGGAAGGAGATCTAACCACAGACTAAATACCCATAAATAAACAGTCAGACAAGCACACTTCCATGGCACTCACACAAATAAACTTAAAGAAAAGCTCTGTGCATAAGTAAGACTCACAAAATGTAGCCAATAGCATTTAAAGACACAAGAATGCAAACTGGGACACAAGGAGGTACTAATGCAGGTGCATGTCAATTAAATATAATTTCTGAATAAACAACTTACAAAAATATACATACACTAACTAAATTAAAACCTGGAACTCAAAGTAATTTCCTTAAATTCACATATACAAAATTAAATCATGTAAACAAATACAAACTATTTACACAAATAAATAACCTTCACACAGGCAAGAGCAACCGAGATATATATACAACATACACACAAATATATAACCCCAATGCAAATACACATCTGTACAAACTCTATACAGAGGTGCACAGCACTAACAGGCTACATATTCATATCCAGCAACCACAAAGATACAGTGATACTCCATGTATGTAACAACACATACGCACAGAATATACATACAAATATACAACATTCACATATATGCTCAAATTGTGAATACAAATACCTGGCATTCATATAAATACATAGCACTAATACTGAGCTATACATGCCCAGACATCCATATGATCCACAGTATGCATTCTCCTACTAGGCAATATTATACACAGCTTAACATACACATTTTCCAGGTCTCCGTAGGCATGCACAAAAATTCGGGTCCAACCTGCCACTCACCCCAGTACATAAGCACAGATAAGTAGACACCAGTGATCCTAACACAGAAATACAAAAAACCAAACAGGCGTGCATTCCTAGAGACACAAATACACAAGCAGAGACGCACACAAATACAGCTGAAGCCAGACCAGCTTGTCTTCAGATAGTACCAAACCCTGCCAAACTAAGCAGCACTATAAGCTTTAGAAGCAGAGCATTCTGTCCAAACTGCTTTCTGTGATGTAAGCTATTAACTCTCCCTTACCTGAAGTCCTCCTGAACAATGCGTACCCCCCAAACTCCCAGGGCGTGTCCAGGCACACACACGCACATGAACTGTTTCTTTTGCTTATAGACTGACCTCCAGATTCGTGGTGCAACAGCCCACATTTCTGACAGTGCTGTACTGCTTATTCATTGTCCTCTCCTTTATCCAGTTCCCCCTCCTCTTTTTCCACACATACTCTCCCTTTTCTGATCGTCCTCCTGCAGTTTATTTAGAGAGGTTCAGGATGAGTAGCAGGTGCCTTTCTTATTGTCCTCCTAGGAGTCTCACCAGCCAAAGATCCTCAGGAGGGAGAAGTGGGTGGCTGCTGAGAATAAAATCCCTCTTCAATTTACATTTTCATCTAGAATGGAAGGGAGTGTTACCTACACTTGTGTGTATAGACACAATGAGTCTGAACATCTCCTGTGACCACTGCTGTTTGCTCCAAGCTGACAGCCACTGGAAACTCGGCCACACTGCATGAAACAGCACAGTCCCAGGAAAAGCAGGAGGAACACCATGAGAGTGTGAAACACTCCAGAAACCGCTCACCCTGTGTGCACAGCCATGAACTGCTGCGTCCACACCCCACAACTGTGATGGTTGGAACATGGGGTTAGCACCTGAGGCAGTGTAACTGCATCTGTCTCCAGTGTCATTAAGACTAGTGCTGACCTGCAATGAAGCAATCATACAGAATAACGCAAACACATCAGCTGTGGTTACAAGAAATCACAGCATGAAGCAATGTAGACAGAAGTGCTCTTGTGTCACCTGCAGGGGTGCAAATGCATCTTGTTGTCTTCAAGAACACAACAGTTTTGGGAGAACCCTAATACACCTAATATGCCCAGAGAAGAGCATACATCAGGTGCCATGATACAGCCAAGTGGAATGATTCACTCATACTCTTCGCAAACATACACAGGCAGCATAAGAAAATGAATGTATTTCCCTACAGGACAGTTAAGGGCTAGTCCTCTCTGCACTAGTGCAACTACAGCACTGGTAAGGCATTGTCATACTGCAGATGACAGCATAAGCACGCTGTATGTCCTGAAACAATACTTTGTGAAAACACACAATTCTCCATGCAGTACTGCAGTCATATTGACTTCACTCTCATGGCCAGGTGACAGTCTGTCGTTAGTCAACACAACACATCAGCTGCAGTAACAACTATATGAATTGCAAGGACAGTACAGTTCAACCTGCACCCACGTACCAACAATTACTGCATTGAAACAACCTAACTGCAAGCTATGATGCAGACATACCACCAGAAAATTCACAGCCACCTCTGTAAAGAGTGTAACACCCCTGAGTGTAATGGGACAGCATAGTGAGCAGTGATACAGTTAATCTTATCATTAGTATCACAAACGCACAGTCTATAGTGATACAGTTACAACAACATGATAACCACAGCCACACTGCCTGCAAAGGTATGTTGATGCCAATGGCGATGACACAAAGTCACCGGAAATGTCACAATCACGTCTCCCAAATTATATTATCCTTGCCACTCTGAACAACACAAATGGGATCATATTTGCAGTGGCACACTCAGTTACTGTGTATCTGCTCGAAAACTCAGACCTTCTTAAACACATTACACATCTGTGTTACTGTTTACACTGTGCTACTTTTCATATAAATAACTGAGTTAAAAATTTTCTTCAAGTCAGTGTCTAAAAACAACTTTCAGGACTGGGACTGCTGCAGATCTCCCTGCCTCACACTCCACCTGAAGGAGGCATTTCTACTTTCCCAGTAGGAAAATAAGATCATGGCCAGGTAGGAAAATCCCCAAGCTGAACACTGTCAAAACCCTGCCCTGCAGTCAGAGTCCTCCCATTTGGAGTGAGGGAAGGGAAAACCACCTCTAACAAAAGCAATACCTCTCAGTAGAGGGGCTTGTAGTAATAACAAAGTTATGCATGCAGCACCGAAGAGAAGTACAGTGACACTACCTATCCTACGGATACAGGACTAACAGTGCAAATGCTCCTACTGCTAGTAGGCAGCACCCTGTTCTGCATAGCTCAAACCTATTTTGAAGAGTATGGTGAACCACCTGCACTGGTACAGCTAACACTCTTTGGAAAACACCACCAGACCTGCCGAGATGTTGTTAACCCTTTACTGTCCCCTTGCACTGACACAGCCCAACATCACATACTTTGATGTAAATCACTCTAATCATCAAAATGACAGGTGAAGAAAGGAAAGGAGGAACTTCTGCCTTCTCAAGTTTGCTCCCCCATCTCCAGTGGGGATTCCTTTACTGCAAACAGCCTGAGTATTATTGCCACTTACAGTAGTAATCACTCTGTCCCCTCCTCTCCCACAAACCTACTGCTGATATTAGCACTGATCATACTAACAAGCCTGTGGGTTTTATTACTACTGATACTAATAATACTGGACACATTACGTCTGCTCCCGCCAATAACAGGCTGCGGATATGATCCCTGCTAATGCCAATAATACTGGGGGATATTATCTCAGCCATTGTCAGCACTGCAGATATTATTGCCAGTAATGCTGTCAAATACTACAGATATTGTCAGGGACCAAGATTAATAATGCTGAGAATGTTACAGCACCAGCCTCACTGGAAGACAAATCCGAAATGAGAATTTGGGTCTATAGAGGAAGTCTGTTTGCAGTCTGCTATGGAGAGGAGCTATGTCTAATAAAAGTGGTTTTGTTAAGATCCCAAAAGTTTCACCCAGCTGGAGATGCTGTGATATGCAGGGAACGGTTTAAAGTAGTGTTTTTATATTATCTAATTATCTGTCTATCCATCCATCTACCCATCCTTGCCTTTCTTCCCATCTCTCCCTTTTTCTCCTTATACAGTGCTCAGGACTACAGTATGAATGATAACTAGTTCTTTGTTAGTACCTCTGGGTCACCCCAATTCTCATCCCTTTAGCTATCAATCAGGGGACTATGAAACAAATTAAATACTTGCATTTTATTTTTCCCCTTTATCCTTCTAGACTTGCTGCTCCTTAGTCTGAGAATGACCCTGATGATTTTGGCCTGCCCTCACAGCATAGTACAACATGATGATCATGAAGAGCCAGGAATTCCTGTTTCCAGCTGCAGCTTGATACTGCAAGACCCTCAGTGGTCTTGGGAAAGTAATTACTTGCTGCAGGGCCACTTCTGCCTCTGGAAGATGGTGGGTGTAAGTGGTGGGGAAGGTCAGCGGGAAATTACAGCAACATTGTCAATGCCCATAGCTGCAAGAATTGGCACACACTGTGCTACACAAGTGGTGGTGAACTTTTTCAGCCAATTTTGTTTTAAATTGTAGGAGACTCTCTGCTTTGTGTAATCTGTCATGGAAGTCAGAGGGTTTACAATCACTGATTGAAAACTGAAACAAAAGGAATACATGGTTTTAACAGGGCACATCCTGACCATCCTTCCTAGGCAGTCACCTCAGAACGACACACTGAGTTTTGAGTAAAGACCTGTGATCTGACAGTTCTTGATGTGACTAGTAGACACTCAGAGCTACCTCCCTGCTAGCTCTCAATGCTGTAGTCTTCCCATGCCACCCTTGCAGTTTCAGCCGGCACATTTGGTAGGTTGGGATTTCCCCTCTTCCCTCTAACTCCCTGTAAGGGACACACCTGGCTGTCAGCGTCCATCGCTGAGCCCACCTCATGCATCCGTCTGGCTCCTTCTGTCCAACTCGGGAGTTCTGCTACATCATCTTGACACATAATTATCTCTCCTCTTCTTAATCATCTGTGCTACTGTCTAATGTAGGCACCAGCTGCAGCAAGGAGGACCTGGGGGAGGGGGTGTGCTCAGATAGAGGCTCCTCTGTCTTTCTCCCACCCTGTTCCCCCTAGCCATCACAGAGGTTGCTAACAAGGTTTTCAGAATCAGGGATTCAGGAGCAGCTTGGTACTTGCCCCCTTCTGCTGAACTGCATTCCTCACAGAGGAATCCTTGTAGCAGAGCTGGTCCAACAGAGCGGAAAGAGAGAGCGAGCAGTGCTGCTTCCTTTGCCTCTTTTAGGGAAGAGCCAGCCCCAAAACACTGGGAAAGTAGATGTGCATTGGGAGCTCGTAAGGGCTTTTCAGTGTGAGAATAAACCCTGCAGTTAAGAAACTGCAGCAAAACAGTGCTCAGAATCTCTGGGAAGTACTGAGAAGGTGTATGCATCCAGCATGAGCATGAAAGAAATACCTGCACTGGATTTCTTGCCAGGTTTTCCTAATCTCCATCTCAGATAGGAACAGTCAGAGCCCTCAGAACTCGGGGGAGATTGCCCAGGAGTGAGTGCAGGTCACTGGTGGTGCACAACTTCCCCTTGGACCCTTCTAGCCTTAGGGACCCAACCCTGCAAAGTGATGATGTCTTTCAGCATTTCTTAAGGCCAGTGTAAGCCCAGATAACTTTTGGCTAGGGGTGTTCAGCAGCTGGCAGGGGGTCCCATGTGAGCTTTCTCTGGGACAGGAGTGCCACATGTCCCTGCAGCAGATATCTGTGATGGCAGGATGAAAGCTGTTCTCTAAGGCAATTGCAGCTGTGTCATGTAACTGCCTCCTAAAACTCTGAAAGCTAAAGACAACCAACATCTCCAGGACTGTCTGATACCTTTTTGATTCCTAGTGGGATATGTGGGCTCTTGTCTAACAGCAGGGAGTTGCAGAGTGTTGCTTGCCCTTCATAAATCAAATGTGGGATGAATTAAGGACAGACACAGATTTGTTCTTACTGTCAATATATCACTGTGAAGTGTCACAGTCTTAGACGGCTGCTTGGTTGTTTCTGCGTTTAACTGTAGTGCTCAAAAAAACCTCAGGTTCTGAGGCTGGAAGTGACTGTGTGGCTGCATCTGAAGTGTGATGATCTTTCCAGGTATTTGGAAAGAATAGCCGCTACAGACAGATTGAACTGCTTCATTTCAAAATGAGATATGGAGGCACCATGTTGAGAGCTGGTTAACACCACACAGGACTGTATGAGAACAGAGGTTCACAAAAACCCCAAATAACTGCCAAGAGATTTGCACAACCATTAGAGAAACTTGTCACTCAATTTGACATGTCACTATTTTCTGTATATGTAACAATGGGAAATGCTGGAGGGTTTGCAATGTTTGCAGTCTCTTATTCCTTTTGACTTTGAGGCATTGACTCAGCCCTTCCATTGCTACACTTTTCTCTGAGCTGGGCCCTACTGCCATCTAGCTGGGAAATGGATCTTCCTCTGGGTGCTGATCCAGTTTCCAATGACATCAGCAAAAATTTTCCCATTTGCTTTAATAGGAGCTGCATTGGGTCCTTGCCTCTAGTTTTACTTTGTATGAGGGAGAAAGGGGTCATGATGACTGTCTTTTTCTTGGGATTACTGTGTTTATTTGGATCAAAAACTTATAGATATGAACCTCATCAGAACCAACGCTGAGAAAATAGTACTAACAAAACCCCAGAATGCAGAAGAGCTTTTTCCTCTCACCACATATCACATGTTCCCTCACACCACACAGCCTTGGGGTTACAGCACCCACAGCACACTGAGCCACCTGTACTGCTAAGAGGTTCCCCCCAGGCAACAGGCAACAGTGGAAAACAACATACTGAAGGCAGGTCTGAACTGAACAACCTGGTCAAGCACTACACTTAGAAAAATTCACCTCTTGGCCCTCAATTTTTGAATACATCAAATTAAAGGAGCAAGATTTAAGAAGAGAAGTTTACAAAGCCACCATAAGGCACCAAGACCTTACCTACCCCTCCTGACTCAGTCTATCTAGACCTGAGGCTTTAGCTTTTGGCTCATTTCAGGATTCACTTTGCCCTGAGTCCTTCCTAGCAGGTAGGAAGGAAAAGGATTAAGATAGCTTAATCCTAATTCCTTAGAGCCCTAGTGAAGTCTTAGATAACAACCTTAGGGCCACAATACTCAGAAGACCTCTTGTTCTGCTTTCAGACTGTTGCAAGCATGGCAGTTCTGCTGTGGTAGATGCTAGCCATTGAAAACTGGGCCCTTATGATCACCAGCTAATGTAGCTCATGGCACATCACAGGGCAGGAAATTGTTTGCAAGGGGAATGAAAGATAACTCCCACATTGCTGGTGCTTCTCCGAGATGGCATTTTGTTTGAAAACGAGTGAGTCGGGGAAACCATGTTTTCCCGCAGTTCAAAGTCCAGGCACCTGCTGGCACCTGGGGAGTTCAGTTCCAGCAGTTTCCAGCAGTGAATGAACTTGGGATCAGCTCCAGCAATGGAGACGGCTCTCTGCCTGCTGAGCAGATGTCTGGAGACGCAGCCTGTCATGAAAGGGCCTCGGGAAGAAGAGCATTCCAAGCCAGCAGGGCAGTGGCGGGGAACTGGTCTCTGTTGCTAAAACTGATCTAGCCCCTGGAGCAGCTGCAAACCTTGGCCTGAAATTGGAGCCTGTACATGGGGACAAAGAATATAAAAGGGAGGATGAGCTTCTCCCCTCCCCCTACCTTCATCACGTTTCCTCTTCTCGCCATTCGACCGAGGAATCCCCAGGATCCCGTTAATGGAGTAAGAGCCCACTGGATCATTGGAGGCACTGGAGACGGGAGGGGATGCTGTGCTGGGCACTGGACAAAAGGAAAAGGGAAAAAGGGCCATGAGGAGAGCAGCACAGCACTCAGGGATCCCCCAGCTGAAAGCTATGCATGCCACCAGTCTCATAGGAAAGCCTGGGCACTAAGCAGACTCCAAGTCCCTCACACTGAAGGACTCATACTCACTCTACTGCTAATGTGGCTGCATTCCAGCTTTGCTAGTCCATTCCTATACCATAACTCCACAGCCTTCCAGTACAGGGCCATTAATAACAAGCGATTTCCATCAAGAATCTAAACCTTGTTATATCCCAGTTCAGAGTGGGCTTTACAGTGCATGCCATGGTAACCGAGTGCAATGCTGCATAGGCCACATTCTCTAGTGACTTCCTAGTCTGTCTGTATCTTGCCAGATCATTTCCTCTTCGCATTTTTCCACTAGGAGTGCACATGTTTTGTCTTAGCCAGACCAGCCTCTTACATGTCCACCCAAAACTCTCATTGAAAAATTACCTTCTCAGCATAGGTTAGAAGCACTTCAGTGTTGGGCCAGTAAATTCAGTTCCCTACTAGAACAGATGGTGAGTTGGTGATACATACTCCAACCCAGATTAATTAAAGTCTATTGTCTTCCTTTTGCACTGACCAGTGTCAACAGGCAGACTCCTCCTGCCACTTGGGCCTGTCCAAGATTGCTCATGAGTTTCCAGTATATCAAAAAATGACAAGTCATCCAGATAAGAAATGATCACTTCATGATAACCGCAGCTTTACAGTATAAAACAAGTAGAGCTCTGCATTCGGTAAGGCATGCCCATTATGTCCCAGTAATGGGGAGAATATCCCTGTTCTCTTATAGGTCACTACCTGTCGTTCAGCTCATAAAGAACTGACCTGAAGCAATCAACACCTCCAATACAGGTCTTCCAGGATGGAGCAGAACCTGTCAACACTATCTGATGTAGACCCACACTTCCTCATACATCCCAGACAAATGAGAGACTCCAGTAGCAGCACTCAAAATCACTATCCCAGATCAGCCAATGCATTCCCTAGACACTGCACTACTTTTCCAAGAAGGAATAATATCTGCCAACTCCATCTGTTGTGGTCAGTGATTCCCAGTCCAGTGAGCAAGTCTAGATTAAAAGGGCATCCAGAAATGCTCTTCCATACTGGCCCATTAATTCCATTGTGCCTCTGAACACAGTTCTTGTTCAGGATTGTATCTGCCAGCTCAGTCCCATGTAGATCAGCACTTTCCAGTAAATCCTTGTATAACAGCTGGTTCTCGGTAACCAGCAGTATCTAAGACAGTGTCATGAATATGTGGCATTCAAGTGGCCACAAATAAGCCACTGTATTTCACAGTATCCCAGAATACTGCATGTTTTTTCTTGCTCTGAATTATTACTGCATAAAACTGTGCTAGCAACAGCACACACATGCACCATACAGCTCACAGAGTGAAAAGTACCTCATCACACATCTAGCACAGTACCTTTAAACACAACAGACTAGGAGACATTTGGGCACCTTATTACAGCCTCCATCTTCTGCTCACCTCGATAAACCCATCTCCCCCAGCAGAAAATACATTTTCCTAGTGAAATACACCCATGGGATACCTGACTGCAGAGCTAGAACAATGAAGAACTCGGTTGTGAGGCATCATGAATATCTTACCCATGTCTGTGTATTACTAGCTCTAACAAATGGACAAGTTCTAGCAAAGGGAAGGAAGAGAAATTTGGAGAGAGGGGAAAAGAGAGTCAGAGTAAGAAGGAGACAAAAGTTGGAGACCAGTGCTTAGACAGGATACTGGTAAATACTTCTCTCTAGGGAGGCATAGGAGAGAGTGTGAATGTGAAATGGATGTTAAGGCAGAATCACTTTGGACAAACCCCTACCTTGGGCCAGTTTCTCTGCCATGATCCCTTTCTCGGCAATTCAACAATGGAAATGAAGAACAGATACCTCTGATTTCCACTGAGGTTTCTTTCCCCCCATCCCCATCTCCCTTTTGCTCCACCTAGAATCTGCTTGTCAGACTTTCTTCCCTCAGCTAAGCTTCATCCTCATTTCCACTTGTCCTGTCACCACCCCTTATGCCTTTCTTCTTACCGATAGTATGTCCTGGTGCAGTCACACCTGTCCCGCTCCCATCTGGTGTTGGGTGAAAAGGTTGCTGAACTTTGGTTCTGATGATCCTGGAAAAGAGCAAAACATGTTTAGAACTCAGCTGCAACTTCTCTGTGCCTTTGCATACCCATGATCCCAGCTATCAGAACCTGAAGGCCTGATCTGAGCTCTGGGTGCAGCAGAGCAGCTTTTTTTGCCTTCTTGTGGTCCTGATTCTACTGCTTTAATCATCCAGTTGACAGGAATTGTCCTTGCTCTGCTCTGTAATCTTTTCCCCAAACTTGGGTTTTCACTGCATAACTGTGGTGCTGAGTGAATGAGCTAGGATCTCCTGTGTGTTAGCAACTGCATTAGCATTTATGATCTGATCTGCTAGCATGATCACAAGGCAAGTCTTCGCAACTGATAGAAGCCACTGCTGTATTTACAAGTGACAGAGATTTAATTTTGTTGTGTATCTAAAAAATACCTTTCTGGCATAGATCTGAATGCTTTGAACTGGTGGAAGGCTTGACCAAAGCCCTTGCCCTTCATAAATGAGAAGGTGGGAGCAGAACGTATCTGTAGGAAGTGGTGACAGGATATAGATCACCATGAAAAAGAAGGTCAGGTGAATTGGGCAAAAATCAGTGTTTATCAGGTGGTGAATGAACACAGCATGGCAACTCAAAAAGATGTCTCAGTGAATGCCACAGAGCTCATAATGCAGCTCAGAATGAAAATAAACTGAACTGTAATTGTCCGTGCTCCATTTCTTGTTACATGAAATCTTTCACCTCTAGGTCACTGGCTTAAATCCAGCTGAGGTCAGTGGTGAAAGAAAATCACTAGCACCTAGTACTTGACTGGCAAAATCCCTGCCTACTGGCAGATGCTGGGTATCTGTGACTCAGGAACAACTGTCTCACCAAGGAACTTGACAAATAAACCATGACCTTTGAAGGCCATGAGGACCAAATTCCTCTGAGATTAAAATAAGCCTCTCCAATTAGGGTGAAGGCTGCAGGTGCTATTCAGCCTGAGTTTCTGGAACTCTCAGCCCTGCATTATTTTAGCTTTAGCTTCTTCCCAAAAATCTCTTCAGAAAGTGAAAGCAAATAACACCTTCTCCCTGACCATCTGAGAGCTTCCCTTAGTCATTCTAAAGAATAAATTGTCAAAACTTCAAAGAGCAAATGTGTGGGTAGTGGGCAGTATGGCATGGATAGAGATAAGTAGAGACATTGAGAAGGCATTTTTGAAAAAGCACACCTCCTGAGAGTGAAACCTTAGGAAAAGAAAGGTATTTCAGAGCATATCAACTCAACACGTTAGTAAGCTCCAATACACACACGATGGAGCCTGGGCAGTAGCTGAAGTGGCACAGAGGCTGCCTGGGATTTAGCTGGAGACAGGGAATGTCAAGGTTCTAGCTGGGGATGGAGATCCAGATCTTCACCCTATATAGGTCAGTGGTACCAGGGGGCCTAAACTATAGCTGCTGAGGTCCTATACAGAAGGTCAGATTCTGAGCTCATACTGATTTGTACTAGCTGAGGAACTGATCTGAGAAGTCTGTGCTAGGGCAAATAATATAACTTTTTTCTTCTTTTCTGTTTTTTTTTCTTTTATTTTCTCTTCTCTCACAGTCCCCCCTAAAACCCCCTGAAGTGCCACTCTGGTTGTGTGAGTTTATTGATTTCCCCCAGCCCAGAGAAACAGAAAGAGGGGATGGGGTACAGGCAAAGGGATGGAAATAGAAAGCTATAAATTATTTGTGACAGGAAAGCAATAGTGCCAGAGTGCTGAGCACAAGTCCCGTGTCACTATTAGATTCCTTTTAGCCTGATGACACTGTAAAAGAGGTTAAGTGTCTGATGGAATCGTACACCTTGGGGGCAGGGGCAGTCCAGGAGCAGAACAAGCCACAGAGAGCGGGTATATCAATTCTCCAGGCCAATAATATTCCCCTCATTGATCGCAACACAAAGTTCAAAAATCTCATTATAGCCAGGCAGACCTGGAACTTTTTAAAAATCAATAGAGTGATATAATGTATGTATACTTTGTATAAATGTATCTATCCATCCATCCATCTATCCAAAATCTGCCTGAGGGTGTCTAAGTTAACCTATACATTATAGTGTGTTATGTTCTATTGTAGTGTAGCATAGTGAATAGATTGGAAGATTTCCCCTGCAGCCTTAGATGACATTTTATAAAACGTCCTGTTAGCACTGAGGTGACATCAGACAGTTCCATTCATACTGAGATATGACGTCAGATTCACCATTTGTACTGGGGGGTGGCAGCTCGGCTTCTACTGAGGGGAACAATAAGATGAGCCTAATTATACTGAGATGGCCGATCAGGCTGTGCTGAATCATGCTGCATGGAAGTTGCAAAGTTTTGAAAAGCCATTTAGAGTAAAAACAGCCTGTGAAATGATGGTGGTATAAAATGCCTGTCCATAATGCTTCAAAAACCCAAGCAGAGGGTGAAGAGGAAGGTTCAATTTCCTTCCCTGTTCAGTTCGTGGTCTCTTGGCTGAGAATGCCAGTTAGTGCCAGTCGTGACTGTGTTTACTGAAATGTGTCCATTAGGAACTGGAATGAGCCTCACCAGCTCATTTCACCAAGTAGCCGTCAGCTGGTAATGATTTTCGGTCACTACCAACCAGGGCCAGATTTCAGCTAGTGACCCAGAGGTGAAAGGCTGTGTTCAAAATTGTTCCCCTCCTGAGAATGAAACTGGTTTTATGTCAAGAGAAAGTGTCTGGAAACAGTGAGAAAAGGGGAGCAGTTCCAGTTGTGCAACCTCCAGTGGTTCGGGTCAAATAATTCCTGGCATCAAAACCACAGCAAATCTAATAAGGTCTCAGGTAGAAGGTATTTCCTAACCTAAAAGAAGAGGTGGGTCATGAAGAGGCTCTCCCCAGCAGTGCTCCTTTGCCCTACAGTCACAGCTGAACTCTAGTGTTGTAAGGATAGAGGAGAAATTTCAGGACCTTAACGCTCAGTACAGAATACAGCAGTGCAGCCCCCGGGGTAGATTCATTTAGGGACAGTGATAAACAGCAGGATAGCTGGGCATTGCTGCTGCTGCTTTAAAAGACTTCGAGTGAGTCTGTCCTACACAAGACCACCTAATGAAACAGCAGATGAAAGATAAACAGAGCTGACCTCATCCTGTAGCAACAGATGCAGCATAATAATACTGTCTTTAAACTTCAGGATTGCCGAAAGCTTCTCACCCTTACCAGAGGTTGAAATAC
Organism: Athene noctua; assembly: GCF_965140245.1. Lineage (NCBI taxonomy): Eukaryota > Metazoa > Chordata > Aves > Strigiformes > Strigidae > Athene > Athene noctua. The sequence continues at coordinate 45,531,278 of NC_134041.1, forward strand.
GCATTAAGCCAGCTCTGCTGCCTCAAACCTAGGATTTCTGGATTACTGCTGTGTAAGAGGGAGCAAAACCTTGATCACCTCTTGCTGCCTTTGATGGCTCATCCTTGCCTCTAGACACTGGAGAAAGACAAGCCCTTTTGCAGAACATTTCCTCAGCCATCCCAAAAGCAGAAGGGACACAAATCCTGGCAAACCAGTCAGCAGAGCTCATTTCTTGAAGTAAATGCCGGTATCTTTATTTTCTCCAAAAGAAATTGTCACTTTGAACTACATTCATCCCTGCTCTAATTCCATCACAGTCAGTGACTCCAATAACAGTATTTGTGTTTAATTAGGGGCATAAACTGGTACTTACTGTAAATTCCCATTTTTCATTTTCCAGTCAGAGGTTTTTGCACAAGTTGTCTACTTTGAGTTTCAGAGAATATACACAGATTTAATACATAACCTTCTGAAGTTTCAGCAACAGGACATTTATAGATCTTTGATTGCAGTAAAGCAACTGAACTTCATTTCACAATCTAAATTTAATATGTGATATTATCTTAAGTAATGGCATATAATGTCATTACAGTACATAGCATCATGCTGTGAATTATACATCCATTCCTGGAATTCATGAGTTACCATAGTTGGCTTGTAGTAACTCTTTCTAGAGTTAATACTGCATACAGCTCCAGCTGAAGCCAACTGCCTGTTTCCAAATGCCTTTGACTTTCTTAAACATTCAGCATTAGATCATGAATTTCCAATGTTTGATTTCTATTTTGTTATTTTCAGCAGTTTTAATGCAATTCCTTTTGCTGATTCTGAATACAGATGAACAGACAAAAATAATCTCTCCCAATATGACAGTTGAAACAATCTCTAATCAAATTTGGTCAAGAATGTACAAAGAAATATTACAAGTTAAAATTAGGTGAGCCATAGTCCTTTCTGAGAAGCAGAACTTTCGTTCACTTCATGTAAATAAGCAAGTAAAAAATCACTTCTAAAGCTGTCCAGAAATTATCTCCTAAGAGAATGACAGATCATAGGAAACGTCCCTCGCTTCTCTCGTATTTCTATCTAAATGCTCTTATAGCCTGTCATACTTAGCCTGGTTTCTCTTCTCTTACTGTTTCTGGCAGAGTCTTTAGACAATATCTCAAATAAAAACGTCATACTAGGGCTGATCAGAGGGAGATGAGGTAGGTCTGAATCGTCTGGAGTCCCAATCTAGCAATTGTTTTAATCCTGGAAGAACAAAGTGAAGTTGCACTAAGGAGAAGAGTGGTGTGTTCTGCTGCCCCAAGGAGACCCTGACAGATTTCAGAAAGCACTGAGATCCTCACTTTGATCATATTCCTTTGTTATGGATTATTTTTCAGAGTGGAAGGATACACTCAGCAGAGCCCCAAACTCCTTGTAATTGTTTTTGAGTATTCATATTTTAAATGATTCATATTAGAAGCACATTACAAGACTCCAGGGTGTGCATTACTGAGCAATTAAAGCAGTTCTTGGAAGGCTAACATTACAAAGCTTCAGTCTTTTCTCTGCAGTGTGTCCAAGGGAGGCTGTGATGGCCAAGGAACACACACCCTGCTGTGCCACGCTGCTTAATTAGTGAAGGGCTGTGCTGCTGAGCCACGGGCTGCGCCAGTAGGAGAGACAAGGCAGCCTATAGGGGACTTGGTACAGGGCTAAGTGAGACAGTGATGCCTTCTCTACATCAGATTTCTTCCTACAAAGGTGCTCATGATCATCCCAGGGATGCTGGTGGAAAAGCATGCCTGAGGAAAAGAGGGAGAACATGGGATAGGAAGAGGCAGCTTAGGGCTCCTTGGTGACAGCCCCCATGGAGCCAACAATATCCCACCTGCAGATTGGTGCTGCACAGCCATAAAGAGCTCTAAACATTGCTTTGGTTCAAATAAGAGAGAGTGTTATGTTTCTGTGCATGGGTTGAGACACAGCTGAATTCACATCAGAGCAAAAGAAAGGGGAGAAAAAAAAGTCTTGTTTGCACAAAGTTCAAAATGGAGACCAAGCTTCATAACATGGTGAGGAAGAACAACCATGGGATTTGGGGGTGAAGGAAGGGAAATAGAAAATCTGATAGTTAGAATCTAATCCGACTTAGGGGAAAGGGCTTCATTTCCTTGCTCTGTCATGGACCTCTCATCAAGACTTTGGACAAATGGCATTTCTCTCTGTGCTCTGTTTCCTGCCTGAAGTGTGAAGATAGGGGCATTGCTGTGCCACCTGGGGCACAATGAGGACAGCTGGAAGGAGGAGTGAAGGGTTCAGACTCTCTAATAACAGGGGCCAAGTAAGTGCTTCAGCGATCTGTAGCACAGTATTGGCTTCGTTCCCCTGCTTGAAGCAGAAGTGACATGTACCCTGCTGACAGTGGCTGTACATGAAGGGAAGGGAGGTAGGCAAAGGCAACAGGAGCCGTATTTCAGCTGCACTGGCTTTGGGGGTCACATTTGAATTTGTGGCAGCAGATGTAGTTGGGAAGATCAGTGCTGCAGTTGCCCCCTAAAAGCCACAACATAATTTCCATTAGGATGGCGGGGGCAGTAACTTCTCCTACTGCTCTAAAAATCTACTGCAACACTTGCAGCCCTCAGAACAACAGCTGACGTTGGCAGGAGCAGCAGACTCAGCTTCCTTGCTAGCTGGCCTGAGGCTCTGGCACTCCCTTCCAAGACAGCAGAATGCCTTCAAACCCTGCTATATTCAGGGGCCACAAGCAATATTCACACATTCAAACTCTCCCCTGTCATGAAAATTGCATTTCCTTCTCCCTACCTTTCGGAAAGGGAGGGAGAAGAAAGGTAATCATGTACTACATTAGTATATAAGCACAAGTATGACAGATTAATTAGATTGATTAGATAAATAGATGGATGGTCCTAAAAGGTGCCCAAAGAGGGATTATCTATTTTCCTGAAGCTTCCAAATAGATGAGAGGTCAAAATGGAGATGCCTTACGTGACTCAAAACACAATCCCAGCCCTCCCTGGAAAGATTTGATTCCTTGTCTGCTATTAATCTGTGTAGGTCCTTCAATAGAGCTACACTGACATGACACCTGAAGACATGGAGAAAAAAGTGCCACTTTGTTCCAGGTTAGCTTGCTCACTCCAAACACAAGAGAAAGCCCAACCCTTCCCTTTTCTCCCATCGCATTTCTTGGCTGCATTCTGAGGAGAAGCAGAATTCACAGCAGCAGTTTTACTATCTGAATGGCTTAGAGAGGAGCTAGGATTTTTTTGTTGTTTTAAATCAGTGACCCATGATGACACCATATGGTTTTATTTCATTTAATTTGAGCAGAGCATTAACGTTCAGCTTCTAGCAGATCTCTGCCCATTCCAGTTCTGCTGTGCTACATGGTACAAGACCAGGCTTAAGGAAGGGGGGTGGAAGGAAAGAAAGGTGAAGATGCCTGCCTTCTGGGAGGGTGCAGATCTGCCAGGAAGCAGGTTGGCCTGCCAACGCATTCTGCTGAGCAGTAACACACAACTTCATGCCACTAGTACTGGTGGGGTTGACAGCGATCAGCCCCATGTGTATAGGTTGCCTAACCTGACCTCCCTGAATAAAATGCTGCATTAGGCTTTAAGAAACATTTTCCCATTCATCCAAGCGGATTTGCGTTAGGGTGCAAAACCCACCTGGGAAACAGAAGGTGTGCTTGAATGGTTGCTGTGTTGTGCAAAGCTGTGGCTCAGAGCCATCAGAACCCAGGCTGACTGGCTTAAAGCTGGCTAAAGTATATCTACATGAGCTGCAGTCAAGCAGTGACTGCAGCATAGAAATGTCCTCAGGCAGGTGTTTCTACTTTTATTACACTCAGTTCACATTTGGAAGGCTTTCTTTGCAGTCAGGAAAGACAGAAATTCATTAAAATCCAAACATCTAGAAGATGTCATACAGTTTACAAAATATCGAAGCAAACGTGATCCTGGGTGTAGATGTTTGACATCCTGGTTTTAAGGTCAGTTAAGGAAATCTTTAGAAACACAGGCCAGGGAGGAACCACCTGTCTTATCAAATCCAAATTCTAATATCATAGGCAACCATGGAGCAGACGTTCAACTCACAGCACCCATGAAACTATCCATCCCAGCAGCTACAGACCTACTATTCCCCCTCAACAAACTCATAATCTCTGCAACAAAAGACCAAAAGCTTCAAAAACAACATGCCACAGGAAGAGAGCAGGAGAGAAACATTGTCAGTGGCTAGGCCCCCTTCACTAGCAAGAGATTTCTGCCATGAAAATGCTCAGAAATTTTTGAGCTCTTAGGAATTAATCATTTTCTAAGACTACACCTACACTGCAATGACTGCGGTTCAAAATGACATCTTCTGTTACCTGCAGACTGGCCGGCTTGGGTCCTGCTAGCAGCGTTGCTGCAGCAGCATGGAGCTGGCGCAGGGTACAGCCCCACGAGCTGCCAGCACACTGGTGACTGCTGTGCAGCACGGGCCAGAGCTGTCAGAACAGTGGCTGTGCCAGCACGTGAGTTAAGAAGACCTACAGAAACACATGGGTTTGCCAAGGTTAAATATCTTAATCTGGAGCATGGGAACTTTTAATTAAAAGCTTTGCTTTGAGCCCATTTCCAATTATTAAAATTCAGGAGTCTATGCTGAATTCCTTGTGGACATTCATTTTGATTAACAGAAGACATGTGTGTACTAGGAAAGGAGCCTTGAACTGGGAGGAATCAGATAAATGTAGATAACATTCTCAACTCTCTTGCAAGTTATGCCATACCTGGTATTTTGTGTAAAACCTCAGATCTCGAAGATAAGCAATTATTTCAGCTTTCATTTAATACCAAGGTATTTCTGTCTTTCATGGCTGCAAAGACCAGGTGGAAGTGGGACCTGGCTGCATCCCAAGCAGCCAGAACTAGAGGCAAAGGAAAAAAACCCAGATACATTCTTATTTACAGCCTTCCAAATTTTATGCCAGTCTCTTTGTTTTGGAAGCTATTGACTCAGGACTTTTTAGCTTTTGGGCTTGGCAGCATTGTGTATTAGCTGTGTATTACCTCTGTATCATGTCAAGTGCTCCACTGCAGTACGTGCTTGCATGTGTGGGGTAAGTAAATGATTCCCTTTACAGAAGTGTTATTCTGTGTGCCACCTTTACATTTGTCAGAACTGGTGAAAATTTCATAGTGAACCCCTTGCCAGTAGAAGATATCTTCCCAAAATCAAAACAAAAACAGTGCTGGGAATGTATCAACTATCTGTTATTTTTACCTTGTTTTTTAGAGAAATTAACAAAATTGTGAGAAGAATTTAAGCCTTATCAGAATGGATTTTTTTTTCCCCTCTAAGATGACCTTTTTAGGGTGTTGAGAGACTATGCTAAAAAAATTAATAATAGAATAATATATTTAGATTTTATTGAAACAGCAGGTTCCAACTACACTGAAATGTAGCTGCAGAATTTTATTAAAGTTCTGATTCAAAATCACATTGAAAAGTTGAAAATTTCCACAGAGAACCTGAATCTTTCCCTTCCTGTTCTAGTCCTCACTGCTCTTGGTATGATATATTCCTTACTTTATCATGCCACCCAAAGCAGTCAGCCACAGGTGAGCACTTCAGGGTGTGGGAGCTACATAGGCTCCCAATATAAAGTTGGTGCCCATCTCTGTAGAAGATAGTCTAGTTTTCATAGTGATAGGTCAAAGTTATCTTTTTGTAATGAAAAGCCAAACCTGTAGCCAGTCTGCTTGGCTCATGTAAGTCACTATCTGGTCTAATATTTAGAGCATACAAGCTATATGTTTGTTTATGTACCTACACTGTGTTTGCAAATGCACTAGCATTTGTATCTTACTATGTTTTAATTTACCATACAATCTGTATACTCGTTTATCTTTGCCTATAGATCTGCATTTATAACTGTGGCTATATGGAGTTAGACATTTGAGTCACATATTAGATATTGAGACCCCATGAAGAATTAATAAACATTTATTCAACCATTACAGTTTTTAACAGAGTTTAATGGGCAAATAGGCTGTTCAGATCTGTGGCTTGTAACCAACACCAGCTTTCTATATGGATGGTTTTGTACAGCACCAAGCACAGTTATTATAAATAAGTCATAGCCACCTAGAATTCATCTGTAACAAGGCTATAATATCCATGATGTAATATCTAATATAGCTGAATACTGATACATAATTAATGTGGAACCTTGCTGTATTATAAGGCCCATACCTGTGTGTACATTTGCATAGTTGTGTAAGTCTGTGAGTGCAGATCTGCTTTATTTCTAAATCACGTATCTAGCATCTATCCGATTAACTGCAGAGCTGTGGGTTTCTGTGGGCTTTCAGCAACGTATTGTTTTGATCCTTTTCTGTTACAATCACAATGGCTGATAGCATACACTGGACTTTTGGGTCCCTTTTTCCTGGCCCCTGTATAAATACAGTTTCTGTACATAGGAGTTAGCAGTTTAAGGGTTTACCTACATATAGCTGTGCAAAATAACTAAGTTGAATTAACTGAAGTTGTGAAATTAAAGTGGTCTAGTTAAACTACATTACACCTCTGACTCCCTTGTTTAGAATTAAGGCAGCTTTAATTTAGTTTAGCTTAATTCACTTTGGAAATGAAGTAAACTAAATTCAATTTAGGACACTCAAATTTTTAATGAGCATCCGAACAATGTTTTAATGCTTTTAACCAATGCACTTGCAAAATTAAGTCGGATTAATTTTCTCATTTGTCCCTGTGTAAACAAGCCTGTTGCCTATTCCCTGTCAATGAAACCATCTCAGCTGAGACTCCTTCAACAACTCCAAACTGACAAACAACCTCCCAAGAGCAGCAGTTTAAATGATCCTCCCACATGCACAAGTGTTCCCTCATCCCTACATCCCCATACAGGCGACTGTTGTTCCCGAGAGTTTTAGTGATGTCTAAGACTGATTTGTCCAGAGCTTGACACACTGAGCCAGGCAGTAGCTGGGGTAAACATAGAAGTTCTACAACAATTGTTTAGCACTATCTGAAGACCTGAGTTATAAATATTTAATTATTCAGATTTTAGAGTTTAGGCTTTTACGGTGGAATACCATATTGCAAATTACAAGATATTCTCCCTGAAAATTATTATATTCTAGAGAATTTTAGTGAGTTTTAACCAGTTCCATTATTTCAAAACATGGTCCCCTTAATTTGAATTAAGTATTTGTTCACCTAATGAATTGGAATACCTCCATCTGTAAATTAGCATGTATTTCATTTTTTGATCTAACCTAGATTGGACAAGATCAGATGCAATCAGGATTCCTAGGTAGAATACATACGTGATGGTGTTTAAAAAACTACACTACCTTTACATTTTTTCTTGAATATATTGTAGTCTAAGAAGACAGGAGGTAGCATAAAGTAGCCCAAAGATTCTATCTCGCCATTTTTAAAGGGCAGTTGCAAAATCAATCATGAACAAAACAATCTTAGAAATAACACAGAAGCATATATAAAATACAAAAATATTCATATTTTTAAAGCATCATTATGGAAATTTCAGACTTTTCATTACCTGCATAATTTTAAAACCACACTGTGTATTTGGTCAAAACATTTGGTCTTAGGAGAAAAATGTTGTCAGACGTTACTTTTATCACAATGCAAAAAAGCCCTCGAAAAATTGCCTTTTGGAAAATGTCAACTTAAAGAAAGCATCTGCCCTAAATCTTTACTAAAAAATCAACCAGACAAACAAAAAACCAAATAAAACAAAGAATACCCTCTTAAATATCCCAAGCCATCAAGTACTATTTGATTAGATGGTTAGGCTATATTTTTGTGTGCTTGTTTTTTATGGAGTCAGTGCTAATGAATAAACGTTGTTGGATGGCTACTACAGTCTTAGATCTTTGACTGGAAGAAAATTAGCCTAGTTTCACTGAAACAGTTACCAGTATAATAAGGAGACAGTCCTATACTGTGATATGCAGAATGCATTTGAGTGTGTGTGTGGGCATCCATTTATGTGCAGCTAGCTAAAAAGATACCACTGTAAGTAAAATCTAGATTTGTAGCAACACATCAGTTTGCATGACTTTTCCAGTGTGGATATACAGCTGCACGAGGCTCCACTGATGTATCAGTGTGGGCACGTATGTGCTTGTGCACTGTGCGCACAGTCATTTGCATGTCTGTCTGTCTGCAGGTATGTTGCTACTTCTGTGTGTAATCTGGCTCTGGTGCTTTCTAATCAGAAAGCAATGAGCTCAGTAAAAGCATGTATGTATTTGTATCTGTGCGTGCATCTGTCTGCATATGGATGGGCTTGCATGGTGACTGTGGATACACTTCTTCTTGTGTGGTTTGTGTGTCCTTCCTGTGAGATAAATGCCCTCCTGCGATCTGATCTCGGTCACTACATATCCTTTCATTCCCATATGTCCTTTGGCAGCAAAAATACTAACTGGGCATCAGAAGACCTGGATCCTGATCCAGCTGCCTGTTGATGGACTCTGCGACTCAGCCAGCTCTTTTAATCCACTCTGTGCCTCAGTTTCCCCCTTCCATATGTTTTTTTATAAATACAGTGGACATAGACTATCTGCTACTACACGGCCATATGTAATGCCATGTGTGATGGGCTCTGTCTAGCTCAGTCAAGACCCTGGGTCCTGAGAGGATCTTCTGATGCTATGCCACTGCCTTACAGTAATATTCATCCCTGTATGTGTCTGCCTTCGCGTGTTGGTGCTTGAGCGTCCATCTGTGTACTTTGTGGCTGGCTATCTGTAGTTCTGTTGAAGAGTTTATCTCCCCCATGTACATATAGAGCAGGGGGAGGTGGAAAGGAAGGAGTTATTAAATGCCAAGCGGATATGCAATAAATCCCATTGATTTTGCAAACTCCAACTTGTCTTCAATCTCTTTCTGTTCTTTATCCTGGGGGCATTGCAACAAAACCCTGTTTTAAATACCTTTTCTTTCCCTTTCCCCTTCTCCCTCCTCCCACTCCCCAAAAAAGTGTCAATATTTTATTTGGATTTTTAACTTCGCTCCATAACAGTTGTTTGACCTCCTGACTCATGTGAGTCACATAAATTCTGGGACTTTATTCAGGAGCCATGTTCCTGCTATTGAATAAGCAATTTGGGAGGGTGAATTAATGACTTGTGCTGTTGCTGGAAAGTCCCTGAAGAAATATTAAAATTGCTTGCAGACTGAATCAATACTCACTGAACACCCAGCATGAGGACCTGGGCTTTTTAATGGCTACAAGCAGCGGCACTCGGCAGAGGAAGGGGAATTCCTGTACACACAACGCATGCAGGTACACACAACCGACAGCAGTCTTCCCCCAGCCTCGCTGGCTTTTTCAATAATGGCATATTCTTCTGCACACAACCTGGTATGAGTAGATGCCTGCTGTGCCAAGGAAAGGCCTTTGAGTCCAGTTGCCCTGTCTCCCTCCCCGGAAGATCATGCAGGATTTGCAAAAGCTGACCATTTGGGCCTTGTGTTAAGCGCTTGGGTTAACATGCTCTGGCACAGTCTGCGAGGCACAAGGATGGTCGATTATTTGTGGTGTTATGAGCATGTTTTATGTGGACACTTTGCTTTTTTCCTCTCTGAAAGGGAAAGACAATAGTGCTGTTATAGATTTGGGTGTGCTGCTGTGGTTTGGGAAAAGGATTGGACTGTTTTGCAGAGGCAAATCTGTGAGATGGTTCTATGGCTTTGGGTGCTAACAGCATTTGCATCTGTCCCTAATGTGGATGTGTTGCATTTCTGATACTCAGTAGGTTTTGCTTTCTTATGTTGACTTCTGTTATAGTGAGTCTTGAATGTCATCTGCTCATGCTTGTGTTAAGAGTGACCACATGATGCTTTTGGTCATTGAGCAAAGGTGTCACTTCACTGGACCAGTCTATTTTGATGGCCATGGGTGCAACCTCACATGGTCCTGAGACGCCTGGGGGTCCATCAGCCTCACTAGGACATGAACATACGCAGTGTGCTCCTCACTGAGGCTTTTACTGTTTGTTATTCACTAGGCTAACAACCAGATTTTGTCCACACCCTAAATTTTGCTCTAAGCCCCCTCTGACAAGGGTGAGTTTTGTTGCCAGAGTTTTCAAATCTCCTTTGAGAATGCAGGCCCCATGTTTTGCCATTGTGGTCATGAATGGCTGTTTTGTATTCGCTTGTTGGGCGGCTGTTATTGTGTATTAACACCAGGGTGGGTGCGCTTTGTATGACCGCATGTCTGTCTCATTGATTCCATCAGTATTATTTTGTAATCGTGTGTCTCTGTGATTGAGTTAGTGTGCATTTCAGGGCTCCTGTGTATTGAATAATGATGTCAGGGATTGGGTTGTTTGACTGGGTAATGGCCTCTTTTCAGTGTTGTAAGTGAATGTGTCCTTCTCCTGTTTCCCTGTCTCAGCTGGGGCAGGATCATTTACACTAGGTGATTCCTTAAGATGCTCACATGCACTAAAAGAATATCCCTTTGGCTCCCGAGCTCTCCCTGCCAGCGGGCCATGCTGAGGGTACGCCACTCGCGTGTGTGTGACACGAGGGGTGGCACGTCTGGCTGGTTCTCAGCTGCATGCTTCAAGGTCTGTGGCCACTTGTGAATAACCGTGTGTTTGTATGTTGGTGTATTTCTAAGGCGGTGTGAATATGTTTACATGTGTGTGCACCTTCTGGTGCACTCAGGGGTTTTGCTAAGACTTTTCGGTTATGTTTTTGGATAAGTCCCCATATCCTAGGTCTCTCCACAAATATATGCAACTGTGCAGTTTCAAATAGATTGGACAGAGTCTGTGAAGGGATCTATAAATGACTACACACACCTACAGTGAAGCACACACTTGCCTTTGCAAGGGTCTTCTTGTGTGACTTTCTATATTAATGCATAGAAGGGCATCCATGTCAGTTAGCAGATGCCTCTGATCTGTGTGTGACTGCCTGGCAGTGTTCCCATGTCTGAACTGACCTGGGTCTCATATATGTAAGAAAGAATTAGATTCTATGTCAGCAGCATTTAGCAGTAAATATATGTGTTAAGAAATTTTAAATGTACAGTGAATCTCTAGGGTTGTGCAACAGATTCTGACTGGGATGGATATTGTGGATATGCTCTAAGACAGTGTAGCCACATTTGGTCCCTTGGAAATGAACAAGAGAGTTCAGTTATTTTTCAGCTGATTATGTGTCATTGCCGCATGGATTTATTTGCCCTGCTCAGGCAATGTGTCTGGCATTGGGCCTGTTCTGTTCTTCCTCAGCCATCAGGATTTGGCCCAACAGCAGTCACATCCAGACAAAGTCTATGAAAAAGGCTGTGAAAGATCCAGAAAACTTCCAGAAAACTTCCCCCTCACCAAAATATCCCATCAGGGAAAGACCCGTGACCTCTCTCAGTCAGGTCATCTATATGGCTGGGCTTTAGCAAGGGAGTGAGTTTAGCTTGTATTTTTCAGTGAGGTTGCTAACAGGTAACTCCTTACTCCTTTTTGCATTAGCTCAAGCCTTGTTACTTCCCCTGCCTCCTTGTTTGTGCTCTCCCACTCTTTTTCCCTCTTCCTCCTCTGTATTCCTGCCTGCTTTTGACCTTGAACACAAGACACTATCCTTAGCCCACCCACTGCTTTACCAGCTCCCACCCCTCACACTGGGGTAACAGCATCAGGGTAATAGGGGGAGGAAAAAAAACAGGGAGGGAGGAAGGGAGAGAAAGGGGGAGAGGGAGAGAGAGAGAGAGACCTGTTTGAAAATAATTGGAGGCTGTTAAACGGAGGAGCCCAGCATATCACTCTAGTAATGGAAATAAATTCCATTGTATTTGCATTTTAATTTTCCACATAAACAAAGGCCCGGAGTGTGCTGGCTTCGCCAGAATCACCGGCCAGAATTTAATTAGAAATGAAAAGTTTATAGGGTCCTCTTTAATGCGATTAATGCACAGTTAACATTTATCACATACATATGCTGGAATCGCCTTTTTTAAGCAACCACCGGCCATGAAATGAATTTCTTTTCAACTTTTTTAGCGTGCGTGAGGAAGGCTGTCTCTGTTGAGGCGGTCCAGTGAGCACACTCCTGACAGCTTGGTAAACTGCAGCCCACAGAGGCTTAGTAGCCCCCATCCTCACTGAGGAAAGTTCAAGGTGGCTTAGAGGGAAGCATGGTCTAGTGGTTAAAGCCTGAGGTTGGGAGTCAGGGGATCTGGGTTGTATTCCCAACTCTGCCACATGCTCACTGCATGACTGACTTGCTCTCAGCATCTGTTTCTCTGGGTGTTAAAAATAAAAGAGAAATCAGCTGGAAGAAGATACCTCAGCCCCAGACCCCTCAGTGTCTCACGCTCTCCAGAAACTTGCCCAGCCCTGTTGTATGGGATCTGGATTGGATCCTGCACTGTGCTGACCTCTTATCTTGTCTCCCTGTGCTCGAGCATCCCTGCGCTGGCCACAGGGACAGGGGAGCACCCACAGCGCTTGCCTGATGCGAGAGGCTGGGCCTCCTGGAGGGACTTCTTTGCACTGCCCCAGCTACCTGCGTGCTCCAGGTGGCACAGATCCCTGCACATGGGTTTGTAGAGACCTCACATTGCCTGTGTGAGATACATATCTTCCCACCAAGGAGCATGCGGCAGGAGTGGAACAAACTCTGCCTGTGTGGGAGCCCTGGCAGCCCTGCCTGTATTCACTGCTGAGGCAGCTCCATGTTTCTTAAAGGAATCCTCTCATGCTGGTTTGGTCCAAAAAACTGCTAAGAATGGCTTGTGAGATACTGGGGCTATCAAGCCTAAACCTCAGATCCTAACATAAACCTAATCAGAAGCAGCTACTAGCCCTCCTTGTAGTAGGGGTAATTATACCTCTGTCACTCTGAGGGGCCCTGAGAGGTTGCCCTATGAGTGCTGCTATAAAGCTTTGAGCTTGTCTGCATGGGGACACTAGGAAAAGCAAGTCTAAATCTAGACAAATTATCAATATCTTTCCCTTGCAGAGCACAATGCCAAGATAAAAGGCCAAAGGTGAACATCTCCCCTGTGAGCCCGTGCCCCTCCCAGAGCCAGGAGGGCTTGTCACCTCCCTGTCTCCTCCTGGCTCCCAGAGCAGACTGTATCACCACTGGTGTCCCCATTGTCCTTTCCTTATGCCCCCTCCCCTGCTCTGGCTGTGTGACAGACAGGGTCTACAACCCCCCCTAATCCCACGCTTCTTTTCTGGGCTTGCAGACAAGCAGAGCAAATAAACTAGGCCCATGGACACAGAATGTTAGTGTGTTAGGGACACAGCAGGGGAAGGAGGAACATGAAACCTCTATTGATCCCTTGAGGAATGATGTCCCTTCCTTATCTTATCAGATTCCCTTCACTCTTCAATTATAGTCTGTTGAAATTGCCCTCTTAACCCAAACAAGATAACCTGGGTAATGAGGAGAAGAGTGTGAGGGGATAGGAGGGAAGAGGAGGAAGGCAGAGTCCAGTGAATTAAACTATGGCTATCATTAGAAATAGCTCCCTTAGTGTAACCCCCTCTGCCCCCACTATCCTCAGGTATCCCCTTCTTTCATCATGTATCAGATCCACACACATCCACTCCCTGACAAATACATCATGCCATCTACACCCCTCATTCCCTCAGATACATTAGGTACTCCCAACAGGCATATGTCCCCAGATTTGTATGTGGCATCTCCATGTATATATGTACCCACCCTGCTGTATCCCTTCTGTGTTCACACATCTCAGATGACACTCTGCTGTATACGCACTTGCACATGTGTTTACGTTACTGACGCTACCCATCTCACCAGCTACATTCTCCTCAGCACGTTGGTGTATGGCTGCCATAGCACCTTATCCACAGATTTGCCCAAAAAAACTGCTGACAAAGATATGAGCACTGCTAGGACCCACCATGTATCTGTTCACAGCCACAGTTCCTCAGTGCATGCACATGACCGCCTTGCCATCAGGAAGCAGTCACACAGAATCTTGTGCAGAGTCCCACAAAACTAGACAGACTTCCCAAGACATGTATTGCCATGCCTTTGCTCGCCCCTGTGACTCCCTGCATGTAACTGAAGGATTACGATGTTGTTTCCATGGATAAGAGTATTCTTAGTTCTTCCACAGACCAGTAATATATACTTGGTATAAGTCTATACTCCCAGCTGGACATGTTGCCCTAGTGATATGCCCACACTCCTCCTTGTACACATGTCATGGGGTATAGGGCATGTCTCAACCAAATATCCATTACAGAGAAGATTGTCTGGTGGAACAATAGAGACTCAGCGGTCTGTCTGCACAAATGCACCCAGGTTTCCATGCTCAAATTACTTCACTGTGCACAGAATGATCCAGGAGCACATTCAAATGGTGCAGAAGGTGCTTTCATTTTGGAAAGGTGGTGCTCTAAGCAGTACAAAGGCTTCGTTTACAGGGCTGACACCCTCCCCTTGCACTCTTCTAAAGACTGTATTCCCCAGGATCACTTTATCCCCTGCCTTTCACTGTGCCAGGAGCATTTCCTTGTATACACATCCACCTGAAACGGGCCACACTCCCTTCCATTTCATGTCTCCCTCTGCCACCAGCTCTACCAATTTTGCACGCTGGGCACCAACACCCAAAGGGGTCACCCAGATGCATGTATTTTTCTTTAAATATTTTCAGGTCACAAAAATTCATGTAATCCGCAAAAGGGGGTTAGAATCACAGAAGTAATCTTTTTACAAATTTGCACGTGCTCTTTCATATGCAAGCATACAAACTCACACATGCAATTCCTCCCTGCTCTCCAGCTTGTGCACCTCACAAGAATCTGCACACAGCCAGATATACTTACTCTGTCCCCATCCTGGCTGCCTCCATATGCACAGACCCCCAACTCAGGCACACATGTAGCCATGTAAGGGAGTTGGATGTCAATACTCGATGACTCTGCATCTTGTTTGGCACAGTGGCCAAGACTGCCTTCTGTAAAACCACAGCAAGTCTGGTTTTGACACTATACAAGTCAAACCTGCCTTAGCCTTTCACTCCATCCTTATGTCTTGCCCTTTCCTCCCCCAATCCCACCCAGCTGTGCTCTCCACCCAGAGGCAACACCACAAACACTGTCTCTTTAAAACTCTAAATTTGATGTTTGTTCTGTAGAGAGAGGGAATTTGTAACATTCACATTTTCCATACTGCCTCTGCTTGCACTGCCTTGACCCATTTGTAGATAGCACATCCCAGAAACACTTCCCCTATGCACCCAGTATGCAAACATGATCTCCTTTTCTTCAGAAATATTATTCCTTCCTTTCCTCTTCTCTTCTACATCTCCTTCCTTCCATATTGTTTTTATAAATAAGTGTGTGTGTATTTTTGGTGTATGTATAATTTATGTATAAATGTATAATTTTTCAAGATCAAAAGTCTGAATTTAAACAATCAAGACAGAGCCTAAGTTTAGGCAAATATTAACAGCAGGCATGTTACATGCTGTAATAGACTGTTCTGCAGTCTTTCTTTTTAAAGGCAGATGACCAAAAATTTTTCTACAAAGACTTTTCAGAGACATGAGTATGTTGAAAGTCAATAGTCCCTTTAAGAAGTGCCCAGACGTTAGTGCCTGAAGACTCTATTGCAGTTTTAAAGTGAAAGCTTGAACATGGGCAGTGGGGTAATGAGGTTGTCCAGCTTGAAGAAAACGAGGACTAGTTGTGAGGACTGAAGTGCTGGAATATTAACCCTCCCTGACCAAAGAAATGGGAACTGTTACTGTTGCCAGAACCATCCAAACTATCCTGAAACTAGAGGTGGTGCAGGGCATCCTGTCTGACAGATATGTGAGGGTTTCTTTTGTGACTTTGTCATTTGGTCACACTCTCTGCTCTTCCTTTTATAAATTAATGAACAGACATCAATCTGCCTTGCAAAACATGGATACCACCCCTCTCAACTGAAATACAGTGATGGACGTTTTGAGCAGAGCTGATCACAGTTTGCCTCTCAACCAGAGATGGACTTTTAACCCTGTGCCTTGGCCCCTGCAGACAGGGGAGGGTGCTTACCTTGGAAGGAGGAGGAACTGTTCAAAATGGAGCCAAAGGAATAAAATCTAAATTGGCCCCCAGGAGAAAACAATTAATAGAGGCAAACTCCAGCATATCTGTCTGTGTACACATGTGTGCATGTGTTGGGGGAGTTGCTAGAAGCCTGGGGAACAATACCCTGTGCATATTTTAGAAATGCTACAGGAACTGCAGAGCTAGGGCATGACAACAGCAAGAAATGTCCTATTACCTATGGGTAAATGTTTCATACATAGCATTTTCTGGGAAGTGTATATGTGAACTCACAGTCCGTTAGCTCAGGCTTTTGGCACATCACTCTTCCTCTTCTCTGTCAAAACTAGTACACACATAAATCCCAAGCTAGACAGAGGACAAAGGAATATCCTTCCCCAACCACATCAAACTCCCGCATATGCTTCCTTTAGCCTACCAGCATTTTGTGTTACCGCCTATGTGCCTGCTCAGAGATACATGTTCCCTGCCATATACCAATATACTCATATGCAGTATCCAACCAGCAGGTGCATTCCCCAAAAGGTACCTATCAGCATTGCACTCACAGTCCCCGTATAGATGTCCTATAAAAAAATGCAGTATAACTCTGCTTTTTTCCTTCCCCATACCCACCTCTGAACACATCAGCTTTCACATTTGCCTACTATCTGTGTAAATGTACCCTCTACGCTCCTCCTATCCCATCACTCCTCCTCAATATCTATATGGATGGACATACTCTGTCCATGTGTCTCAAACACTTCATGCATACATCTTGTCATTCTTCACACCTCAACCACAGCTATTTCTCTCCTATGGCTCCAGGATTGAACTATTGCGTTGTCCATTTCCCAGCGACAAGGGGTCTAGTTGCAGGGTTATTGATTGGTTTTCATGCAGACAGATGGATCTGCCTTTGGTCTCCCCACCAAAATCCACCTCTGCATGGGCTGATTGTCACTGCTCCAGGGATAGGATTTCACCAGGAGACCACCCTCCATGCAAACATCTTTCACCCAGGCCATGGATGGTAATAAATGGAGTCAGGCTGAGCCATAATAAAAGCAATTGAGTGGGTTACCTGTGCAGACATGAGATTTATAACTCCTCATATTTGATGTGATTGTTTTATTGAGTTCTCAGTGCAGTTAGGATGCCGTTTATTTATTTATTTATATGCCTACTTATCAGGGTGGAGGGGGGAGGCTGTCACAGTCTAGCTAGCATTCAGCCTCCGTCTTGTCAGATACGAGCGCAAAGAAGAGGGCTCTCTAGTTTTGCTCTGCCTTTTACCTAGGCTTGGGCTTAGTGGTTGAACCCTGGCCAGGTATCTCATTTCCTATAATAAATAAAGATGTTTCAGGATCCCTGAAACCTTGAAAATGGTCTGAATTACGAGCCTAGCAGAAGCTAAGGGGATGGTGTAAAGAAAGGTGTGTGTATCTACTCATTTTCTAAAAGAACCTCTCGAAAGAAATTCCTATTTATGCTGTGCCTGTTCTGGACAATGGGCTGTGATCTATGCACAGAGCCTCTTTATGCTATTGCAGTAGAAATAGTAAGCACCAGCATTGCTTCTGACTGTCATCACATGTGAGCATTGAGAAATATTAGCAGGTGCAAATTGATTGGAAATGAATATTTGTAAGTGCTCTCCGAGGAGTTTGGAAACCTGGTGATTAGATTTGTGATTTTCAGCTGGGTAGATAGCCATATAAGTGCTACAAAATCAGCTCTCAGGTACTGGCACTAGAGAAAATTGGAGGATAGCACTGAATATCGTACTGTCTAGTATTTCATCACAAGCCTAACGGTGTTTGTTGTGGGTTTTCCAGCTCCTCTAGTCAAGTGATAGCATGAGAATTTCAGTTCTCATTTAATAAAGTATGTTTCTAGTGCTTGTGGGGCTTGAAAAGGAGCCTTCCTGAAGACTCAAAGGACTGCATTGTTAAGGTATTTTTAAAGTTGTTTAATGGGAGTCAGATATCCAAATCCCTTTAAAAATTTAGGGTAGAAAAGAGAAAACAAGTGAAAACAAACCCACATTATATTACAAGTACTGATGATTTTTATGCCAATTGTATGATTTAGGCTTTGTCTTGGCATTTTAAAACAGTTGGGACTGGTAAATATGGCCATGCGTGTATAGGCTCCGATAGATTAATTGGGATTACAGTGGAAAAATCTTAATTCCTGTTAGCTCTCAGTTTAAAGTATGATTGGGAGGAAACCTCAAACCTTTCTGACACTTTCATGAGTAGTAAACATCATCAGAGCCTTCTACACACAGATGGAATTTCTAAAGACCTAGTTAGCTGCACAGATGTCAGGCCAATGCTTTTGGAGTCTCTACCTTTCCCTTTATAGAGACGCTTCCCAAAAGTGGGATCCCTAAATATTTTGCTGATTGTAAGTGGAGAGCCTAAACTCCACTTGCGTTTCAGCATGGCTTAATTAAAGACCATGGAATCTAAGTCAAGCTCAGACTTTTTCAACTGTTTTGAAATATCTTTTTATTCAAGTAATATGGAAATCTTTTGTTTGAATGGGCTTTTAGGATCAGAGGTAGATTTTTGGGGATGTTTCATATACCACTGAAAAGGTGACTTTGTTCTGTATGCATCATGTCATCATATCATAAAGGGTCCAGCTGGCCTGCTAGAGCATTATCTATCTCTTTAGCCAACACAAGATTATTTTTTATTGTATCTTTGCTTGTTATTAATGCCATCTAGTTATATATATTTTCCAAGAAATCAGGAATTCCTATGGGATGCAATTCCACAACTTAATGGACCTTCCTATCAGGGGATACCTTCTGCTACCATTTAAATGTTTCCTTTCTTATTTCCCTCCCTTCATTCCTGGCTATACTGCTTTGTTTAAATGTGAATAATTCTTTTCCTGTTGGAGGGACTGTGCCCTTCAGATCAGATCACTATATTGTTCTCGCCACTTCGTCATTGCTTCACCAAGCCACTTATATTTTCTCCTCTTTTCTCCCAAAGTCATATGAATTTTTTCACATAATAGTGATTCTGGTAAATGAGGTTTTAGCTCGAGAAGACTCAGTCACCCAGCACTGAAATGCAGCTACCTCTATGGCAGAATGCAGCAATCATTCACCAGATGCAGAAGGTTGAAAACGTTTAACTTCCAACAAAAATCAAGCTTTCTGTACATCTATACAAAAAGCAAGAGCTGGGATTTTTAGGTGATAAAGAGACCAATGTGGTTCTAAACTTTGAGGTTCACAGAACAGGGAGCTCAAAACTTCCCAGGCACAACCAATTTTACTTGCTAACTGCCTCTGTTGAGCTAATATCTCTGCAATATGAAAATTAGAAAAAATGCAGCTATCTTATTGTAGTTCCCACCATACAACCTTCCAGTGGCCAGATATGAGGAATAAGACAAAAGGAAATGCTGTTAGCATTCATTTACTCTTTCGGCTGCAGTAACATTTGTCTGTAACCTTTGCTTTACGAGCCTGTCCTTTATTTGCAATGATAAAAAGAAGATAATACCAGGTTTGTGTCTGATGGAAAAGAATCTGAATTTAAAGGAGTATATTCCCTGTAATGAAGCCCTGTGTGACCCAATCACTTTCTTTTCTCAGCTGAAAGCGACTGGCAGTAGAAGTCTTCTACCTTGAGAGCATGCCTTGATGCAGGAAGTCACATGGGAACCTTAGGCTCAGCATCAACTAAGGGAGAGGATCCCTGATCCCGAGTTTCTTCTGTGAGTGCTAAGTACCAGGTTACGAGACCTGGTAAACACTACTGGGTACTGTTGAACAAGTTTTCTTCACCCCTGCCTTGCACAAGCACATTGTCAGTCAGACGCTAATCCAGTCTACGTGACCAGTCTAATCCTTGGCCTCTCTATTGAGAAAACTGACTTGTGGCTACTAAATACTGATGGTGGCAGTAGGTTTGTGTGACACACACACACATACTTGCCAGTTAAAACTGTGCAATTCACCCTGTGTTCACTGAAGCCATGCAGTTGTCACTACTTTTGGTCACTATGAACAAGCTGCCATTAGAGATACCCTGTACTCTTCCAACTTATTACCTGTCCTCCAAGAATTCTGTATTTATTCAGTGGGAAAGACAGGGAAAGATTCACCAGTGACTTTGGCCAGGGTGTCCTTTGGGGAAATTCTCAAGTGAGGCTAGTGAGAGTGACTCAGAAAGCTCTGTTTGCATAACATTGATTTCTTCCGCATATGACACAGCCTGATACGCCTGCCTTTGGCCAGACGCGATTTTTTTCTCTTGAGACGTTATGTTTACCTCAGTTGGGATTCTGCTCAATTCTATCTCCCTTGAATGGGCTAAAGTCTCAGCTGATGTAAAACAATGTAGCTCCAGTTTTGAGCCCTTTCTCATTTAGTGAAAGCTCACACTGAGTTTTACAAAGGTAGCTAAATACTGGTATTTTCATTTTACAGATGGCAAAGCAATCTCATAAGGAGTCCGTGTGACCTGCCCAAGATCAACCAGAAAGTTAATGACAGAACTGGTAAGAGAAATCTGATCTCCTAATATGCCATTCTTTACTCTAAACTACAGGCCTGCCCATGGCCACTGAAATTGGCCACATGCTCAATAATGTACAAGTATATTTCTCTGATCGTTATAACCTGAATCAATGTGTGTGTTCTTCCATATGTATTTTTTAAAAGCACATAATTATCGGAGACTTTAATCACGAATTATTAGCCAATTGTTATATAATGAAACAAGAAAGATCTCCCCAAAGCAAGCGCTTAACACTAGAATTTAATGTAGACCCAATACCTAAGAGAAGATAGAAAAAAAATCTAATGGCTTGACCGAGATAATATATCCACTAAACTCTATTCCCTGCCGTGGGGTATTAGTTAGCTCAGGAACTGAAGGTCCAAAGTGTATCCTGAAGACTGACTAAACTCCATAATGCTTTGGCTTCGGCATTCCTTGGATAAGGTCTAACTGGGAGGCCCTAGTACTGAACCCAGATGCAGGAGAGCTGGGATAGAGGGACAAATTGTGAGGGTGTTGTTTTGCTTTGTTTTTCTGGACCACTAAGAAATTCATTAATTTAAGAGAAGCAGGAAATAATGCTTAAACAACAATGCCCATTGCATCACTCGCTGCATAACCGTGAACGTTTATCTGTGATGTGTTCCGTCCTGTTCCTACCAAAGTACACTGTCTAATTCAAAAGGGGTTTTTGGGCTGATTATTATCTCATGAAACCTCTGTTCTTAGGCTAACTGTACGTGCTGCAAAACAAAGGAAAAACATCTGCCTCCAAGTCCATATTTAGGAGACCGCCGCAAGGCTTACAGCAGTGCCTAAATACAGTGAAATATTCTAATGTGAAGTGACCAAAGATAACTTGTTTATAGTCATATGATAGATGGCAAAGATCCGGCTGGCAGGCTGCTCAAGAAGCAAGGTGCTCAAGTGATTTAAAGTAAGCATTAATTGCTTACCAAAGAATTAAGAGCTTCTGTCACTTGTCTGCTTCTCAATTACATGTAGTGTGTATAGGTGTGTGTGTTTACATATATGCATGTATATATATGTGTGTGTACCTACACATACCCAATAGGTTTGTACTGTAAAGCAGCCAATGTATAAAGCGGGAACAGGAAAGCTCCTGGTGCAGAGATAACTGCTCTGTCTTGATCCTGTCAGCTCTGGTGCACTTTGCTTATTAACTAATATACTCCCTGGACTTTTTTTTGCCATAATTAAAGAAAAACTACCGCATAGCAGAAGACTTTTAATTTTTTTCCTGAATCTTGACAGGGTAGTTAAGTCATGTTTTTCACCAGAGTTTGTATCTAGCCTTCATCTGCATGAGTTTGCTATGAACAAGTTTCTGATAAATCTCAGTACTGAATTACATGTTGTCCCAGATGTGTCTCAGTGCAATACTGACAGATCAGGACAATGTAAGCACATAGAATTAATGTATCACAAAAATAATTAACGGAAAATAGATGTTAAAAATGTTTTAGGGAGACTTCAAAAATCAAACTGAAACTGCTTTGTTTTGTAGTCTCTCACCTGAAAGCCTTTGTTAATGTTAGACTAATCCCCGGAAAGAAAGAAAATAAAAAGTAATTAATACATTATCAGAAAAATAATAACCAAAAGTAATTTTTTTTCCATGTACAAGGAGATCTCCATTTTAAAGTGGAGTATTCACGTCTATCTCGGGACATAGGTAACTTCTATTTCTGTAAGTGCCTCGCTTATAGTCTCAAGATGTTAAACTGCTCGTGGACATAGCTCTAACAGTTCTGGACCCAGGGCCAATGCAGATTTTGCTTTGGAAAGTCCACATTTTGCAAAAGTCAGAGAACAGGTATTTCTAGAACGCTGGATTTTAAAACTGTCATCTATCTGAAGCTGCTCAGAGGCTCGAAGTGTTAGATTAATTCAAATTTCTGATCGTACCGCGGGTAAGGGATATGCTGTTACAAAGGGATGACCCAATTATGTATGTGTATTTTGACAACAGGAGAGAGAAAATGTGTATTTAAATCGTGGACTTAGTCTCCTCTTTGTGTTTTGTGAGTTTTGTGAGCTGGAGTTACAAAGTGACTGGACTGATGAAGCTCGCGCTACTCTCTGCGGCACTGGGATTGGGCCCTTATACACTCACTACTTCCTATTCGGCTGCAGTTTTTCCCCCATTCACTGTCCTGTTCTTGCCTAGCACAGACATGCAAATTTTATGACCTGTGATATGGTGGGGTCACTCCTCATAGAAGTGAGTTTTAGGGAGCCTCATACAAAGGTGAACAGTGAGAAGTTGGGCCTAATTTTTTTAAAGGAATGGGGAAAGATTTCAGCACATGAAGGCAAAATGTGCTTGTGCCTTGGTGACTACACACTCAAATGCCATCGCAGTATCAATCGAATGTGGTGGGTCACAGCTGAGCCTCTTTAATATAATAATACTTAGCAGCTACAAAGCCCTTGTCCCTCTGAAAACATTTTATAAGTGCAATCTAACTGACATCTGTTCCCACCTCCTTCTGAGAAGGATCAGTTTTCATTTCCAGGGTGGGGAAACTGAGGTACAAAAGCCCTGCCATAAACTGGTAGCAAAGGTGGGAGCAAAACCTGACGCTCAGGCTCCTGCTCAGGACATCGCAACCCGGATGTGAGGCATCAGATCCAGCAGGCATAAGGCTGAGACTTCACTGACATTTGGATGCTAAGAGCCCTTGAGCTGGCCAAAGTATACGCGCATGTTGGGTCCATGTATGCTATTCCTCTAAAGAGCCCATGGCCGTTCCTCTGGACTTCTATACAACCAGCTTAATTCCTCCCAGGGATAGCTGGCTGTCCTTCCGCAGCTGCCTTTGTAAGGTGTCTGAATGTCAAACTGTTATTATTTCAGTACCTGACTGAGAGAGTAACAGAGACCTGGAGGTTTTTTAGGAGGGTGTATAATTAGCCGATCAGTATTATGTTACCCTGTTCATAACTTAATAACCATTTTAATACAGATGGCACACACAGGGATAATTTCCTAGGGTAGCCTAGCAGTATATTACAGAGACAGTGTGTCTGAGGGAATCTTTCTTAGCCAAGGTACATTCCACTAGCTAATTCTACCTGCTGTTTTCAAGATGATTTGGGATAATTCCATATCATTTGCAAAATATTAAAACCCATTTATATAGGATGCCAGATTTAGAAATACACAGTCTGAGTTATTAGACATATTTTGATAAATCTGCCATGAAAAGCGCAAGTGAAAAAATATCACTGCATTTTCCCTGCTATTTATTTCTTTTGCTTCCCTTGCTATAAATACACGAGGTTTTAAAAAAAAAATCTGGCTAAACTTGTTATATATCAAAAGGGCCAATATACTGATTTGTGTGTTTTTATCCATGCGGACACTACAAAAGCCTGTGTGTATATTTACATATACCCCATATACATTTATCTGAGTGGGGAGCGCTGTATATTTTGCACCGCGTGCAAAATTTCTTGTATTTTTACTCTGTCGGTGAGGTGTTTTGTACCAATGTACGTACCCTTTGCAAATATGCCTCTGTTACTCTTTTTCTAGAAGTTGTATTTCTGTGGTCATAGTCAAGGTATCTGTATATACATTACACTAAACCAGCGTAATTACTTTTACTGTGTGCGTAGGAGTGTTGTGTGTCGCCAAAGTGTGAAGATCTGATGTATGTTGTGTTTGAATGTACCGCGGTGTGAACAGTCCGAGCGCTTTACCGTGGGTTAGTACCGGATTACATCTACCACCGGCCTTTTTCTCTTGCACCGATCCTTTCCTTTTGGCTGTCATATGATTATTTTTGTCACCTCAAACCTGAGACCAAATCTGAGTCCCTCCACCAACAAAAGTCTCAGCCTAGCAGCCGGGGGAGGAGATGGGGGGAAGCGGTTCGCTAGTGCTCAATCGATCCTCCTGCTTCCCAGCCTCCTGCCAGGACAGGGACCAGCCCCGGCCGGGACCCGCGGGCACCGAAGGAGCAGCGCTCCCCGGCCCGGGGAACGCACCGCCTGGCAAGTTTAGGCTCTCCCTCGGGTTAGCGACGAGGGAGGAGCCGGGGGGAGTGGGTGCAAGGGAAGCCTGCCTCCGGCACTCCGCGGCTTGGCAGCGGGGAGCGGCAGCTTTTCGTCTCGGAGCCCTAATGCCCTGGCGAGGCTGGCGGTCATTTGCACCCCGGGAGGGGTGTCGGGGGGACAGGGGAAAACCCGGCTTCGCCGCCCGTCACCCCGCCAGCCCGAGCAGCCCCCAGACCTTGCGGCACCGCCGGGCTGCTCGGTGAGGAGCACATCTGCCGTGGCGGCAGCGCTGCCCGCCCCGGGCCCGGCGGCCGGTGCAAGCTGCGGCCCCGCAGCGGGCGGCAGAGCCCCGGGGCAGAGCCGCTCCCCCGCTGCCCGGATCTGGGGCGGGGGGGGGGGGCAACCGCCTCCGGCCCCGCTGCCCAGGGCTGTGCTCGGGGGTCACGGCGGGGCCGGGGAGCGCCCGCTGGGCCGGGGCCGGGGGCTGGCGGGCCATGCCCAGGGGTCCCAGTTCGGGTGGGGGGTTGGAACAGGCCGGATCTAACCTGACCGAGGAAGGACCGGGCCGTCCGCGCCCTCGAGAGCGGTTTTATGGGGCGGTAAAGAGGCGACCGGGCCGCGAGCAGGACTGCGGGGTCGCTCTTACCTGTTTATGGAGGAGACGCTGGGGACCGTGTCGTTGTCGCAGATGCCCTCGGCCAGTAGCCTGTCCCGGATCTCCCAGGCGAACATCGTCGGGTTTTGTCTCTTGTACTCGGCGATTTTATCCACTACTTTGGGGGTCGCCACTTTGGGTTTGGAGCCGCCGATCACGCCGGGCTTGATGCTTCCCGTCTCGTAATACCTGCACAAAGGACGGTCACTGACCTGCCGTGACCGGAACAGCCCGGCCGGCCCCGAGCACCCGGTGCTCGGCTGCCCCTCGGGGCGCCCCGCGGTCCCCCGCCCCGCTCCCCACCTCGGCTTCGGCCCGCCAGTGCGCGCCGTGGGGCCGCGGCGGTTCGGGGGCCGCATGGCGGGGCTCCGCGGGGCGTCGGGCCTCCTGGGGGAGTCCCTTCTCCTCCCCGGGGCTCGCTCCCGCTCTCTCTTTCTCCCCCCCCCCTCCCCACTCCCTTTTCTTTTTTTTATTTGTGTGTGTGGGAGAAGCGAGGGGCGCTGAGGCCGCCTCCCCCTTCCCCCGCCTCACACGCACACACTCGTTTCAGGCCCGGGGATCGGGAAACAAAACAGAAACCCTCGCCCCGATGCGGCGGGCCGGAGGCGAAGCCCGCCGGCCGCGGGGCCAGGCCGGGCGGCCCGGGAGGGGGCGCGGGGAGCGGGCGGTGCCGGGCTCTGCCCTCGCCGCCCCCGGCCGGCCTCCCCCGGCTCGGGGCGCCGGCCGGTTTGTTCCCCTCCCCCTTCCCGGGTCCCTCGGAAGCGGGTGCTCGTACGGGGCGGCCTCAGCCCGGGTCCCCGCTGGGCGCCAGCGGCTCTGGCCCGCCCATGGCAGCGGGCATGGCCGCTCACAGGCCTGGGGCTCTTCCGCACCGCTCCGCATCCCAGCGGCCGGGGCCCGGGGCGCTGGGTCCCCCCGGCTTCCCTCTGGGGAGATTTCACACCACATTTGGCGGCGAGCGGTTACCGCCGGAATTATTTATTTATTTGGGCCGTTGTTTGTTTATTTACCCGTGTATTTGCTAAGGCCGCTCACAGATTGGTGTGAGTTGGGGGATTTTGTTGTTATTGTTGGGGTTTTTTGTCGTTCTTTCGTTTTTTTGTCCCCCCGTCCCTTCTCTTTCCCGCCTACCCCTCGGAAATTGTTTGTCTTCCCAGGAGTTTCCAAACACCGCCGGGGGTGGGGGGGTGGGGTGTCGGGAGGGGCACGTCTTTCCCTGCTGGAGGAGGGGGCCCTGCTCAGCGCGGAGGTGCCGGGGGGGGGGGCCCGGCGCCGCGGGAAGGGCGGGAGGTCACGCCGGAGCGGGGAAGGGATGCACCGTTGCCGTCCCAGGGGAGAGGAAGGAGCTGCCTCTTTCCTTACCTGCCCAGGATCTTGCTGACACAACCGTGGCTGACCCGCAGCTGCCTGGAAATGTCACAGGGTCGCACCCCCTGGTGAGCCAGCTCCACTATCCTTTGTCTCACCACGTCAGGTAGGGGCCTGCCGTTCACAAACACCCCCCCGAGCTGGTTCACACCCCCGTGCCCTGCTGGGGAAAGAGAAATAAAAAAAAAAAAAAAAAACACAACAAGCCACGCACACCAGAAACACACCGTTAGTCGTGGATCCTTCGCCACTCGTACTACAAAATCTCCAGTCACTACAGATGGATGGAGGTGATGGCGGGGGGTCGAGAGGGGGGAACAAGACGTGGGGGAGAGAGAGGAGAGGCGAAAAAGGGAAAAGGGGGGAAAGAAAGAGGGAAAACCAAGAAGAATAAGAGAATGAGAGATAAAGAAAGACAACGAGAAAAATAGAACGAAAGCTAAAGAGAGAAAGAAAAGAAAGGAAGAAAGGGGGGAAAGAGCGAGAGAGAAGGGGAAAGAAAAGAGAAAGGAAGGAAGGAAGAGAAAGGAGGAAAGATGGCAAATGAGGAGAAGGCAGAGCCGGAGACTGTTCCCCCAAACGCCGTCTCCCCTCCCTGGCCCGGAGAGCACCTCTGCCTCCCGCCGCCCCTCCCCGGGACGCGGGAGCAGCGGCTTCCCGGGGCCATTGTGGCGGGGCGAGGATGGAGGCAGTGCCCGCGCCGGCTCCTCTCCCGAGAGTTGGGGAAAGGTGAGCTCCCAAACTCCGGGGCTCAGCGGTTTAGCGGCTCCGGGCGGACCCTGCCGCAATCCCCCTTCTCTCTACTCTCGGGTTTTTATCTCTCCTTTCATTTTCTTTCCACGATTTTCTCTCACATTGTCAATTACAGTTACTCTCCAACCCCGCCCTCCCTCACCTCGCGGCATGTCCCCCATGCAACGCGTCCTCTCCCGTTATTTTCGGAGGCGAGTTGAAGGGATTCAGAGAGAAAAGGAGAAAGGGAAAGAAATGTAGGGAAAGGGAAGGAAAGAAAATATTTTGTGTCCCGCGGCTGGTGTTCGTTTACATACAGACCCTCTCTCTCCCCAGCTTTCGATCTTTAAAAGAAAAATCTTACTGTAAAAAAAAAAAAAAAAATCTAACAGACTCACACGTTTCCGTCTCTCCTCCCACCCCCCGTCTATTTCAGGGAGAATTTCAAATGCTCCTTTTTCCTCCGTTCCTCCCTTTCTAGGCAAAAGACTGCTCGCTCTCAGATAGGACTGCTAGGATCGCTTTTTTCCCGATCTATCTTTCTCCATTTCGAGAAATAACTTAGGGGGAAAAAAATAAATATGCACCTGCTAAGCGTGGGCAGGAGGATCGGGGTGATGGGAATTAAGAGAAATATCTCCTTTTGGGACTCGGCAGAACAGGCGGCTGCGAACCGCTTGCACCTGGGGTGGTCCGCGGTCGAGGCGGGAGCCGCTCGCCCCTGCCCGGGCGTGCAGGCAGCCGCAGGCTCGCAGGCGGTACAGCTCCACTGGCGCTGCCACCTGGGTGTCTCTATCTCCGCAATATCCAGCTGATAGAGCTGTGGAGTGCATTCTGTATTAAAGCTTTCCTTTCACACAACCCTAACCTGCTGTATCTTCCTCGCCAAGAGATCTTAGTTCGTTCTGCAGGTTGCTGAAAAATGATCTGTTTGTATTTTCGCTGAGGTTTTTTTCTCCCCTGCTTCTGACACTGACTTATTGGCTCTGAACTTAGTGGAAACTCTCATTGCCCTGCGATCGATCCAAGTCCTTTCGCACAAATAGAGTTTTTTCCATCTCCCCCACCCCTTCAGGAACACCTCCACGTAACTCCCTCCCAGCCTCCTCGGCCAGGGCGCCGGCGGGCTTCCCCGTCCCTTCCCCGATGAGCCGAGGTTATTTGTTACGTGGTTAGTCTTTCTTATAAGATATTTAGAGTTTCGGAAGGGAGGGGGGATATTTATCTTCCTGCACTAAAACCCACGGGTATGTGTTCAGTGTGTTTTCTTCGTTTGTTCAGAAGCCCTTCTGCACATGTTGCCTCTAAAGTTACAAGACAGCAATTTCTTCGGCAACTCCATGATAAATAATTCAAAGCACCTTTTATAACTCGCATTACCAAGTATTAAAAGCCAACAGAAGCAAAAAAAGATTAAAAATTAATAATTCAAATTATTGCAGCTCGGATATTTTTCACACGAGTGTTTTGCTCTGCCCCGTGGTTTTCTAAGGTTCTTTCTATGAGAGCAGTAAGGTATTTACGTGTATTTATCTGCGTATAAGTGCCGACGTCTGTATATACATGTACCCATCCAGTCGTACCGCTTTCATACAGACCGTGTTTTGCTGGCTCGGTGTGTGTCAGGAGCCCGCGCCCGAAAGCATTTTAATTGCTCACTAATATCGAGGTCTTCAGCTCTCGAAATACACTTTAGGGAACAAATCAAATGTTGATTTTATATATTTTTTTTTTTAATCGGTAGCCCAAATTGTTCACGAATCTCACTGGAGTTTTTAAAAAACCAGCGACAGTGAGATGCCTCCTTCGGCTGCCTACATGTTCCGGATCGTACCGGAGGCAGAATTACTGCGATCGCGTCTGAAAACAGAAAACTAAAAATCGTGTCTGATACACGGACTTTTTTTCCGTTAAAGGTCTTCGAAAATTAAACCCTATATTTTAAGCAGTGTATCCTGGAAATCATTAATTTGGAAACAGGAAGACAGTTACCTACATCCACGTTTGGCGATCTGATGATCATGGGTTTGTCTTTCTGCGCCTTCCTTCTCACGGCAAAATCGGGATTTTTTTAAACTTCAAGCATTTCCATTTTATATCTTTTCGGTTTGTTTTTATGCAGCGGGCAGGGCGTGTCCTCAAAAGTTTCAGTGTCAAAAGTTACAAATTGCTCTTAATTATTCATTTCCTGACTCAAGATGCTCTCAACCTCGGCTTTCTATTTGTATTTTTTTCTGTAATTTAAATCTCGGGATTATTTTCCCTCCGTGCAGTGGAATTAAAATCCCTGAAAATTCCTGGTTACAGACCCTGGTAAAGGGGTCTTTTAACTTTCCTTCGTCCCGCTCTTACAGAAAGGGTCTTTAAAGTGGAAATATATCACGAATGCACTTTCCTCTGTGCCAGGAATGCATTTAAAATGCACACCGGGAATGTGGTAAATAAACCAGGAGGGATCGTGCCTTCTGGGGAGCCTCCGAAGCTGCCAGATCTCCCAGCCATCCAATTGTCCTATTTTTCCCGCAGTCCAGCCTTTTACCGAACCAAACCAAACCGAAGCACGGAACGGCCACCGACCAACCCGCCATTGATTTGAAACTGGCGTCTCCCCTCTCTGCTACTGAAATCCGAAATCAAAGCGAACGGCAACAGATCGCGGGGAACCCGGGGGTTTAGAGCCCCGCAGGGATGCGGGCAGCCCTGGCCCGGCGGGGCAGGGACAGGGAGAGGGTCCAGCCTGGGGGCTGACTCGAGTCGCAATAAACTCGTGTTGTCTGAGGGGCGATGGGGAAAGTGCCTTTGCGGAGGAGAGATCCGGTTAGGGGCGGGGGGGGGGTTGCTTTCTCACACATGCGGCTGGCAGCACAGGCACGGCCGGACACAGCCCCCGGCCCGGGGTCCTGGCCCCCGCCCCGCCGGTGGCACGGAGATGTGCTCCCCCCGGGCCCGGGGCTGCCCGGGACCCTCGCTCTGCCTTCCGAACGCCGCTCTAAGCCCGGGTTTGGCCAGGGGAGGAGAGGATGGCGGTGAAATAATGGACCTGGAGGAGGATCAGGTGAGGAAGAATGGTTGGGGAAGGAGGAATGGAGGGATGAGAAAGAAGGAGAGCAGCGGAAGGAGCCGGGCTCCAGTACTCACGGTGCATTGCTGAGAAGGGGTCTGCCTTGCAGTGCATATCCATGGGGAGGCAAAGGAAGGGGAAGAAATCGGCTGAAGCCGCCGTGTCGCCTCTAAAACTCAACTTCAAGACTTAGGGGAGAAAAAAAATAACAAAAAAAACAAACCAAAAAAAAAAAAAAAAGCGAAACACACAAGGAGAGGAGAGGAGGGGAGCGGCGGGGTGCGCTGGCCCCCCTGCCCGGCAGAGCGGGGAGCGAAGTACTTTCCGGGGGGCGGGAGGGCTGCACCGGCTCTTGGGGGACCGGGGCGGCGGGGCCGGCGGAGTCAGCAGAGTCCGTGGGAGCGGGGGGCTGGCGGCGCCGGGGGGCAGGTGGGTGTCATGGCTGGGAGGGCTCAGAGCATCCCCGGCGGCGGGGAGGGGGTGCCGGAGCAAGGTGCGGCCGGCGGCCAGGCGGCAGAAGGACACGGCTCTTCCTCCTCCTCCTCCTCCTCCTCCTCCCGTGGTCCGGGGCTAGTTCATTTAAGTTCAAAGCAGAGTAGCAATCCCCGGGAAATCTGCGGGCGGCGGGCGGGCGCGCCCCCTCCTCTCGGCCGGGCGGAGGATCCGGCGCCCGGCGGACTTTGGCCCGAGGTGGGAAGTGCTTGCGAGGAGCCGGGGCCGGAGACTGGAGCCTCCGCTCCCGGTGTGTGTCTCTCTAAAAGCCGCAGCGCCCTCAGCCCCCCGCCCGCCTCCCCGGAGATGGATGACTTGTCAGACAAAGGCAATAGATTCCGACACTCTCTGATTCGCCAGCGCGCCGAGCCGAGCGCGGCCAGGAGAGGAGAGGAGAGGAGAGGGGAGAGGAGAGGAGAGAGGAGGGCCGGGCCGGCGGCGCTCGGCGCGGGGGGGCCGCCGCCTTCGGGACCCGGCGGCGGGGGAGCCCCGGCCGCGCACTCCGGAGCGCCCCGAGCCACGCGTGTGCGGGGCGGCGGCGGCCCTAGCCGGACCGCGGGAAGGGACGGGAGCCCCGCTTTGTTTTCAGTCGCGGTTCTGGGTCTGTAACTCCCGTGTTTAACCCGCGCACATGCAGCGGCTCGGGAGTTTCGTCTCCCGTCTCACGCCCCGCGCCTTTTTACCGGAGACTTTATTCGGGGTGAAACGGGCCGGGGCGGGGGAGGAAGGTCGATACACATCAAGGCTTCCGCGGTGTGCGACTTGGAGTGGGGACAGACGGGCC